>NC_090937.1:955263609-955615733 GCF_040938575.1 Ambystoma mexicanum | reverse complement strand
AATATTTTCATTTAACTTTATATGCCCCGACGGCCAGCATCATAAGGGGATTAAATGAACAGCAGAATATGACCTGGTTGGAGTTTGAAAAAGAAATTAGGCGTCATTTTTCTCCTTTTATGTCATTGCAGGAGGCAAAGAAAGTCGCTTACACAATTACTGCTGGACCTAATACATCCCCTCGCCAATTTTTACAAGACTTAAAAAGAGCATTTTCTCGCTTTGATGTATCTTTTGACTCAAATTCCAATGAGTTTAAAACTGCATACTTCTATGGGCTACAGAAAGACATCATATCCCAATTGGTCCGTGAATTTGACCGTGACAAGTCCCTTGAATGGATTGTACATCAAAGCACAAAACTATATGAGGTACTCTATTGTCAGGGTAGAGAAAGTGATAAAATGAAAGATACTAGACCTAAATCTAAAGAACCCTCAGCCACAGTAATGGAAATCAGGTCGGCCAAAATGTCTCAAAATGTCCCTTGAGTCTGCTCAAAGCCAAGGTAAAAATAATGTGACACCTGAACAAAGGGGTAATCAACAAAGATCGCCATTTCCTGTACCAATGTTCCAATCACATGATCCTAGTAATAGAGAGAGCAACATCAGCCCTAGGTATTTAGGGGACAGACCCCGGGTAGGATATCGGCCTGATATGGCAGGTATGAACAATAACCAGAGACAAAATCAAGATCAAAGAAATGATGGTCCCTACCAGTCATTGGGGACACAGAGCAGATTTGATCCCAACACCATGATATATGGTAATCAGGATAGGCCCCGATATGTGGATCGATTTACTGATAATGGAAATCAACCTAGGGGCCAGTACCCACAATCTGAGAGACAGGACATGAGGCAAAACGTGAACTACAATCCACGTCAGTACAATGATTCCCCACCAGGGGACTATAATCAAAGGATGGGTGCAACCCGCTCGCCTCCACAAATGAATCAAGAGTTCAGAAACCATCCCAACCGACATCAATCACCTGAGAGGTATCAGAATAGATCCAATCAGGGGGAAAACAACCAATATCGTCCTAGGCCACAGAAAGAGGATCCTAGAGAGATGGAAAGGTTCCAGTGCCTTGAGGCCCAAGTGAAAATGTTAGCTGAGCAAATAGGAAAGCTCTGTACAGCGCAAAAACAACCTTCCAAAGAGGGGGCTGATGGCCATAGCAATGACCGGGGGGCTTCCGAAAAGTGACTAAGTACTCATGATAACTGCAGTGCCAAAATGACAGATTGCTCTGATATAATTTTGCATAACGACTCTGGGATGCCTAATGGATTAAAAATGAAAGTGCCAGTAAATGAACTTGTGACAGAAAGTGCAAATACTTCTTAAAAAGAGGTACGGTTTAACCTAGAGCTAAATAAAACAGTAAAGATTTGTATAAATGAAAAAGAAACATTAGGAATTCCAAAAGAACAAAGGGACAGATTTAAGAAAAATGACTCATGCATGGGGAATACCAGGGAACAGGGAGTAAGTGGGGATGCTATAGCTCCTTCCCTGGGCAAGCAAAACAATGACCAAACACAGACAGAAAAAGGAAATACTCAAAAGGAGGGTACAAGTCAATCACCTGAAGAATTATTTGAGCCACATATTTTTGAAGAGGCTGAAAGGGCTGGTATCACACTAAATGATCACAAATGCACAGAATTAAAAAATGACAAATTGCTGAATGATGTTGTTACACATGTTCAGTTGGAAGGTTGTAATGTGGTCTCTGATGTTACCCAGATGGATGGGCGAACAGTGGCCACACTCCAAAAAACCTCTGATCATGGAGAAATGAATAAAGTCTCTTGCGCAGAAATGGGTAAAAAGGAGGGAAAAATGTCTTTCCATTTACCAATGTGTTTAGCCAAAAGTAAAAAAGACCTGAGAAAGGTGAGCCCTGAAATCAGTAAGAATTCACATTTCTTATGTGTATTAGAGGAAGTTGAGGACAGATATTATGCACCCATCACTGTAGAAGAAAAATGCCACACCTTTGCTATGATTGACACTGGCGCACAGGCCACAATTATGTCCAAGGAGCTGGTAAAGAGTATCAATGAAGGGAGACCCCCACAGAGTCAGATCACAGTGAAGGAAAATCAAGGCCCAGTGCATAACTTTAATGGGGAGGAGGTGCCCATCATAGGTGTAACTGAGGTTGACATAAAAATAGGAAGGCACAGAATGAAACAAGAGGTATTGATCACATCTATTTGTGAAATTCCATTTCTGATGGGGACAGATTGCCTGAAAAGATTGTCTCCTCTCATAGATGGGGTGAATGGAGTGCTGTGGTCCTTAACCAAAAAACCATTGAGGCCTAAGAAACTAAAATCACAAAACAGCAATATAAATGAATGTCACACCGTTGCCAAAACAAACGATGCTGTGGAGGTATATCTCCAGAATAGCTGCATACCTAGTGTCACTGTTATATTAATGTGTCAAGACAAAATGCAGAGCGACAATGAAAAACTACCTGTACAAATATACTTGGACCCAAGGAAAAATTGGCAGACTGCCATAGATGAGCACACAATACGTTTTTATTTAAAAGAGAAAACATGCAAACAGAATATTGCTCCTAAAACAGATTCAGAAAAACACATTACCACTCTGGCAGAAATACACATGGAAGATGAGCAACCATGGGTTCATGTTGGTATAAATGACTATTTTAAAACAATAAAAGCCACTTTAGCGCTTGGACATGAAAGGAGTTTCATTAATGAGAAATTGTTGCAAAAAATAATGGAGAGGGAAGAAATCCCGAGATTTAGGATTAAAAACCAATATGTTTCTGGGTTGGACAGTCCAGACTTTGAAAACCGAATTGCAGGCAGATGCATGCTTAAAATTAGCATTGGGCAGAAAACAATTTAGTATAATGTATGGATAGTGAGTGGAGCACAAAATGAATTTTACATGGGCAATGACATCATGCACAGAATGTGTATGGTGTTAGATTTCCTTAATCAAAAAATATGGTCACGCCTAGGTGGTCCGGCACCTGAATTTGAAGACAAAAGAAGGGCTTATCATTGTGCACAACTGGTTCCTTATGCAATCGAATTACAAATGAGGAAAGATACTATTATTCCTGCATTTACAAAACAGTTTGCAATAACACTGAAATGCAACAATGGACAGCAGATGAAAGGCTCTGATGCATTTGTATGCCTGAATGAATCCATAAAACAGCAAGGCCTGTATTATGAATACATTCCATTGGTAGACATTGGTGAAGGATCTGTAAAAATTATGGTAAATAATAAAGGTTGTCAGGATATTCATTTAGAGGAAAACTCCCCATTAGGAATGGCCATACAAAAATCACATTATGCGGCAGATTTAAATAACATGGTGATTTTAAATATCCCTGAAAAGTATGTAGATGCCAAGGGTGAGTTGCCAGAACACCTGGACACTCAGCCCAAAGGAATATTTAAAATTCATTCTGTGTATCCTTATGATTCAAATGAGACAGTGTGCTGCCATCAAGAGGATTGCATAATATTTAATTTAAATGAAAATGAAACAGAAAATCAGCCCATTGAAGTGGAAGCTGATATGCCAAAATATTTAAAAGTGGCAGCTTTACAAAAAGACACAGCCACACAGTTAGAGGAAAATGCCGAGATTCCCTTACCAGAAGATTTTCCAGAATTTTCCAAAATGGTAGAAGAGCAGATCTCCTTAGCGGATGCGTGTGAAAGCAATGAGGATAGGGACAATCTGAGGAAGATATTTATGGTGTTTAAGGATGTATTTGCAAAAGATGCTTATGATTGTGGTTTAACTGATTTACATGTGGCCACACTACCAGAAGGGTGTAGCAGAAATCCAGTGTTTGTACGCCAGTATAGACTACCGCTGGCATGTTTAGAATCATTGGCAGAGATTATTAAACATTTGGAATCGCGGGGAATCATCAGGCCCATTCATAGCACATCCAATACACCTATTTTAGGTGTGTTAAAGCCAAATGGTCAATGGCGGCTATGTGCAGACTTGAGAGAGTTAAATAAAAGAGTACCAGTATCTAGATGGCCACTGCCATTCATTGATCAGGGCCTAGCTCAGGTACATGGTTCAAATGTATTTACCACATTAGATCTCACCTCTGGATATTGGTGCGTGCCATTGGCAGAGGAGATACAACATTTATTTTACTTTACATTTGACAGGACTCAATATGCCTGGCTTAGAGCTCCGTTCGGGTACATCAATAGTGGGAGTGAATTTGGCATATTTTTGAGAAAGGCCATGCCGGATGCAGCGGAAAGAGGAACAATAGTTTATGTGGGCGATGTCCTGATAAAAAATGAAAGCCTGAAAAGCCATTTTGATGAAATAAGACATGTACTTGGCCAATTGCAGAAAGCAGGCGCCAAAGTTTCTTTGCAAAAAGCACAATGGTGCAAGAAAAAAGTGAACTTTCTAGGGCATGAAGTGACTGAACATGGGCTAAATCCACAAAAGAAGAAAATAGAGGCCATACAAAGATTAAAAGATCCTAAAAATGTGAAAGGAGTAAAAAGTTTATTAGGGATGACAGGCTATAACAGAAAGTTCATTGAAAATTATGCAGAAATCACTCAACCATTGACTAAACTGCTTAAAGTGAATACTCCCTGGAAATGGGAAAAAGAGCAGTCTGATGCAGTGGCTAAATTAAAGGAATGTCTTGTAAAGGCACCATGTTTAGCATACCCCATAAAGGACAGGGATTTCTTTATAGAAATAGGTTTTTCTGAACATTGTATGTCAGCAGTGTTATCACAAAAACACGATTTGAATCATAAAACTATTGCCTATGCAAGTAAGGCATTTTCCCAAGTTGAAATGAAATTTAATGAATGTGAAAAGGCCCTATTATTCACTGTGTGGGCGCTACAACATTTCCGCCCCATTGTTCAGGGAGAAAAGGTGATTATTGAAACAAATCATCAACCTTTGCAATTTTTAGAGAGTAAAAGAATTAGATCAGGTAATCTAGCGCAATCCAGAATCACTTCATGGACGCTGGCATTACAAGGTTTTCCCGTAGAAGTGAGATATAGATAAAATAAAAAGAACCCAATTGCTCAAGGGTTAGCTGACTTACATGACTGTGCAGCTGAACAAATACCAAATGAAATGGAAGTGGAAACTAGTTTGCAGGAATTTGAACAATCACCACACAAAGCTTTTGATGAAAAAACATGCAAGGATTTGCCAACTGTATATGTGGATGGTTGTGCTTTTCACATTGAAAATGACAGTAATAAACAGTTAGTGGCAGGAATAGGAAATGTCTGGTTGAAATGTGAAGGCGTCCCCAGTATAGGGATGAGGATTGGAGATAGGAGCAGTCAGGTGGCGGAATTGGCAGCCATTTATAAAGCAATTGCTACTGCAGTTGATAAAAAGTTCAGTGAAATTGTCCTGGTGACTGATTCTGACTATGCACGGAATAGCTTTGTGGAGTATTTGCCTGGTTGGAAAGCAAGAGGCATGGTTACATACAACAAAAAGCCACTTAAACATGGAAAAATGATACAAGCCATAGACAAATTGGTGTCAGAGAATAATTTAACAATATACTGGAGAAAAATTTGTGGTCATTTAAAAACACCAGGAGAGGATAAGGAGGGAAATGATAAGGCAGACCACCTGGCTAAGATTGGGGCTGGATGGGAGAATTGCTACCTATTGATTATTTAATGGGTGAAATACAAATTGATGCAGTGACACGTTCTAAAGCAGCAAAGGAGGTAGATCAACCGGTGGTGCAATGGAGTCATGACACGCCAGACCAAGATTTGATTGAGGCACAAAAGAATGATCTAATTTTGGGAATCTATTATAATCATTTGATAGATCCTGAACAAAATTCTTTAACAGAAAATGATTGTATGGGAAAAGAAGAGTTGAGGGTGCTATTAAAGAACAAAACACGAATTAGATTACAGGATGGACTCATGATTAGAGAGTCCATAACAGGACAAATACAGTGGGTAGTACCCCTTTCATTCAGAGGGCTAATGCTACACCATGCACATGATGCCATAACTGCAGGCCATAGAGGTTCACAAAAAACATTAGAAATACTAAAAGATTATGCTTACTGGCCACATATGTCCCAAGATGTGGAATTATATACTAGAGGATGTCTAGTATGCGCCCAATTTAAACCTGCTTCACCAATGCATAGAGCACCATTGATGAAAAGAGGCCTAACTCTCCCATGGTCAGATTTGCAAATAGACTATGTAGGTCCTTTATAAAGGTCGAGCAGGGGAAACCGTTATATTTTAAGTGTGGTATGTTTGATGTCGAAGTGGATTGAATGCATTCCTGCACCAGATTGTAGTGCGCAAACAGCAGCCACATTGCTGGTGAACCATGTGTTCTCAAGGTTTGGGTTGCCACAAAGAATTGAGTCAGACAGAGGAAGTCATTTCACAAGTACTCTAATGAGTAAGGTATGGCAAATACTAGGTGTGAAAAGGAAACTACATATAGCATATCGGGCAGCGTCTTCAGGTACAGTTGAAAGAAGCAATAGGTCTGTTGTGGATATTTTAAAGAAATTTGTGGCAGAAGCAGGTTCCAGCTGGGATTTACGTTTACCGTTGGTTTTGATGGCAATCAGATCAACCCCTGCCAAAGCAACAGGTGTTAGCCCCCATGAGGTCTTGACAGGTAGGAAAATGGTGTTACCACAACACCTACTATACAGAATACATGAGCAGACACTTGTGAGTGCATCCACAGTTCATGAATATATTGATGAACTGAGGAGGCATTTGCAACATGCATTTGCTTTTGTGCAGAGAAATCTGGAAAGAGCTGCTGACAGTGCAAAGTCTTATTATGACAAAAAGATATCAGTAAAGGAATACAGTGTAGGGGATCAGGTGTACAAGTTTCATTTTGGAAAAAGTAAACAGAAACATTCTAAATTTCTAGCAGCCTGGCAGGGGCCATTTCGAATTATAGATAAGGTCTCTCCTGTAGTTTATAAAATTTTGAAAAATGAAGGTGAAACGGCAATAGAGCAGTTTGTCCATGTAAATCAAATCAAACCATGCCATCCCAGACATGAGATCAGGCAGCTTGAGCATGTAGAAACAGATAAAGTCCCTTGAACACAAAAAGAGAAAATAAATGGGTACAATCAGGAGGCAGTGACAAAGAAGTTAAAACGTTGATTGTTATAATGGCACATAAACACTGTAATATATGTACAAATATATAATATAAAATAAATAAATATATATATATAATGGAAGCTCATGGTTGGTGTGCAGAGAGAAAATGTATTAAATATTGAATGCTGTTTTATATGTGCTTGTTTTCTTTTTAACTTGTGTTTAATTTCAGAAAAAAAAAAAAAAAGAAATATTTTTACCAAGCATGTTTTATTTTTGGCAAAAGGGTGAAGTTAGTATTGTGCTATGTACTTAATTTGTTTATTTTCTATTTGATTTAGAAAATTAACATTATTTGGTCGGAGGTTCCGGGATCAGAGCCCACGGGAGACGATGGAGTCCTGGAGCCCACGTGGACGGATTCCGGGAAAGCCCCAAAGAGGGGTGAAGACCAAGGCTGCAAAGCGATCAGCATTGAAGATGATACTGATGATATGGTTAATGATGATGATATTTGGAGGGATCTTCAAGAATTCAGAAGCACAGGTTGTCATTGAACCTGGACCAGCACCTGGTATCGCGGTGGAAGAGGCACCAGGATTCATCATGAGTGATAGAAGGATGATTTTCCAAAATATATACATACCATTGAATCCTGAGATTTTGATTGAAAAACACTTGAACAATACCAGAATTAAGATTGAACAGACTAAAGAGTGGCTGGAAATAAGAAAAGAGGACACTAAGCAGTCAATAAGAGATATATTAATGCAATTGGAAAAACATTTGTTAATTCAGCAGTCATTAAGAAGAGGAGAGGAAAGAGAGGTAAGGTGATGCTCGCGATATCATTGGTAATGTCTATAGTTGGAGCCATAATAGGTACCACAATATCAACAGCCAATTCTATTTCGGTACGAACACTGAGTACTAAAGCGCAACAACTGAGTATTGACCTAGAAATAATACAAAAAACATTAGATGGAATTAGAGGGGGACTGGATGAACAAGTAAGATTCATAAATGAAACTGCAATCATTCTAAATGAACAAGCGGATGTAATGCAACGGGCGACTAAAATAATACTTAAGCCTGACAGAACTTTAAATGAAATATTGAACATAATGAGTCCTGTTGATAGACTATTAACGAATTATATGAGAGAAGTTCAAACTGCAGTTTCACAATTGATTCAAGGACATATTCCCTTGTATGTTGTTTCGCAGGATATTATTCGTCAAATGATAGAAAGATTGACCAGGAGGGAAATTGATATAATACAGGTAAAAATTGCATTCGAAATGGGTAATGCAATGCCGTTATATGTGGACTTGGAAAGACTAGAGATCGGATTTTTGCTGTGCATCCCATATGTAGCCCCTGAACTTATTTATCAAACGAAGTGGGTACACAACGTGGGATTTTGGCAAGAGGACACATTTATTGAGATTAAGACTCCAGAAGTGGTGGCATTTCAGTCATGGGAACCTGAAGTTTATTTAATACCAAACCTGGAAACATGTGTAAAATTTAAAGAACAAAATTATATGTGTCCAGGTAAACCGTTTGTTCCTGATGCCACAGATGCTATTTGTGGTTTGAAATCTGACCCAAGTATATCAGAAGGATGTGAAGTGATTATTAGCAATATGGGGAGTGAAGAAATGGCACAGGCTAAGATGGTCAGAGGTAAATGGTTGGTCAGCACCTGTTTAAAGAACATGACGGTAGTACATTTAAACCATGGAACATACGTGGTTTAACAGGTGAAATATAATGTTTTTTATTTACAGGTTCCAAAGGATACAATTGTGTCAATTGGGGGGTTAACATTGTTTCATGTAACAAATGATGTTTGGGAAAGCCAAGTGGAAAATATCGATTTTTTTCAAAGGGATACTTTTCCAATAGATCCGGATGTGGAATATTTATTGAATCACAAAGAAAGACATGTTATAAAAATGAATTTGAGAAAAAACAATATTACAATTAGTAATCTGGGGATAATAGAAGTGGAAAGATTTAATTGGGGAACCTGGGGGGAACGCTCAATAGTGGGTTTGGCTGTCCTGGTGCTAATCATGGGTGGATGGTTGATTGTGCTATCAGTAAAAATGAAAATGTTACTGATTTTACTAGCTACGTCAGGAAGAGAATGATATCCCAATATACATGCATTTTAAAAGAAAAAAAAGAACAAGTTGTTTTTAGGAATTGGCTTGGATCGTAGCCAAGTTCTAAAAACAAAAGGAGGGTATGTAAGGATATTTGGCGTGTTACAGCACAGAGTACAGCACTACTGCACAGGTAGCAATTTTTTTTTTGATGCAGCACCACCACATGGGTGTGGTGCATTGCTATATGTGTTGCCAGATTAACATGGACATATAAGTAAAGACAGGCTATTCAGTCAAAAAAGATTTTTACATATAAAATGCAAATCTATTTTTACAGTTAAAAGCACACGTGCACATTCAAAAATGCACACTATTTTTCACCTGAAATGCCTATGGTGCAAGAGACACATTTGAAAATTAATAACTAACCTTATTAATAGCTAACCTGACTAATAAAACTGCATTTAACATAACCCACTAATAAAAATGTGTCTCCACTGCAGAATTAGGCCTACTCTGAAAGTGAACTTTTAAACGCACATTCATTTTTTTTTCTTTTTCTCTGCTGCTCTGTCCACATAACTACAGGAAGCAAAGGTCTTGAAGGAACAGGAAATCAGTTGGTTACAAATGGTTACTGTAGAAATGAGCCATTGTGTAGTGAGGGAGGAGATGGCATGATTGATTCTGATTGGAACAGCGTCATAGCAAGTATCATGCTAGAGGCAGTGATTAGAGTTTTGCTGGGGAAGCTTGAGGAGAGAGGGAGGACAATCGAGATTTGGCAGAGCTGGGAGAAGGACCTGTTTCCTGGATGAAGCATTCCTGCTGCAAAAGCTGAGAATTCCAGGCAATAACCCCGGTTTGAGAACGAAAGACGCTTGTTTTCACTGGGGTTAATCTTCAAGGGAGCCAAATTCAGAAAGAGAACAGCCGGAGAAAACTCATGCTGAACAGATAAGGTAATTACAGAAGTGTGGGGGCTGAGTGTGTACGAGAATATTCAGTCAGTTTAGGAAAGGAGATTCCTGTGCTTTACTCACGTGTTTAATGTTGCAAATTGAGTTCTTGTCTCCGCCACTCTCTTTTCAGTGTATCACAGATAATGCTGTTACTGTGCTATTTTATTTATTTCTGTAAAGAGTGAGATCGTGCTTAAATGCAACTTTTATAATACACAAAAATATTTGAAAGCAGACGGGTGGTGTGTTTTATATTTACCAATACAGTGCTGATGATGTGGGGAGATGTTTAGACAGTGCAATTGTCATTTTCAAGGTAGCTAAACATCAAATTTGGCTGCAACCGTGTGCACAATTTAATTCAGTATGAGCAATTATAACTAACTGTGTGTGTTGTAGTTTGTCGGAGGTCTATGAGTCGGCAAAAAGGGAGGCCCGGGACATAGTTCACTACCGTATATAAGAAAGTGAAAATACCACATGATAGCTCGCTGCCGTAGATAAGACAGAGAGAAATTGCCCATGGTGGCACACTTAAAATGAAAATGTGGTGTTCCTGAAATGCAAGCCTGAGGTCTCTCTAGTGATTACACGAAAAATCTAAACAAAAATAAGGGGTTCTGGATATTGGGGCCACAAATAAAACAAGGGAATTATGCTCACCAAAATACCACCAACCACGCATACCAACCACGCATACCAAATACGCATGTCTGTGTGCTGAAATAATGCATGTCCACTGTATTATTGTTGTACATGGCCCAATCTGAATACAAGGAGTGATTGTTGCTAAGTTATTTTTCGGCGGTAAGAAAATACCGTCAGGCCCCAAATCTCCACAAAATACCCTACAGTACCTAGCGTTACTGTCATTTTGATGTGTCAGGATAAAATGCAAAGTGAAAAAGAAAAACAATCTGTGCAGAATTATTTGGATCCTAGGAAGAAATGGCAAACTGAAATAGATGAGCACACATTGCGCTTCTATTTAAAAGATAAGAAATGCAAACAGAATACTATTACTAAAACAGACACAGAAAAACACATTACCACTCTTGCTGATATACACATGGAAGATGAGCAACCATGGGTTCACATTGGTATAAATGACCATTCTAAGGTGATAAAAGCTACTTTAGCGATTGAACAGGAAAGAAGCTTTATTAATGAGAAATTACTGGAGAAAATAATAGAGAGGGAGGAGATCCCAAAATTTAGAATTAAAAACCAATATGTCTCTGGTTTGGACAATCCAGACTTTGAAAACCGAATTACAGGAAGATGCATGCTGAAGATTAATATTGGACAGAAAACCATCTACCATAATGTGTGGATAGTGAGTGGAACACAAAATGATTTTTACATGGGCAATGATATCATGCACAGAATGTATATGGTGTTAGATTTCCTTAATCAAAAAATATGGTCCCGGCTAGGTGGGCCTGCACCTGAATTTGAAGACAAAATAAAGGCTTATCGTTGCGCACAACTGGTCCCATATGCAATTGAATTACAGGTGAGGAAGGATACTACTAGTCCTGCATTCACCAAGCAGGTTGCAATAACGCTAAAGTGCAAAAATGACCAGCAAATGAAAGATTCTGATGCATTTGTGTGCTTAAATGAGTCCATGAAGCAACAAGGCCTGGATTATGAATACACCCCATTGATAGATGTTGGAGAAGGATCTGTCAAAATTATGGTAAATAATAAAGGACATCAGGATATTCATTTAGAGGAAAATTCTTCATTAGGAATGTCCATACAAAAATCCCACTATACTGCAGATTTCAATAACATGGTAATTGGAAATATTCCTGAGAGATATGTAGATGCACCGGGTGTGTTGCCAGAATATCTGTATTCTCAGCCCAATGGGATCTTTAAAATTCAATCTGTGTACCCTTATGATTCAAATGAGACACTGGGCCTCATTACGACCCAGGCGGTAAGTAATGGACATTACCGGCATGGCGCAACTAACATGTCCGTGCTGGCCAGAAACCGTTAAAAGCGATACATTACGACCTCTTGGGCACGAGAATTGCGCCATGCCGGTAATGTAATCTGAGCCATGCCGGTAACGTCCCAAAAACAGCACCTACCGGCATCGTATGCCGTGCAAGGTGCACTACCGCCACCCTACCCACCGACATTAGCGATCACCGCAAATAGCGGTGACCGCTATTAGCGGTGACCGTAAAGAAGCGGATCTGGAAGTTGCGCCATCGCACCGGAACGGGAAAGAGCACGGCGGCCATCTTTAAAAACACAATCCATTGCCATCCTCCACAACCAGTGCACATCTGACCTCGAGACCCGCCACAAACCTTCACCCACATCCACCCATCGTCAGAATGCAGAAATTTGTTTAAAAAAGTTGCGATCGGCTGCGGCAGGAGCGCTTCACTAGGGAAGAGCTCACCATGTTGGCGGAAACCCTACAGGAAAACGGGGACATTGTATTCTCAACAGAAATGACCAGACTGGCAATAGCACGGAAGAAGGCCATATGGGACCTAGTCGCACAGCGGGTCAGTGCAGTTGGAACAACACCCCACACCACAAGACAGTGCCGGAAAAGGTGGGACGACCTCCAGCTCCGCATAAGGAGTATACTGTCTGCCAACAGAAACCGGGGCAATGCAACTGGTGGAGGAGCAGATTCACTGAGAAAATTGCAGCCGTGGGAGGAGATATGGGCCGCAACCATTGGCATCGAGAGCATCGAGGGGGTCGGAGAAATGGAGAGAGGAGCCCCGACATCAGGTGACACAGGTAGGTGCCTCAAATCAAGCCATGCAAAACTCTCTGAAGTCCAGTTTCATGGGAAGCACAATGTTGCCTAATAGGGTTAACGCGACACATCAGCATAAGACTGCCTACAGGCATTATTGACCTACACCCTGTACACATGCAGTATGCGCACTCTCACTGTAGGCACCCACATTCCTGCATGCTTCTCCCACCCAAAAGGGAGACAACCTGTATGTCACTGCCTCCAATATGCACCATCTAGTTATCAAAATGATGGCAGTCATCACAATGCCTGCTCAATGTCCGCAGACCCATTAATAACACTTTCCCTCCTTTGCTCCACCACAGGCTCCCATTCGGACCTTGGCGAGGAAGACACTGGCACCACATCTACCAAGAAGGCCAGGGCTGAAGTGACACCACACCAACCCTCCAACTCTGCTGGACAAAACAAACCCCCACAGCAGCCAACATCGAGGGCCACAACACAGGCCAGGGCACCGATAAGCACCAAGGCAAGTAGCACGGTACCACCAGCAACAGACATCCAACAACTGGTGGCCACTGAAGGGACTGTGTCTGCAGGAAGCAGCACGATTGGGGAGACTGCTGCCATTGCAGCTTGCTCGGATAGTGATGTGGGGAATGATGATGATGTCGTAGAATGTCCCCCCACTGCCCACCCTCATTCCCCCCTCCTGTCCCGATGTAGCCTGCATGATGATGGCACACAGGGGCAATCCCCTGATGACTCCTGGCCAGCCACTCCATGCCCAGTGGAAGGTGTGGAGGAGGGGAGCAGCCCAATGAACACGCCACTGGCATTATCCAATGCCCAAAAAAACCAAGAGTCGCTGGACCAAATCTTAACACGCCAACACCAACTGTCCTCACTCCTGACTCAGCATGTGGCCGAATGTGGAGGTGCAAGTGCGGAAATGCTAAAATGTGGCGAGACTGTGAAGGATGCCATACAATCCTCCACCAAGGATATCTGTGCCGAACTTGCCGCGGTGCGGCACGTGCTCTCGGAGCTTGTACAGACAATGAGGGACATGCGTCCTAGTGAGCAGCCGAGTACCTCCTCCGCTGCCAGTTCTGCCCAAGCAGCCCTGTCCGCAGGTCGGCCAGGAACCTGAGGAGTACAGGCAGGGGTGCCCTGGGGGCCAGCAGAGGGGGCTGCCAATAGAGGCCGCCCAGTGGAACAATCCCACATTAGGCACTTCACCACAGGCATCCACGCACTTTTGCGGGGAGTTGGGGGAGAGGGGAGTGGGTGTGTTGGGGGTTGAGGGGGAGGGGGGAGTGGGTGTGTTGGGGGTTGAGGGGGGAGGGGGGAGTGGGTGTGTTGGGGAGTTGAGGGGGAGGGGGGGTGTGTTGTGGAGTTGAGGGGGGAGGGGGGGAGTGGGTGTGTTGGGGAGTTGAGGGGGGAGGGTCGAGTGGGTGTGTTGGGGAGTTGAGGGGGGAGTGGGTGTGTTAATTGAATTCACTGTTACAATACAATTTTTGCTTGAGCACAAATCACATGTGTGGACATTGCTCATTGCGTATTTGTGCTTTATTGGTGAACAGTCCACAGTGTGCATATCCCAGACACACACAGTGCCCCAATTGCCATCTCCATGTGACACCACCCATCCATGTGTGCTAGAAACATTGGTTTATCAGTGTCCGACGCATGTCACGTCCCTCCTGTGCATCGCTGCCTCCCTGAGGTGCTGCCCCATCCCCACCCTCCTCATCCTCATCGTCAGGTGGTTGCAGTTCAGCATCAGGGGGCAGGGGCAGATTCCGTCTGATGCACATATTCTGTAGCATGACACATGCCATGAGGATCTTTGCCACCTTCTCATGGCGGTACAGGAGTGCCCCACCAGACCTGCTGAGGCAGCGAAACCGTGCCTTCAATAGGCCAAATGTCTGCTCAATCACCACACGGGTTCGTGTATGTGTACGATTGAAGTCCTCCTCGTGCTGGTTCTGTGGGTTCTGGACTGGGGTAAGGAGCCCCCTCTTCAGGGGATAGCCTGCATCACCTGTATGTGGGCAACAATGTATGTGTCAGTCATGACATCAAATCTCAAATCATGACGTGCCACCATGGCATGCATTCATCTCTTACTTTGTACCACATTTACATGCACAAATGGAGTCACACTATGTGATCGGTATATGTGCATTCCTCTCATGGACTGTTTTGCATGCCATCAGCCAGTGTATGCAGGGGGCTCCAGTGCCTTGTGAGTACCCATCCACTGTGTTAGTCCATGGCGTTTGTTTTGTTGACCTGGCAGGTGTCCAGTGATATCAATGCTCTCATCATGGCAACATTGCTGTCAGCCTCCACAGACCCCACTGAGCACTACTAATGTTGCTAGGCAATTTTTTTGGGCCTCGGTGTCTGTGTAGTGGTGTATTGATGTTTTTGTCCGTCATGTGCCTCCTTTGTGCGCAGTTATGGGGGACTGGGCTTTCAGTTGATGGTGTTTGGTGCCGTGTATTGGCTGAAGTCATTGCATGTAGGTGCATTTCGTTGAGGTCGATGTGGTCCGATTCGGTACAGTGCATTTGCAGATGGTTGTGTCATGGTTGGGACACACCTTCATTCACATGGTAGGGCTGCTTACATCGGGCATTATGTGTTCAGGTGTCAGTTGATGTTTGGGCTGCTTTAGGGTATGAGCTGGCTCCATTGCCTCTGGTACTTGCAGCCAGGTAAGGTATGCATCACCCCCCCTTTCAGCCAGGTAAAGTATGCATCCCCCCCTTTCAGCCAGGTAAAGTATGCATCTCTCCCCCCCCTTTCAGCCAGGTAAAGTATGCATTGATATGTCAATCACCTACCCATTTCACATTTCCATGGCCATGACATGAGACTCACCGAGTAGCTAGGATCTTGGCCCTGCATGTCGCTCCATGTAGCGGGGTATGGTTGAGTTACGCAGGACCATTGAATCATGGGTTGATCCGGGAATTCGGGCACAACAATGTGGAGTCACATAACATTTGCACGTTGATTGAGTGGAATAGTTTACGGTACGCTACCTCAATGTCATGTGGGATCACCAATTCCACATGGGTGCAACCAGGTATGCCGGCTAGTGCATGGAAACCCACTTTGGTGTTTGCGATCTCCTGAGCAGACCGTGGTAAGGAAATGTGGTTGTCTGTGTGCTTGAGGAGGGCATCGAGCACTTGGATTAGCGTACGTGAGAATAATCGTTGTGAAATGCCATGCAAGTGCCCCACTGTGTGCTGGTAGGTGCCTGTGGCCAGGAAGTGGAGCACGGACACTACCTTCAGTAGGGGGGGATGGCGGTGGGTGTTTCAATCATGCTGACGATTTCGTTGTGTATCATGTCCACGATGGTGGTGATGGTGTCCCGGTCCAAACGGTACAAGGTGTGGATCTGCTCAGCGGTGAGGTTGAATGGACTGGCTCTGATGCGTGGGATTGGGGGCTGCCTGCGTGGTGGCATTGGCCGTGCTGGTGGGGCTTGCTGGCCCTGCCTTGCCCTCCTTCTCCTCCTGCGTCTCCTCTGTGCTGCCTGTAGTTGTTGTTGTTGTTAGTGTTGTTGTTGTAGCACTTGCATTGCAATCAGGTCCTCCAGCCCCAACATTGCTAGTCCTATTGGAATCATTGTGGAGTGTGACTGGGTGTGGGAAGGGGTGGGGTGTGCTCTTTTTGTACTTGGTGAGTCTGTATTGCCTCCACCTGTGCTGATTGTGTGCACCTGTGGCAGCTGGGAACATTGCACATGGCCATTTACGGTTGGTCCGCGATGGCGGTATTTGCACCATGGCGGTAAGGTACTTTACGGCCTTTGCAAGGGCATTAAGAGCATGTCCGCTTGACTCATGATGTTCTCCAATTTGCGCCATGCCACTATTTCTGGCATGGGGGGTCGCGTGTCCGCGCCCTTGGTGCTGTTAGCGGCACCGTTAACTACGGTGTTGCTAATTGCACTCACTCGGATCGTAATCGGACCTAGCGGTAAGTGATGCCGGTAATCCTTTACCGGCATCGTTTTTCACTTACCGCCAGGGTCGTAATGAGGCCCAGTGTGCTGTCACCAAGAGAATTGTATAGTATTTGACTTAAATGAAAATGAAATACAAAATCAGCACATTCAAATGGAGGCTGGGATGCCCAAATATTTAAAAATAGCAGATTTACAGAGAGACACAGCCACACAGTTGGAAGAAAGCACAGAGATTCCTCCACTGGAGCATTTCCCAGAATTCTCAAAAATGGTAGAGGAACTGATTTTATTAGCAGATGCATGTGATAGCGACGAGGATAAAAATGAATTGAGGAAAATATTTATGGAATTTAAAGTGCTTTTGCTAAAGATGCATATGATTGGGAGTCACTGGGAATTATCAAGCCCATTCATAGTAACATCCAACACTCCTATTTTGGGTGTGTTAAATCCAAATGGTCAATGGCGGCTGTGTGCAGACTTGAGAGAGTTAAATGAAAGAGTGCCAGTGTCCAGATGGCCACTGCCATTCATTGATCAAGGCCTTGCTCAGGTGCTTGGATCAAAGGTGTTTACTACATTAGATCTCACATCTGGATATTGGTGTGTGACACTGGCAGAGGATATTCAGAATTTGTTTTCATTTTCATTTGATAAGACGCAATACGCATGGGCTAGACCACCATTCCGGCACGTCAATAGTGGGAGTGAATTTGGCATATTTTTGAGAAAGGCTATGCCAGATGCAGCGGAATGAGGAACTATAGTTTATGTGGATGATGTCCTGATAAAGAATGAAAGCTTAAATGCCATTTTGATGAAATTAGACATGTTCTTGGGCAATTGCAAAAGGCGGGTGCCAAAGTATCTTTACAGAAATCACAATGGTGCGAGAAAAAGGTGAATTTCTTAGGCCATCAAGTAACTGAACATGGACTAAACCCACAAAAGAAAAAGGTGGAGGCCATACAGAAATTAAAAAACCCTAGAAATGTAAAACGTTTAAAAAGTTTATTGGGAATGACAGGATATAACAGGAAATGTATTGAAAATTATGCTGAAATTACTCAACCTTTAACTAAACTATTTAAGTTGAATGTACCCTGGAAATGGGAAAAGGAGCAATCTGAGGCAGTTGCTAAATTAAAAGAATGTCTCATAAAGGCACGATGTTTAGCATACCCCATAAAAAACAGATTTCTTTATAGAAATAAGTTTCTCTGAAAATTGTATGTCAGCAGTGTTATCTCAAAAACTTGATTTGAATCACAAAACCATTGCTTATGCAAGTAAGGCGTTTTTTCAAGTTGAAATTAAATTCAGTGAATGTGAAAAGGCCCTTTTGACCACTGTATGGGCGTTGCAGCATTTCCGCCCCATTGTTCAGGGAGAAAAGGTAATCATTGAGACAAATCATCAACCATTACAGTTTTTACAGAGTAAAAGGATTAGGTCAGGCAATCTAGCACAGTCCAGAATTACTTCATGGACATTGGCGTTGCAAAGATTTCCTGTAGAAGTGAGGTATGACCAAAATAAAAAGAGCCCAGGTGCTCAAGGATTGGCAGATTCACATGACTGGCAGCTCTACCTGTATCAAACAAAGTAGAATTAGAATCTAGCTTGCAGGAGTTTGAACAATCACCACACACAGCTTTTGCTGAAAAGACATGCAAGAATTTGCCAACTGTATATGTTGACGGTTGTGCCTTTCACATTGAAAATGAAAGTAATAAACAATTTGTATCAGGAATAGGAAATGTCTGGCTGAAATGTTAAGACATTCATAGTATAGGGATGAGAACTGGGGCTAGGAGCAGTCAGGTAGCGGATTTGGTAGCCATTTATAAAGCAATTATTACTGCAGTTGATAATACATTCAGTGAAATTGTCCTGGTGACTGATTCTGATTATGCATGAAATAGCTTTGTGGAATATTTGCCTGGCTGGAAAGCAAGAGGCATAATTATGTACAAGAAAACACCCCTCAAACATGGAAAAATTATACAGGCTATAGACAAATTAGTGTCAGAGAATGATTTAACAGTATATTGGAGGAAAATGTGTGGACATTTAAAAACTCCAGGAGGAGATAAGGAGGGAAATGATAAAGCAAATCATTTAGCCAAAATTGGGGCTGTGATGGGAGAATTGCTACCTATTGAACACTTAATTGGTGAAAAACAGGTTGAGGCAGTTACACGCTGTAAGGCTCCAAAAGAGGTAGAACAACCAGTAGTACAATGGAGTTAGGATACACCAGATCAAGATCTGATTAAGGCGCAAAAAGATGATCCAATTTTGGGAATCTATTATAATCATTTGATTGACCCCGAACAAAATCCTTTAACTGAAAACGATTGTACAGGAAAAGAAGTGTAGAGGGTGCTATTAAAGAATAAAACATGAATCAGACTACAGGATGGACTCATGATTAGAAAATGCATAACAGGATAAATACAGTGGGTGGTACCCCTTTCATTCACAGGGCTAATGCTACACCATGCGCATGATGCAATAACTGCAAGACACAGAGGTTCACAAAAAACATTACAGATACTGAAAGATTATGCTTACTGGCCACATATGTCCCAAGATGTAGAATTATATACTATGGGATGTCTGGTATGTGCCCAATTTAAACCCATTTCACCAATGCATAGAGCTCCACTAATGAAAAGAGGCTTAACCCTTCCATGGTCAGATTTGTAAATAGACTATGTAGGGCCTGTAAAAAGTTCAAGCAGGGGGAACAGTTATATTTTGAGGGTGGTCTGTTTGATGTCAAAATGGATAGAGGGTATTCCGGCACCAGATTATAGTGCACAAACCACAGCTACATTACTGGTAAATCATATATTTACAAGATGTGGGTTACCACAAAGAATAGAATCAGATAGAGAAAGTCATTTTACAAGTGCTTTAATGAGTAAGGTGTGGCAGATACTGGGGGTGAAAAGAAAACTTCATATTGCATACAGACATGCCTCTTCTGGGAATATTAAATGTTGCAACAGGTCTGTTGTGGAGATATTAAAGAAATGTGTAGCAGAGGCAGGTCCCAGCTGGGATTTATGTTTACCCCTGGTTTTGATGGCAATCATATCAACTCACACAATATTGAAGACAGAGGATGAAACCGTTACAGAGCAGTTTGTTCATGTTAACCAAATTAAGCCTTGTCATCCCAAACATAAAGTCAGGAGACTTGAGCAAATAGAAACAGCACCAAATGAACCAAATGATAAAAGCCAATGATCAGGACATCTTCACTCTGCGGCATTCTGAGTGGAGAAGATTATCCCCTATGTGACCCGAATGATGAGCGATGGAGTACCACACATTTATTAGTTTATTTAATTATTTTAATTAATTTTGCTAGTTCTTTGTTTTTATGTTATTATTTTATTATTGACTTCAAATGTTGATTTTACAATTGAACAAAGACAACTGAATATATGGACACTTCAGTTGGAAAGAAACGTGTACAATATTTTATAAGAACTTATGGACTCATTTGAGATGAATTTTGATTTTATGGTGATTGAACAGTGATTTATTATGAAAAATGTAAATGTTCATTTTATTGAGTTGCTATGATGGAAAGAAAAAGAGGAGCACAATTTGGGTTTCCACCAATTGTGGATTTGAGTATTGCCAAATTGTCGGAAAAGGAGGGGATATGTAGTAATATATATATAGCGCTTTATAAGAATATATAGCGCTTTACTAAATGTGATGGCATTTTTTTTGTTTTGTTGGCAGCAGTAATGTGGCACACACATATAGTCATTTTTATGTTGCCAATATAAAATGTAAATATGTTGCTGGTGGCATGCAAGCTATAGAATTCATAACGCAGCAAAAACCAAATGTGAAACTGCAGAGAGTAAAGTGCACCATTTTTCTTTCTTCTTTTGAATACCTCATACATAGAAGACTACATTATTTATATAACTAACTTTAATTAACATTTACTAAACACTAACTCTAACTTCCTTAATATTATAATGTAGTCCCATGTACAAAATGAGGTGAAAATACATATTTTGAAATTCGTTTTTTAAATGTGCACTGGCAATTATTTTTTCTTTTTCTTTTCTCTGTCTGTGTTGAGTACAGAAAGCAGAGAGGAAGGCAACAGGAAACCAAAAAGATACAGTTATTATGCTCTGAAGCTCTCATTCTTTTGAACATGAGGGTGGTAACAGAACACTGCTAATATGATTGGAAGAAAGTGTCTGCAGATGGGAAAACTTACAGAGAGAGGGCAGTTCATGTTGACTGGGCTCTGAAGATGGAAGTTCATGGTGTCACTGAGCGCTGGCTTGAGAATTTATCACCGCGCATTCCAGACACTTAAGATTACAGGAGTAGTTTGTGCCGACTGGACCTGTCGTTTTGAGACAAGCGAAGCAAGGTCGTGTGGGAGAATTTAAAACAAACATTCTTGGTAAGCAGATAAGTTAAGTGAGGTCACTGTGTTCGGTCGTGTGGATGACTGAATTCGAATGTTGTGTAGGCAGGATAGCAAAGGAAATCCCCTGCATGTTACTTCATCAGGTTTAGAATGTTAAAAATCAATTCATGTTTTTAAAAGTTGCTCTGTTTTTTGTTCTTTTGTTACAGAAGATGGTGCAATGTTCATGGTAAGAACTGATAATTATGAAATGTATTTGTATATAATATAATCAGAATATAAAAACAAATTGTTTAGTGTAATTTTTGCATTTGGGACTTTATATGAAGACACAGGGGAGATCCATTCTCTTTGGTAGTACATTTGTCAATTTGCCCATGCAGATAGAATAACAACAAGAATAAGCAGTGATATAAATAGGTGTGTTTGTGTGTGTGAATGTGTGTGTGTGTGTGTCCTCCCTGCATGTTGTTTGGAGGGAATCTAATATAACACATAGATTACTGGAGGTCCACGAGCCAGTAATGCCTACGGGTGGATAGATCTCTGTTGTAGATAAGCCAGTGATACCGGCCACAAACTGTAGGTGGCGCTCTATATAAAAGTGTTGGGTTTCATTGTATGCATAGGTCCAAGGCTCTCTATAGATCACTGGGAGGTATTCTAATTGAAAGGAAGGTTTTGTTTATGATTGGGTCATAATGTAGGGAAGAAAACTATGCTCACCACTAAATACCACAAACAACATACCACCACAAAATACTGCAAATAATATATATTACTAGATTCTCCAATATAATTTAACAAGGTATGGTCACTAGAATGATATGAGGGCAAACCCAATCTAAATGCAAGGATAATTTACCACCAAACTACTACTCATATTTTAGCAGTAAGAAAAATACCGCCAAACCCCAAATTTACACAAAATATCCTATATATACAATGGATTGGACAGAGCACATCAACATATCGTTGGGACACATCAGATTTCCTAAAATGCATGAATGAGGTTATTCCCATTGCCACTAGATTATTTTTTAGTCCCTTTCGATGTACAGAGCTTATATACCTCTAGCCCTCATCAGGAGGACATAATCACGTGAATGGGCTTTGTTAAGAGAAGAAGACTGATAGGTCGCTAAAATCTTTGTGTTTTAACTGACAAAGATAGTCTTACATAACACTTTCTTTTGCTTCAATTCACAGTTTTACCAACAGGCATCCAGTACATCGATGGGGTCTGTAATGGCCCATGCATATGCCAACATATTCATGTATTACCTAGAATACACACATGTCCTCCAAAATCCATATTGGTCGTCCAGACTATTATTGTGGAAAAGATATATTGACAATATTTTTGCAGTCTGAAAAGGCAATACGGAAGATCTATATGAGTTTATTATTTACCTGAACTCGATACATGACTAGATAGATTTCATAATGGAAAGGGGTGACACTAAACTGCATTTTTTAGATTAATTGTGAACAATGAAGTATCCACCAATGTGTTCAAAAAACCAACACAGGGGATATCCGACTGGTATAATTTAGACAGCACACATGAAAGCTACTACCACAACATGTGAGGAATGACTAATCCCGAAACATAAGAATACAGATACTCCATGCCTATGCACAATGAACTACTGAAGTCAGAGCCATCATATCACTAGGGTAATGAAGAAAAACTGGAGATTAATCCAATTTGATACACAGCTGAACAATCTCTTCCCGAGAACACCTATGATCACATATAAGAGATGGAGACATTTTTGTGATCACCTAGTGAAGGCAGAGAAACAGAAAAGACAGAGCCAGCCAGTCTTACATAAATGTAAAAAATGAAATGTTCCCATGTCTGAGTTGCAACAATTGCAATAACATAATCAAAAGAACCCATGTAAGACACCCCACTCAGGGGCCAAGATCAAACTCGGAACTACACAACATGCAATTCCACTAATATTATTTCTGTGCTCAGTTGTCCATGTGGCATTTTTTACATGGGTCAGACCACCAGGCATTCAAAGGAGAGCTGGAACGAACAAAAAACTAACATTCATACACACAGCATCAAGTAACCAGTGGCTACTGAATTCACCAAAAAAGACACACTGTTCCTCAGCTGCGCTGTTTAGTACTACAGGTTTGTTGCAGACCACAGAGAGGCGAAGATTTGCCTAATAAATGGAAACAACAGGCGTGGGTATGGATTGACAAATTGCATTCACAACACCCATCAGGGATGAATGAAGATTTCTACCTGGGGGCATTTCTATGAGATAGCTCACTACTATTAATGACATACCCAGACAGTAGAGCTTTACATCAATTTAAGTCTGGAGTCAGACTCGACGTCAAATAGTGCATGTGGGTAAAAGACCATGAGTAATAACATCTAATGGTGACTGTAGTATTATTGTATACCAGATTGGGATGCAGAGTGTTTGAGTATGTCCAATATAGCTATAGTAATGGGAATTGACATTCTACTAAGGAACTGACCGAACATTACATTATTAACCTGGTGATGAGACCCTTGAATTACATTGCAAATGGCGTAGATTTAAAATGTGGCATCATGAGTGTAAACCCTTAACCACTTGTGAACTGTCACCAATCTGTATGAGCACTATGTAATATACTCCCTACCTGAGTGTTCTCTATCAGATATTTTGACACTACTGATTTCAGATGACAAGACTGATGCCTAAGATGCTTTCACCCCAGAACCCTGTATAGAGTAGCCGCTGTTTATTTGTGAAGTTGCTAGACTGCGAACATGATCAATGAGCATTTATATAACTGAATTGCTAACCACTAGTGAGTAAAGAGCTAGACATTGTTCAATAATAGATGTATAGATCTTAATTGTTTTTAGATATACTACCCGATACAGGCATAAACTTTTTTTTCCATCAACAGTATTTCTATCCATTTTTTCTAAATTCTATAGAAAGGGACACTATCTAGAATAAGAAAATTCAAGATATTTTGGTCTCGATACTTTCTTGGTAGCTGTAAGACAGGAAATCTTCTGAAATGGATACACATGGGATTACACGCCCAGTGATGTCTTTTGCCACACTCCAGTTATCACGATTAAATAAGGAGGCTGATAGATTAGATGCAAGCCACGATTCGCCTTTTACTTACGGGCATGGGCCCTTGTTTACATTGTCACATCATCATGCATGATGGCATGTACCACGTTGTACATAAACGTGGCCATTTTGGAATGTTCACGTGAACACTGAGTCAGGGACAGGAATGCTGCAGGCATACAAGTAAGTACTATTTAGATCATTTGGTATTTTTCCAGACAAATCTCCTTAAGAGCCCTTTTATAACTAAACTTTGTAGAGACACCATTTAGGCCCCACTCTGGTATATCCCATATATATATCTCTATTCCAGGTTATTATACGATCAAGTGATTCTACACACATCCTTTATCCTTCTATTTCCTGAATCAGTTGACATCTTGACCAGAGGTAAGCCCGGTCAGATTATAGTAAACCAGTTGGGAACTGGCACCACTAGGTGACTATCAATTGAGATTTCATATGCCCCACTTTATCTTTTGGTTTTTAGACTTTAAGAACTAATGATCCACTTCAGATCCACTACATGATTACTTCTGGTTTTAGTTCAACACATTTATACTCATACCCATATTAGAGGTAAGGTTATGTCTTAAAACATTGCTTGAACTTCTGCGACTATATTAGTTACATTTGTCAACACAGCTTTTGCTGGATAGCTCAGATCCTAATCTAGTTCTATCAAACTTTTTTCTCTTTAGAGTGTTATATATTAAGTGGTCAATCGATTTTGAGGAGGGTTGTCTACCCAGATGAATTCAGTACACAACAAGTTTTGACTTGCCCTACAATCCAGGTGAGTAATGAGATAGCAGAGATTATAAACGTTGGAAGTGGATTGATTGTTTGCTTGAGTGATCAATATGATGAAATGTTCTTTTCTCTAAATTTGTTGTACTAACTTGTAGAACAGGAAGATTGAGATCTACTGGTACCATAATATCATGTTGATCCTGACTAAGGGGGAATCCCGATAAATGCAGATCTCTGATTGATATATTGTTTGAATTTGTAGTGACCAGAATAATCACTGATTCTAATTAACTTTAACTGTAGTTCAGTATAGTGGTGTGTAGGGGACACAAGGTGTGACAAATCAACTTCCGGAGGACCAGTCGTCCAGGGATGAATATCGGTTCCTAAACCATCAATTAACCCCACACCTCTAGTACACCAGAAGGGATCTGACCAGATTGGAATACAAGTAAATTATAAAACCTCCTTGTCCAATTTTAGTAACGTCGACGAAACAGCAAACTTATCTGCACAAGGTCATGGATCGTTGCGCGTTGCAACACAGCGAAAATACAATTATTACCCAATGATAAAAGTGACTGTCCAGTCAAGGTTGTATACACATATCTGCTGTATTATTACTACAGCAGACAGTTCTAGCACACTACAATTACAACTTCCACTGTAAAAGAACACAAAGGACAGACAGTTTCACAAAGGAAAGGGATGCACTCTGGATACTGACAGGAGGGTAGTTGGTAAAGTAATCAGTCTTATAGTTCAAGATTATGTGGTTCCACCACCAAAGGGGCAAGGGGTCATAATTGTCTCTAGGGGCCTTTGGAGAAAGACCAGGGGGGCAGAACCACAATGTACTTGGTGCTGAAGAAGTTCTTGGTGCTCAACAGCGGCAAGGCAGTTCCAGGGCACTTCGCAAACCGTCAGACAGAGTTATTGGCGTGAGACAGCTGTAGGTACCATGCAGCAGACAGTTCAGCAAGCAAGGCTGGATGGACATCTGCAGGCTGTCTGGTGCAGCGGCTCAGGGCCAAGAATCATTGTCTCTGTGCTGGTTGACGGATCTGGAATGCTGGTCGAGGTGTCACGGATGGCTGTTTCGACTGCAGCGTGACAACAGTCAGTGGTGCAGCTGGATGTGGTTTGAGGACTCAACTGTCGAAATTGTCCTTAAAAAAGATGGATGCTGGATCATGCTTGAGTGGCACTCCTCTTAGCTTCTTCGCAGGGCTTGTGTCCTTTCAAAGTGGACGCCCCAAAGCTCAGGAGGGTGTTAGCAGGCAACGGCCTTGTACTTTGTCCAGAGACTCTCCAGCAATTCCCACCTAGGAAGCTTGCTGTCAGAAACTAGCACGGAACCCTGTGTGCTGGCTGGGTACCGGTTCTGGAGCTGCTGGATGGGTCCCCTGAGTCCGGTATCTCCCTCTGTTCCCTGGGAGATTAGGAGAGGGATCTTGCTTCCCTCTTGGAACTCCTGGCCTTCCTTCACTGGCGGAAGATGTAAGGTAGACTGTACCTTTAGCTTGGGTCCAAATTAGTCCTTCTTCTTACTCCCTGTGAAGTCTTCAGATGAACTGCTAAGTGAGGGGTTCAGCCCTTTTTTAAAGCCAAATGGGTCCCAGCAATTGGTGTATGCTAAGTTGCCTTAATGAACCAATCTTGGGTCCCCACCAACAATCTTCAGTGATGCTTCCGGTCAGAACCAGGGTGCTGACAGGGGAAGGATGACAACATATACTTCTCAGTACCACCATCTTCCTGTCACAACATGGGCCTCTTTTGAAGTAGGGGGTTGCAGGAAGACTTTCATCTCCTACAATTCACATACTTCCCTGCTCTGAAAGGAGTAGTTCCAGGCAGGAGATTCACTGCCCTTTCATACGTAGGAGGGTTATTAGTTCCAAGCTGACACATTGTATTACAAAGAGGCGACTGTCGTTTGGTCTACATTGTCACTCCCTGCACCCAGGCCTTTCCTGAAGCCTGCTAATCAGCATTCTTCAGTATTTGCCTACACCAGCAAGGTTTCACAATGGAAATACAAATCCATGGGGCCTTGAAATTCTTTTCAGGGTGCCCATACCCACGGCTGTCAATTGTCAGCTATACATTACAGGGGAGGGCGGCGCTGGTACTCTCCCAGAGTACATGACTATTTTTCTGCAGTGCAGTGAGCGTGGAAAATATGCGCGGGAATGGCCCCATCATTCATTCTTTTTTAAACAAACAAAAAAAAGCTCCTGTGAGTGCACGTTTTCCGTGTTGATGCTCATATTCCTCACACAAGGGTCAGTATATTATTTTGGGAGTCTTTTGTTTTCTTCTACCCATGAATATATGAACAGTAAGTGAACACATGTGGAGTTAAATAGACCTACTCTTTAGACAAACTTGCGTAAAACAAAATACCACTGGACTTTTAAAACATGTCATGAACATCAGAAAAATAACCCGAGAGAAATAATGATCCAATAAATATGCTGGCAAAGTTTAAAAGCTGCTCTCCTATTAAACATAGCAATCGGTCATGAAATGTTCCCTGGAAAATTAAATCCCAATACAAAACAAGGGCTTGTGGTCTTGTGAGTAAGTGTCTAAACGGGAACATGACAACCTGAGTAAATTCATGGGAGCCAAATACTTGAGCAAGCTTGCCAACCTCAAAAAACCCCACAGGGTTGCGTCGACCATCTGAAGAAAAGTTATGCTGTCCATCCACATGTGTCCTTTACTTGTGCCCTGAAAAGCAACCACAATAAGGGGAACATAACTGCACCACTGGCCAGGATTGCAAACTCTCTTGCCACATCATGGGCAATTACTCATGACTTACTTGTTCTCTCATCATTTCCCCCGTCACCCCCATGCCTGGGTTTCAACAATATTCTGCTTTATAAAGATACACATACCATAGTATCACTAAAATATATACATTCTCATAGAACTATGTTAGGCAAAAAGTGTACACTTGTGGCATTAATCCTTCTGGTTCTTCCGCAAAGGCCTCAAAGCATGGCTATTCTCGCAAGACCCACACATCTAGCTGAAACCATCCGACCCTACAACATTTCAAAACCGCAACCAGTAACACTTCTAGCCATACATAACCTTTATATGTCACTTTTGCTCTGAATCATAGTAACCATTTACCATAACTAATGCCTTAACTATGACTGTAACCATTTCCGGTAACTAATGCATTAATTATGTCTCCAACCTCTTGCAACTTGGGCTTCCACTGCCCCATGTAAGCCAGTGCTCAGATGCCCCCAGGTTTGGTGCGCTTTACTAATGACAAAATAAATATAAGTAAATAAATAAATTAATGCATTCCCCCCCTCTTTAATGGGAGACTACAAATACCAGAATGCAATTCAGAAAAACGCAAAATATGTGTCTCTCAGTGCAAAACTTTCAAGAACTGACAGACGCACAGTTGAAATAAATAAATGTGGATGCCAGGTGTTATGAGATTTTAAAACTAATAAAAAACACAACATTTTTGACTGTGGACTGTATCCCATCCATGCCGAAACCAACCCTGCTTAGTTTCAAAGCAAGGACGGATCCAGCTCCCTTAGGCCATGTTTCTCTAAGTGATCTTGTAAGGTGGGCTCATTTATTAGTCAACAAGGCCTTAGGTGCCTGGCCCCTTCCTCGTTTTAAAGCTAAGCAGGGTTGCTCCCAGTTACTGCAGGGATGGGAAACCCACTGTTGATGTAAAAATATATATTTTTTCATTATTGACTGGGAGACTACAAATAGCAGAATGCAATTCAGCAAAAGGAAAAAAATTGTCTCTGAGTGCAAAACATTCAATGACTAACACTAGCATTGTTTAAAAAAACAAATTCAGATGCCCATTTGGTCACCCATCCATGCAGTAACTGGGACTGACCCTGCTGAGCTTCAAAGTGGGATTGACTGTGATTAGTTTTAAAGCAAGGAAAAGGCTGTCCATTTCTCTAAGTGGTCTTGGACTTTGTCTCATTTATTAGGCAACATGGCCCAAGTCCTGGTTACTGCATGAATGGGAGACATGAATGGCAATCGTGTCACTGGCCATGGCTTAGTCAGTGATTGTTCACCCCTGATGTTACGATAGCTGTAGAAATATCTTTTTCAAAAAAGCTGTAACCGCGGGTACAGATCTACACATGCCCTTGGCTATCTGTAGTCCTTTATATCCATGAATATCATAAAAAGTCCCAAAAAATCCTGTACGACACACACAAAGTGCTGCCCTCCTCTGTGCCAACACCCCCCACTTCCCAGATGGCATCCTCACCTCCCCAACCTCTCTCCCTTTACCCACAACACACAATGTTTCTGTGTTGTGGTTTGCTTTGAGATGGCGGCTATGGCTGAGGCTACAGAAAGCTTTGTGTTGCAAACTCAGTCCCTCATCCTCCTCCAACTCCCAAATATCACTTGGTGTACTCTAGCCACCCCCCCCCACCTCTAGCGCCTCTATCCTGATGACATGTGCATGTTTTTGACCTGCAAATGGCTTTTTTCCTGTGTTTCATTTTCCCATATCTTTAGCTATGACATCAAATATTTCTCACATCGACAGAAAAACAAGATGGCGGCTGTTCCATTTCTAAAAACATAGTTTTGGGTAAATCCACAAGATATGGCTATTTATTTTTGAGAAGGGGGCACCCTCTTCTCCGTCAAATATGTTAATAACTATTGCACACAATAACCCCAAACCAAGCATGGATCCAGAGTCAACATGTGTGCCCAAGTTGTTTTGAACCTAGTCCATATCCGTCCAGTGGTTTGGGCTGTGAGCTTTGGCAAAAATGTACCTTCTTTGTCTATGGGGAAATGATTGGGAAGTAGACTGGAACTTTGGAAAAAACCTGTTTTACCTTCTTAGTAACTTTTTCATTTTTTAACTTACCTTTATGATACTTTACAGACTGTAAGGGGGGGCTTGAGTCCCTAATCACTTTAGAAATTTCAGACTAATCTGTTACTCGAATCAAAAGTTATTAACAATAGAATTTTAAGGGGTTCATATGGGAGTCCAACTCACCTAAACTATAGGGCAGCTATCACCGTCCTGTCATATATATTACAGGACCTGTGCTAATGGTCCTCTAGTTATGGATGAGTTGCTCAACCCGTAGGAAGATCACTTTTTGGGCGGCATATAACTTCGCAGCCCCTGGACGAATACTCATTGCAACATTGCAAAATAAGTATATGGCACCGTCATGTTTATCCTGCAAAGTTTGGTGATGTTTCGTGCAGGGGTAAAAGTTATAGAGGGTCCCAAAATGTGTGTATTTTTCCTTATACGCAATAATAAAACCCACAAGATTGTTCCAGGGGCCAACGTGAGGTCCACAGACATTAGACATGCCCGCTGATTGGATGGTAAAAAGTGTGTGGTTTATCATATTTTTGGAAACACCCACCTTGTTGAATCTGTGGATAGTGCGCTAGGGAAAAAGTCTGGAAAATACATTTTGGATTATTTGGTGGTGGAAAGAGGAGCTGGGAAGGTTGTTGGAGTGGAAAAAAAGATTACATGGGGCTATTTTTCTAGGTTGAAAAAGGTCAGGCAGGTGTCATAGCTGTCCACAGACAGCGCAGTAGTTCATGCACAGTGCTGTGAACGGACAGCTTGAGAAAGTCATTTGGGGTTTTTTGATGGCTGAAAGAGGGCATAGAAATGGTAGGGAAGTGGAACGAAGGTAATGTGGAGCTGTTTTATAGGTGAAAAAAAGGTTTAGAAATGCGGCAGAATCCGCAGTCAATTTCGATGTTCACAGACATCATTTCTATTGTAGGGGTTCAGGGTGAGTTTTATTAGTTCATGGCGTATGGTACGTACTAGTTATATAGTTCATTTTATTGTGGTGGTTGGGATCAGTGGCCAGATTCAGGTGGGCATAGCCATAGGCCATGACCTCAAGTATTTGTCCAGTGGCCAGAACCACCACAGTCCTAATATGTGTATAGTATGATATGATATGATAGGACTTTTATAACGTGCTTAATACCCAGAGGTTTGTAAGCGTGGACCTGGGGATCAAACCTGTGTTCCTCCATGTCGGATCGCTTCCAAGGCAAGCACATTGTCACTGAGCTATAATCCCGAGACAATTATAGTAATTATAAGGTAATGTAGTAGGATTATGGCCAGAATCACATTAGTATTATTATGTGTATAGTAATTAATGGTAATTTAGTGGGAGTAAACGTGTTTGTAATATGGAGGAATGATGTGATTGAACTGTATATGGTACTTGCAATTGTAGTAAAATTGAGGATTGTGCTCATAGAATATGTATCTGATTATAATAACTATGGTTACTTATATTTTTTAGCATTATGAAGCTGGAATCTGGTTTATTTCCTTTGGAAAAAAACATACAATTTGTTAAGCAGGATAGTTTAAAAGCTGTAGTTGTATGCAATTTTACACATACATTTTATTTAGACCCTCATAACCAATTTATTTTAAGTACTATGTGGGTATACCATTAAATGCAAATAGAAATTAGAGGTTAGAAGATGTTTTGTCGTATAAGAATTGAGATGGCGTATTTGAAGTATAAATAAATGAAGGTTTTTTTTTTCAAGTTGTTAGATACCTGTTGGCATATTCTAACTAGATTGACTTTGAAAAGTACTGTTGTAGTCTTTTGGATGTAGTTAGACACCTGTTGGCATAGTCTAACTGTTCATTGTGCTATAGTTTAGTGACTGAATTTGGGTTGAAGGCATATTAAGTAGGAATGTGTTAAATGTTCTGGTAACCTATGTTTTGGAGTAACAGAGGTATAGTTACATTTAAACCAACCACCTATTTTTTGACATTTGCAGTGTAGTGCCCTGAAGTGGTTGTGGTGTCATTGTGGTATATTATACTCACTGTTGTGAATGTTTTCTTTCAAAGAGATACGTGGTCGTGTTACAAGCATGTAAGCTCACAGTTATTTTTGGTACCATCTGCATTGTACTTTAGAAGTATTTGTATGACATATTGGGTATTTGAGTTTATTTGAATGGTGTAAAAATTGTCTGAATTGTAAAAAGGGCATACTATGCCATGATTTGCATTCTGAAGAAGCTGGTAAAATGGAATGGATTCAGAACTTGGTATGGATACATATACACATTTTTCATTAGGGATGTGGTCTTGTGAAACAGGTTTGCAGATAGTGGTTGTATGTTTCCACATGTATTAAATCTTTAAGATTTCATTTATAGGGATGTTTTTGGTTTCCAGTACTTTTATTAAGTACATTTGGAATTCTTGTGGATCTTCCTGTGTGTTTATAGTAAATTGTACCATGCTGTACAGTAGTCCAATTCTTGCCTTATACCTTAGACACTGTAAGTGTTGTCATGATTATTTGTGGCATTTCTATGAATGACAAGCATTTGCAAACAAAACTGGTCCGAGCCATTTAGGTAAATGTTGTGAACAATTGGTGGCAATTCAAAGAGAAGATTCATTCTCACATTAGCATAACAATTTACTCCAGTTGTGTTGCTGAATTTAAATGAACCAGAGAGTTCTGTTTGCGAATTATTTGAAGAGAGAAGAGACATTTGTGTCTTTCTTTTCTGATGGACGTGCAGTTGAATTTGTACTAGAATGTTTTGTGGTTGTATTGTTTGATGCAGAAGGAGTTGGTCTTTGATTTTCTAGTGGTATTGTTGGGAGAGTTGCTATAGCTTCTGTTTGTATTATTTGTCTTTTTAAAGGTTTCTTATATTGTGTCATACAGAGCACATTTCTAGATGGGGGTGTATAGTGCTCATAGCCTGTTGTATTCCAGGATGCAAGGAATGGCAGCATTGACTTTGTTTGCATCAAAGTTAACTAGGATTATACAATTGAGTATACACAGGAGTGAAAGCGCTAAGTAATTCATACCTTCTTTAAAGACTGTGTTGCTGTTGTCAATCAATGCTTGATCTAGGGTTAGACCTTGTGATGTGTGACTAGTGACAGCATATGCAAGAGATAGAGGACATTGATCTCTGCGTACATACATGTCTTTGAAAAGAAGGAAATGTGCTAGTGTGCTGCCAATTTCTTTGACTTCTACAAGGTTGTCAAAGTGGATGTTGACAAACTGAATGTTGTTGTCATGTGGATATGTTTGGAAGCCAACAACTGTACCAATTTCTCCATTCACTAAACCTTGTTCTATGTCAAGGTAACATTTTAGAATTACTCTGCAGTTTAGACACAAAGTCAATATTTTCTCCAATCCAGCTGTGTTGGAGGTACATTTTTCCAAGCTGTTTAGTTGTGCTGTTGTTTTTTTGACAAATAGGAAGTGTCATGCCATGCATTTCTAGTTTGTCAGTTGAGCTCATTTTCCAACATTGTCTCGTTGAATTAACTACAGCTTGCAAGGGTTGACATCAAGAACATACAGTTTAGATTTTGTTGAGTTAATTGGTCTATGACATTAGAAGAAAATAGGTTTCATCCACATAGCTCATGGATCATCTACCATTTACGATAGATTTTGCATCTTTAGTAAGCAGACCAGTTCAATTTATTTTTTTAAAAAAATGTTAGCATAGGTGAGGTCTGCAGACAGATGCATGTTTTGAGTTAGTTCTCTGTAGTGACAATGTTGGCTGAGATTTACATTTCCAATGCTGCCAATTGCAGCATTGTTTGTGTCCTAATGTTTTAAAAATAGGTTGACCTTTCATTAGTGTTAACTGTAGGAGCACTTCAACAACAATAACATCTTTTCCTCCAAACAGTTATTCGTAGTTGGTTGTAAGGACTTCTTGCTTTCTGAGATGAATTAAAGAAAACATGAGGTTGGAAACCAGTCCTACTTTATCTATCAGGAACACTTTTATTTGTTTTAGAATTCTGTTTACTTCAGTAGCCGCTTCTGCTGATCATTTGTAGTATTTTAATTTGTTTTTGTGTCCTATGGGGAGGAGCAGTAGTCAGTGTAAAGTTACACCACCTATGTTGTAGACAGCTAAACCTGTGGGGCTTGTTACTACAGCCGAAAGGTTGTTTGTTAGGTTTTGTAGAAATGTGCTGATTCATTTAATTAAACATATTGTACCAGAATCAGCCTCACCACTTGCACACAGGAGCAGAGGTTTATAATTTGTATAGTTGCAGGTTTTAATTTCATGTTTAAATCCATGTTCAATTTCTTGAGTGACTTCTAGATAAATGGTGAGTTGTTCATCATTTAGCACTGACAAGTCTTCCTCAGATTGTTTATATTGACACATGGTATTTTATGCCTCAGTCATGGCTATTATTGCTTCATTTAGAATGAGTAGTTGTCCAAGCGGTTCTTGGCTTCCTTTAAGGGAAGGTTGACTACCCTCGGGAGTGTCTTTATCTGGTTGATCTTCAATTTATTCCTCTTGTTGGTGCTCATTGTCCAACATTTCTGTGTATTGTTTGAAATTGGCATTTGTTATACTGCTTTCATTTGCTTTGAATGCAGTTTCAAATAGTCACCTCATAATTCTTCTTTTCTCCATGGTTTAAAAAGTTGCATTATGGACATGTAATACAGTTTTCTATGTTGCAGATATGTAAATGATTACTTTATATGATTAATTAGGCTGGGTTTGGTAAGTTTTACTAGGCTTCCTTCATAAGTTGAGAATTACTATTTGCTAGTTGTCTCATCTAGTGTGCAAATGTATTTGTAGGAGTAGTTTTGGGCTATGTTCTACAAGCACATGTTTTCCAAAGCAGTACTTCTGTTAGGGTAATATGTATCAATTACATTGTTTTTCTAAAATGTCCTGGCTGTTGGGATCATTCGTGGTTATTGTTTCTATCTCTTGGTAGGATTTTAGTACTCATTTTCGGGATGAAGCTGGATCAAAGTTTAGCCAGACAATGTGTTCAGATTTGCAATATGAGGCTATACCTGTTAAATAGTCTGCAGCTTTGTAGCATCCACATTCTCTATGGGAGAGTATTTTTATACTGAAGCGTTACAATATTTCAGATTTTTTTGGCAGATGATATGTGATCCCAGAGGTCATTTAGCTCTGTTTTCTGTTTTTGGTAATTGCATATCTTGCAACTTCAGTGGAATTCTCTGCAATGTAGTGTATGTCTATGTTCACATTCCACAAGAGGGCAATGATTGCATTGTAATCGCTGATGTACTTGGATGCTTCGTCCCTTATAATGTGTGTGATTTTGTGGATATGCCTTTTATGCTGTACTTGTTGTTTTTTTTTAAACAGGTCTAGGGAAGCCAAATCAACATTTGTTATAGTATTTACCTTTGTTTTTATATCTACATCAGCAGTATTTGCCACAGTTATGTTTTTGGCAGAGTAATATTTGTGTAAGTTAGTCACTATCTATGGTTTCTGAATAGTTGTCGCTGGTTATGTATTTTTCAATAAACTGTAAAACATTGGCATAACTGTCATGGCCAAATTTGGAAGCATATTTTATCCACAAAAGCATGTGGATGTGTGGTGCTCCCCTGCATTGATATTCTTTTCTCCAAAAGAAGTGTTGCACTTCTCAAACTGGAAGGGTAGTTTTACTGCAGTTTAAGTGCAGCATTGCAATGAAGCGATGGTGAACGTACCTTGATACATTGACAGGGTCAAGAGAACAGAGATCCCCTGGTGTTTTTATATCTATTCCATCTTTATTTTGTTTTGCATTGCGTAGGAAGTCATGCAAGTCATAACATGTGCACTCTGCACAGCTTAAAGTAATAAATCATGTGGGTGGGCCTACGTTCCTTAGCATACAATGTACATCAGCATGATGTCAGAACAAGTACTATTTTGAGACGTGCATTTTGCCAACAGATTTGTGATACTTAACTGCAAAACCTCATCTTTGTCTTTTATTTTTTGAAGCAGTTGGGTAGCCTTTATTTTAAAAAAAAAATATTGCCTATTTTTAATGCGCGTGCCACTACATAACATGTTATATTATGTTATGTTATGTTAAGAACATTTGTAAAGCACATAGTCACCCAAAGGTATCATGGTGCTGAGAGGAACGGCTAGCAGAAACCATCTAAAACAAAAAGGTCTTCAGGACCCTTCTAAATATTTGGTGGTTAGGCAGATTTTTCAGCGGGAGCAGCAAGGCATTCCACAGTTGGGCTGCGGCCACGGAGAAAGCCCAACATCCTATGCGGGCGCGGTAGAAAGGCGGTACACAAATCAGGCTGGCGGAAGCAGATTGCCATAGTCAGTTTGAACAATAGCGGGTAAATGTAGCCCACATATATTCTGCTCCTACATCGTTCAAGGCGCCATGAACCAGGCAGAGTGCCTAAAATTCAATACACCTGGCCACAGGCAACCTGTGGAGTGAACGAAGAACTGGTGTATATGAACCCTATAAGGGGATCCAGTTACCACACTAGCAGCCAGATTTTGCAGTTTGAGCTGTTGGACAAGGCCCTCAGGTTGGGCCAGGCATAAAGAATTACAGAAATCCAATCGGCTCACAACCAAAGTAGCTACAACCGGGGCCTTAAGCACCACTGGTAGAAAGGGAAGTACCTTTCATAATATTCACAAATGATATAATGGGCGGCTTTAATACCGCAGACACCTGTGCGTCCATCGCTAAGGTGGAAGAGTTGACTACTCCCAGATTCTTAAACGCGGCGACTGGGACTGGAAGCAGGCCCAGGGAAGACTGCTTTAATTTCATGCACTAATTTGTGTGGACCTTTTAGTCATATCTTCCTCTATTTCCGTAGGAAAGAGTAGAGGAAAAGAACATGCGTTTTCCACTTTTTTCCCAAATGCTCATTGGGGATCCTTTTGCTTGACACATTTGGTATGTTTCTAAGCATCTTCTATGGTGTCTTTGGAGTGTGGTAGTTTTATTGCATGCTGTCATGATGCCTACTCCCGGAGAACCAGTCCAGGACCAGCGTCCCTGGACGCAGACATCATGTTCCTGGGGAAAAGGCCAGCAACCCCTAGTAGGGGCCCTTTGGACACTGTCCTGGCGCCTTTGGCGCCAGGCTCATTTTGGACCTCAGTCCTGGTGCCATAGGCGCCAGGCTCATAATGGGAGTGTTTATGTGAACTTACCTGATGCAGACCGTGCTGCCAGATCCAGACCTCTTTGAGGCCTGAAAGGGACTTTTTTACCTGTGGGACTATTTTGCCACTTGGGCGTGGCTGGGGAACGATACGTACCTGGAACTACTTTGGGGGCTATTTAAGCCACGCCCAGACAGCAGCTCACGCTTCGCGTTGTTCTGCACCTAGCAGCTGGACGCTCACCGTGTCTGCTCCTGCATCCTGACTCCAGCCACGCCCGCCTCCATCCTGGAACACCTGAAAGGAAAGAAGAGAAGGGAAAAGGTGAACAGAAGAACATTACCTGCTTCTTCGGAGTCCGGAGTCATCACGCCGGCGATCCTAAGGGAAGACATTTATTTTAAAGACGCATTGCATTGCTCGCTGCAGCGCTGCGTTCCACTCACCTGTTCACGAGGCATCTCCGTGCTCCTTAGCGACCATCTGCACGATCCGCCCCATACCTGCGCCTAAGGGGGAAGAGAAGAACAAAAGGTGAGCAAAAGGAACATATTGAGGAAAGCCAGATATTCGCCATAAGACTTACCTGATTATTGTTGGGAGAATCTTCCCTCATCTCGGGTCGGCGCCGCTTCTTCGGCAGTACCGTAGCCCGGTCCCTATGGGGAAAAAAGACACAAGCATTAGTGGGTGAATATAAGGACATTAAAGGAACCACCCAACATAACTCACCTGAGTTTACCTTCGGAAAATTGTTTCCTCTACGTGAAATCTTCACTCAGCACCTTTGATAAAAGGGATAAGAGACGGACTACTGAATAAAAAGGCAAATCGAAAAGGAGGCCAACTCTTGAACTTTTACAACAGTATACTTACTGCACTTTGCCAGGAAAGTCAAGTAAGCTTGGATCCTCACCAATCCGAACACCAGTGAAGTAACTGGATATAATCGCACCCCTGCACCAGAAGCAGGATGGAGAGCTCGTCCTTTCAAACCTTAAGGTGAGAGTTAACGGGGAATTTCGGAGGTGGTCTGAGGAGAGTGAAAGAGGGAAGTGGGAGGCCGACGCGCTACCCCGCAGGTAGTTAATCCCCTTTCTCCATCTGCAGAAGGATTCTCCTGCGAGTCAGACAAGCGAGATTTGGGGATCCTGTCCAGTCGGTCTTCCGAGTTCTGCGCATCACCTTAGAAGAGGCCGCAGCAGTCCAGACCTGGTCAGCGTCTCCGTGGGAGTCAGGTGAGCGTTACACATACTGGTCAAAAATGCTGGCTACAGTGACATGATCTACACGTTCAAATTGGCCACTTGCTGGTGAAATTTGAATTATTTGGATGCTTTCTTTTAAGTTTTCCTCTATGTTCATATCGTTGAAGTAGTCTTGTTTTTGTTTAGATATTGTAAGGTTTGTCTAACTTTGTTCAAGTGAACTAGTTGTTGCCATTTCTTTTGCCTTTTATTTGTACACCATTAACTATCACAATCAAAGATTGATCTATTGGTCATTGTACTGCTAGAGTTTCTACATTTTCTTTAAGATTTAATGGCAAATATACTAATTTGACACAGATGCTCTTTAGTAACTCAGATGGAGGTAATCTAGCTGTTTTCGGCATAAGGTTAATTTTAGCTTGAAATGGATGTACTGTTTGGTTTATAATGCTCTCATACAGGTTAAGTTGTTCGAGAGTTATTAGTGAAAGCACGTGATGGCACTTGGTTATTGTCAAGCTTTGTGTTGCAGGATGTGCAAAGTACTGAGTGGTCAGTTATTTTGTATTTATTTTCAGCTGTAAGATATAAAGCTAATTGTAACCTTAGCAATTCTTCTTTGTCCTCTATTTTGTAGTCCATATTTACTGTTTTTGTGCTCTTTTTATAAAAAATTCTCCTACAACAGAAACATACTTGGTCTGGTATTTCAGCATAGGTGTTTTGAAACTTAACTGTTTCTTTTGTGTATGTGTTTGTGAGGAGGTTGGAGTGTGTGAGGTTTTCAGTAATGTTTTCTGAAGCTACTGAATTGTCTAAGGCAACTTCATTTCCAAAGTACTTACTTTGAATGTGCTTTATTTTTTGAAGGATTGCTTTGGCTGTTCCATGTTGGATGAATGTTATTTAAATGTTGTAGTTCAAGAGATGGAGTTTTTGCACAAGATTCTGTATAGCCGAATGGTGTGTTGCTAACGTTTTGGATTGGTAGAAGGTGCTTTTGCAAGCAGTTCTTGAAATACAGGCTAATGAATGTCCTTGCAGACCAGTGTGGCTTTGAACTGGACAGGAGTGCATGGTTTGTATAGTTGTCATTCTACTTTCTTCTTTTAGTTTGATATAGTGGTTGAGGAATTGTCATAAGCATTTGAAGGATTGTTGCCTTATATTACACATTGAGCTGCATGTCCAGTTATACACTGGACAGTTTGTATTGGAGAATGCAACATTTATTTGTGTGTTTGTTGGGGACATTTTTTCAATTAGGGTTTCTTTTGCTATAATGGTATCTCCTAACATTTCATACCTTCGGCCATGACTTTGTATGGCAATTGTTTTGTGTTTGTTTTTGTTTATAAGCCTCTTCATTGAAATATGGTTATGTGCTGCTTGGGGAATCCATTCACCTTTAGAGAGTTTGAAAAGTTATCTACATTGACATTGTGCATGTACAGAAGTACTTTTGTAATTTATTAATTATTTTAGTTAGTGGTTGTATTCTGTTTAAAATCAATGTAACATTTGTTCTCTTTAGTGGAAATGCACTGTCAATTAGAGCTTGACAGATTAGTCTCCTGCAGTAGTTTTTAAGGGTAGATCATGACCTTTCAGCTTTTGTGAAGAACTCTATAGTGGAATTTGTCTTGTGATATAAATGTTTTGGATTGCTTTATAGTGGTTATGTTAAAACTGGTACATACTGTGTTAGGTTCATTAGTTGGTTGCTTTTCTTTCTAGATAATTTTTTACTTTTAGTTTTTTCAAGAGGGGCTTCACCATTTTTAGTCGTGGCTGGTTTCGTTTTCTTGAGTGAGGTTAGTAGAACTTTTGCTTTAATGATTTCTATTCATTGTTTTAGAGATGGACGAGTATATTGCTTGCTCTTATTTTTATCTGCTCTATTTTTTCTTTCTTTTCTATAGAATTGCTTTTTAGTAGGCATTGTGCTGTGTCTGTTGATAAAAAGAAAGTTTGGGATTTAAAGTTATGGAATGTATGTGGATGTATGGTGTGTGGGTGTGATTGTAGAGATGAATAGCATTTTGTGTGATTGTGTAGTTCTGCTTGGGAAGGTTTTAATAGTAAGATGGGGTCATTACGACCCAGGCGGTAAGTACACCAACTTTACCACCATGGTGTAAACTATGTTTACACCCTGGTGGATGGTGGATTTATCGCCCCATTCCAAGGTGAGTGGGGCGGTAAATCCCCATTTCCCATTTACCCTTCCCCATTCCCATTTTTGCCCCATAGGGCATAATGGGAGTGGGGAAGGCGCTAATTACGGCACTGTAAATTACGGTGCCGTAATTAGCACCAAGGCGGTTTAGCGCCATGGATTTTAACGGCTGCTAAAAGCAGCCGTTAAAATTGGAATCAGGCGTTAAGGGTTAACGACGGCGTTAACCCTTAACGCTTGAGTTGTAATGAGGGCCAGAGTGTGTACATGTGTGATGGGTTCGGTGGTGGTGCAAATGAATAAGTAGGCAGTGATGTTTTAGGAGAACAGTGGTTGTTATTCGGGTGGTGTTGAGGTGGGAATAGAAAGAGTGTGCATGTTACAATATAATGAGTAAGAGTTTGGGTTTTAAAGTTTGGAATGTATGTGGATGCATGGTGTGTGGGTGTGATTGTAGAGATGAATATCATTTTGTGTGATTGTGTAGTTATGCTTGGGAAGGTTTTAATAGTAAGAGTCTGTACATGTGTGATGGGTTCGGTGGTGGTGCAAATGAATAAGTAGGCATATTGTGATGTTTTAGGAGAACAGTGGTTGTTATTCTGGTGGTGTTGAGATGGGAATAGAAAGAGTGTGCATGTTACAATACAATGAGTAAGAGTGGAATACATGTTGTTGATTTGAAAAGAATGATGTAGGCTAATATAAAGTGACACTACATTGTTACAATAGTAGAGAGATAAATACTGTTTTAATGTCCTTACTGTAGGATGTGAAGAATGTTATTTTTTTGGTAACCATGTTTGGAATTGTCTTCTTTCCTGTAATTGTAAAGGAAAGTTAGTAGGTATATATGGTAATTGTCAAGTACTTTTAGTAAGAGTGGTTGTTGTTTATGAAGATAGGAGGAGTTGTTAATAAAGTTGTGTTGTGGATGGTGTACTAAAGTATGTTAATTATGTTTGGGGGATTTGAAAGAACAGTGCATAAATGGCTGTAAGAAAAAGGTGCATGAGTAGGTTACTTTAGTGCTGCTGATTTTAATGAAAAAGTGCTGTGTTTCTGGGGCAATATTTTTGTAATGTGTTGCAGTGTTTTTTTAAGAATAGGGAAATTGTGGCCAAGTGGTAATGCAATGGCAGATTGTTTTTGTAGCACTGTTCCGTGCATCATAGTAGAGGTTGGAAACGAAGACTAATGTATATGTAAGGTCAAGTGTTGTACATAGATACTTTGGGGATATACTCGTGTGTGAATAGGCGGACAATGGTGGCTGTCTAAGTGGTGCAATGACTGAGGCTGGAAAGTATGACATGTTTACGGAATGGAAAATGGAAAATGCTCAGCATTTACAAATGTTTCTTTTTAGGAGCATTTGCATGAAAGTGAAAAATGCTTATGTGCATTCATAGGAGTACTGTGTGCAACTATGTTGTAAAAGACAAGACAAGTAGATAGAAAAGATTTGTAGCACTTGGTATGTGTAAGTTTAATATGCTGGCAGTACATGCATACCTGCCAACACAATCCATTTAATTCTGTATATGGTTATGCAGACCTAGTTTAATTGTTTACCTTGTGGGACATGCAGTACCACTTTTCGCATTGTAAAACTTGGACTACAAGTTCCAGATTGCACAGAAAGAAACAGGACTGGATAAACACATGCTGATTGGGATGTGATATGTTAGCAAGTATGCATATACTGCCAACATATTATACTTCCACATGCCAAGTACCACTGAAACATGTTGTAGAAATCTTTTGAATCTGCTTTTTAAATATTCCATTCCAGTCCGTTTGATTTCTTTGCATTGTGGAACTTGTAGTCTGAGTTGTATAATGGGAGAAGTGTAATTACAACAAACAATAGAATGCAGAGGAAAATAAATTATGACTTGATGAGCACCTACAGATTGGAATGGGTGATGTTGGCAGATATGCATGTACTGCAACATCTTAAAGCTGCACACAACTAGTGTGAATTTAACATGTTTTACATATGTTTTGCATCAGCTTTTTCTTTCTGTTAGGCAAAAGTTACATGCAGTGCTGCTGTAAATGGACATGTGGATTTTTTAACTTTTATCAAATTGCTCCTAAAAATAAACAATTTTAAATGCACAGCATTGTAGGTATTTGCTGCTTCATGTAAGCAGGTGCTGAGTGATGCAATGCATTGATTTTAGCTGGAGCTTAAAAAAGAGAAAATGCTTATTGAGAAGATTTGTATTCCTGGTGGAATTCACGATTAAATATGGACACCGGACAATGACAGAATGGTGGAGCCAGCTAGTCCAGGGAACTCATTTACCATTGACAATTCCCTTAGTGAAACCTTTGATAAAAAATGTTGATAAAATTAGAGAAACTAAATGAGTTAGTATGAGACAATCACATAGAACGGTCTTAACATGACTATAACAATCTGAGTATACGTTCTAGTGTTATGCAATGATAAATTATGAATTTTGTACTAAGCTAAAAAGTTATCTATGTTGTGTAACCAAAAAAGCTTAATAAAAAAAAAATAATATTGAGAAACTCATTACAGGATAAGTAGCAAGAAGCAGTAACCCTCTCTCTCTATATATGGATATGTATATATATGTTTGTAAAAGAGTTGCAGAACATACTTGTAACAATATGAGCATACCTGTACGATGTATTGTTAGATGCAGATGTTGAATCTGGAAATTGAAATGTTGGAGAGTTCACAGTAGTTTTTGATGCAGTTGGTAACAGGAGATATATACTCTCAGAGTTCAAGTGTACATCTGAAGTGTTGAACTGAGATGACAGCGTTAGGTGCAGAGTTTGTGGATGTGATTGGTGGATGGATGTGTGACTCTTTGAAAGGAGCCAATGAGGGAGTGTTGAGAACATGAAAGTGGAAAGGGTTGAAGGGATACCCCTGTGCTATGTGGTCCGCAGACACTGCAGTAGCCCGTTGATGGCATGTGCCTCATCTGAGTCTTTCAAGGATGCCTGGCATGGAATGGGGACTGTGTGGATCAACCAATGAGGTGTTCTGGTTGTGGTTTAAAAGAAGAGAGGGTAATAGATGTCTTGAATGTTGTGTGTAGTGAAGATGGCTGGCTATGGCTTTGAGGAAGCAGAGTGTGTGGATTTTGGGAGATTCTTCAATTCAGTCATTGACGGTGTATGCTAAAAAGCATGGCATCTTTGGAAGTAATGGATTGGCAGAAGTGGAAGTTTTGTGGCATGCATTTTGTGGCTAAAACTGGGCAAGCTTGTTTTCATTCTGTCAGAGTATGGCTCACTTTAAATGTCCAGACATTATAATTGTGCATTGTGGATGGGACAGTTTGGGGTTTGTGACTCCAATGTATTTGCAGTTTGCCATGAAGGAATTCTTGAAAAGCCTAATGGAACGGTTTCCTGCTGCAAATATTATTTTTTTCTGAAATGAATCAGAGGCAAGCATAGAGATGTCCAAACCATTTCAGTCCAAAAATGGAAGAATCGAGGCAGCTTGTCAATAAAGCTGTATCTGCTTTTTTATATGCTTCACGAATGCATTATTTTGAGAGTTACAATATAAGGTCTGATGCTGTGAATTTCTTTTCCGTCAAGATGGAGTTCATTTTACATATGTTGGAAATGGGATTTTTCTTTACAATATTAGAAATGCATTGAAAAGGCTCCTGTAAGAAAACAAATTGAGTGTATTGTACTACTGTACATAAAAGCATAAAAAGGAAAACAAGGTGTTTGTCAACAAACCCAAGGTTCTTTTCAGACCCACCACTAAAGAATACATAACTGAAATTGAGTTAAAATTCCTCCCCACACCTTTGAGTGGCCACGATGTCCATGGACATCACAGTAGTCTGTGGACGGCATGTGCCACACATGGGTCTTTCAAGGATGTCTGGCATGGAAAGGGGACTGTGGAGATTAGCCAATAAGTGTTTTGGTTGTGGTTTACAGGAAGAGAGGGTAGTAGGTGCTTTGATTGTTGTGTGTAGGGAAGATGGATGTGGCTATTGCTAGGAAAAAGATCACTGTGTGGGTGTTGGGAGAGTGGTGGATGATTAATTTGAAAAGGTACACTGAGTTGTGTGGCATCTCTGGTGCTATTGGTTTGGAGGGAGTGAATGTTTGGCGGTATACAGTGTCTGGGCTAAACTGAGTGAGTTTACTATCATTGAGTAAAACTTTGCTCTCTTCAATGAACAGATATTATTGCGTTCAACGTGGAGGAAATAGTTTGGGCTACGTTACTCCACTTTATTTGCGGGTTGCATTAAAGGATATGTTCCGAGGCTTAATGAAACTATTTACAGGTGGAAAGATTATTTTTTCACAAATAAATCCAAGGAAAAAGGGTGCACACCTAGGAAATAAAGGTGTATGTGCTTTTTTGAACGGTGTAGGCATGTCATCTTTTGAAAATGAAAACATCAAGTTGGATGGTGCAAACACTTTTCGGAGTGGTGGAGTGAATTTGACTGATTTTGGGAATCAGATGTATCTTGTAAATATTCAAAATGCAAAAGTTTATGTGAAAAGATGTACAGTGCATATGTAAATATGTTTAAGAAGTTCTAGGAAATAAAAATCAGAAAAGCAAAATAATATTCAAAACTGAAGAAAAAAAAATGCATTTTTAAAGACAAACCTCCCCACCTCCTTAATTCAATGATCTGTCCAAGGACATTGCGGTAATCCGCAGACAGCACATGCCACATCCTGGTCCATTGAGGGTGCCTGGCATGGAAAGGGGACTGCAGAGGCTGTGGGCAGTCGTGGGTGTCCATGGACATCGGGGGATCAGCCAATCAGATTTCTTGTTTATGGTGTACAGGAAGAGAAGGTAGCAGGAGTTTTGTTTGCATGAGTTTTGAGAGCAATGAACATGGTTTTGACTATGGCTTTGAGGAGGCAGAGTGCATGGATTTTGGGAGACTCCTGGATCCATTGGCTGAAAGTCTATGTTGAGTATTGAACTCCATGAATTTGAATTATCGACATGAATTCCAACATGTTGTAGAGCCCACCCATGATAAAGTTGGGATAATGGATTTGCATTTTGCCAAGGCAGACAGTGTCACCTGGCCTGTGGTCCAACAAATAATCTGGTTTGACCATAGTCTTTTTTTATCAAAGTAAGGTGCCTAGTAGTATCTACTAAGGCGCCTCCACTGCCCCTGAAAAGCCGTGACTAGTGCCCTGTAGATTTGCCCACTTTTGGATACGCCTGAACTGTTATCCCTCTCTTCCATTTTGACAGATGTAGCCGACTTGATTGCCCCTGTGAAATTGGTCCATGCATGGAGGGTTCATTCCAAACCCTAGTTACATAACATAGCCATGGTATGGAGAGTGAGGGAAGAAGTGGGCAGACGTGCTCCCTTTTTTTGAGAATATGGTTCACGTAAAACTTCCAGACATCATTGTTCTTCATTGTGGTGGGAACAGTTTGGGGTATGGTACTGGAATTTCATAGCAGTTTGCCATGAAGGAGACATTTGGAAAGTTGATGGAAAAGTTTCCAAATTCAAAGAATTTGTCGAAATTGCTCAGAGACAAATGTGATTGTGCTCCAAGTTATTTTGCCATCAAATGGAAAATGCAAGGTGCAACGTGAATAAATCTGTATGTGTTTTTTTGTGAGATGTTTGCATGACATCTTTTCATAATGAGAACATTACATTTGATATTATAAAAACTTTGTGGAGAGATGGATGGCATCTAACTGAAGTGGGCAATCAGATTGTTCGGCAAAACTTTCAAAATGCATTGAAGGATTTTTTGTGAACACATAGTCGTACTTATGTTGTGTAGAATCTTTGTTAGTTTAGTATATAAAACAAAATAAACCAATTATTATAAGTCAAAAAGTGAAAATCAATCGAAATGATTTTTATGCCCCCACTTCACACCTGGATTTTTTAAGCTGTCCATGGACTACCATGTTTTCCACAGACTATGCAGGCTGCAAAGGGCCCTGTGACTTTTTTTCTCACTTCCATTTTTAACTGCTTTCACTGCATCAAACCTTGGCTGCATGAACATTCAACACATTTCCAACAGTGGCGAACAATCATAACACCCAGGACTCACTCTGGGTAGTGCAGATAGGGACTTCCTCCACCTCATCTGCCTCTTGATCCTCTTCATCTTTATCACTGTGCCTGTTCTCCTGTCCAGGCCTTCCATGTTGTTGTGGTGGTGGTGGTGGCTGAGAAGCTAAACAGATCTGCAAAAGAATTAAAGATCTCCTAGATAGCCAAATTGAGATTGAGGAAAAGTAATGGGTGGGTTCCTTCAGAGGAACCATCTGCAGACAGTTGTGCTGTCCGTGGACAACCGAGTCACAAATCGGCAGTGAAAAGTTGTAAAAAGTTGCCAGATTAATCAAGAATGGGTCTGGAAGCTGTGGGAGGGTAAAGTTTCAGATTGAAACAATCTAGATTGGCAGAAAATGCACCTTTAAACTGTCCTCAGCCATGGACTCCATTGACGGCCAGGCCGTCATGTTCCACGGGTGCGGTCACATGATGACATCTGAAGACGTCCGCGGGCAATGACAGCTGTCCGCAGACACCCGTTGGGTTGGAATTGCAGGGAGCATGCTCCCGGGTATTCATAGAACAGGCACAGTGTCCTTGGACTAATTAAAAGTATGTCATCCGAAACGGCACATGTATGGGCATCGCGCCTGTCCGGGGGCACCTCCATTTTGAGTGCAGATACCCCATACAGTCGTAGTGTCCGCAGACTCATAATGGGCCTTTTAAAAAGAAGAAAGAATAATCACACAGCAATATACAACACATTTATGTGATATAAAAATACATTTATTTATGAAAGGGAAGGGGTATCGGAATGGGAAACATAAGTGGGATAATTTAGAATTTCTTTACCATAATGATTAGGGAAGGAGGGGGTGAGGTTTCATCAAAGCATCTTTGATTTAAATGTTGGGAATTTGATGGGGTGATTGCTGGGGACCAGGGGGACAGGTGCAAAAAGGACAGTGATAGGGAACATTTTAAATTACATGTTTTTTCACATATTGTGAAAGTTCCTTAAAATCATTACTCAGTTCATCCACATTTTGTAGACAAATTCATGATTTGAAATCAGTGATGTCATTAATGGCATTTGTCATGTCATATTTGATGTCCTGGATGTTAGTTTTAGCAGTGCATGGCGGTGGCGTGAGTTATGGTTCTTTAGCTTACCATAACTGGTGAATTTCAATGGTTTTTCGGTTTTACTTGTAACCTTAATGTCCCTTTAACTAAGTTGTTTCACTGAATTTGATTGAATTTTGGTTTTTATTAGTGCAACATAACCATAATGTCCCCTTTACACTGTTTTTTCAGTGAATTTCATGGGTTTTTACGAGTGCACTCTAATTTCCTAAAACTTACTAATATTATATTTACCCCAATTTAGCAAACATTTTTTTCCAATTTAGAAGTTTTCACTTTAAAACTCTGCCATTCCCCACCTTCTAGCATAATTCTTTAACACTTTTTTCAACTTTACCCACTCTTTTTGTGTTCGCCGATGTTTGCGAGCATCTGAAGTCACCGCAGAATTTCCAGACAGTGGCACATGACCATGCGAGCACGGCATGATGACGTGTTTGTGAATGCTTGGACCTTCATGAAGGGGTCAGTGCTTCACAAACAATTTGGAACTGTGTTTTCCAGCTGATCTAGGAACTTTGAAGCTCAAACTGTACCTTGCACAGCTACCACAGCTATTTTTACTCATTTGGGGTCATTACGAGTTTGGAGGTAGCCATGGCGCTATTATTCCACATTCATATACAAAGCCCTGCAATTTAACACATACAAGAAATCCTTCTACAAATGTAACAAATCTCTTCTTCAAGTACAATTACTGTGCCATTAAACATATATGCAGTTGCTTCCTTCTTTTGCAATTGCAGTGAAGACCACACTCCTCAAAGCCAGCAGTGTCTCAAGTACGAAACAGAACCCAGAAGAAACCTACTCTTCGCATCCAACAATGTAAGTGTAATACTGTTGTAGAGTTCTGCCTGTTACTCAGACATTGCAGTGTTCTTGTATTGTAGGACACACAATTGTAGCAACCCAAGAGCATTTGATTCATTATTACTTATTGCACCTCAGTCAGTGCACACTTTGTATTGTCAACGGAACACCAATATAGAGTACAGCCTTCCCAACCTGAAGTAACAGCCCATTCCACAATCAAACACCTCTACAGTTATGCCTACTCTCATACTCAGACACTGATGCACACTGTACACATATAGATTTCAAAACCTCCCAACCCACACTTTCTTTTTTCTGCAACAGACACCAAAGAATGCCTACCAAAAAACAACTCAGTAGAAAGCAATACAGAAGTCCCTGCTGGGGTCCCTGTTCAACATGCTTATATTCACCACTAGCCTTACTAATCTTCTATCCCTGCTTATCTTGCTAGGGACACACATTACCCTGACATTACAAATTCTAGTGACCATGTCTTGCATGACAAGTATTGTGCCCCATCCCAATGTACACCTAGGTGACCTTGGAGTTAGCCCTCTCCCCAGTATTCCCTGCACCCTAGAGGCTAGAAATGTTAGGCTCCGATCACGACTCAGTAAACTCTGCAAACCACTTGTCAGATCTCTACCGGCGGCTAACACCAGAACCACTCGCCATACTGCCCATAAGACTACTAATGACAAAACTAATAATACCATTGATCTCTACCAAGCCTCATCCAAACCATACATATCTAATAATCCAAAAAGATTCCACCAACTCCCATCACCGCCCATCACTACCACACCTGCCCCTCCACTTAAGGCAGCACTAATAAACGCAAGGTTACTAGTGGCACATGCCACGGACATTGCCGACCTAATAATGACTAACAACCTTGATTTCTTAGTCATTACAAAGTCTTGGCTGCATGAAGCAGCAGGACCCCTACTCTCCCTAGGTGTCTCGGATGGTTATACCATAACCAGACAAGACAGAGAAAATGTACGGGCTGGAGGAACCACCATCATCTCTAAATCTAGCATCACTATGAGACTCGCCCTTAGCCAAAATACACTCTCATGTGAAACCCTCACAGCCAAACTCCCCCTAACTAACTCCCATGCATTAACCATTCATCTCATCTACAGGTCCCTTGGCTCCATTGGAACATTTGAGGAGGACATCCATACTCTTCTTTCAAATAACCTCAAAACAACGTCACAACTACTAGTCCTAGGAGACTTCAACCTGGGCTTCAATGACCCATTAGACAAGCATGCCAGCACCATTGCTAATAGACTATCTGAACTAGGGGATAATGGCACTCCTCCTACTTTTAGACATCTCAGCTGCATTCGACCTGGTGCATCACAAGTTCTTATGCAGACACTTGGACATTGCTGCCAACCTTTAAAAAGAGGATATAATATGGATTGAATCCTTCTTGAACGACAGAACCATGAGGGTTTTTGCTCCTTCAGGTGCAGCAGACCCCATTCCTATCACTGTTACGCTCACCTGGTATCCACAGGGACGCCACCCAGCCGGGTTACTCTCAGCTTGCCCAGATGTGGTCTGCGGGGAAGGTTCTGCCTGAAAATACAGGAGGACTGTGTTCAAGGCTCACCGACCGGGGTAAGTATCCTCCCTCCACCCCCGTATGATTTCAGCCCCTCGGGGCCCTCTCCTCTCCTGGTGGTGGAATTAGGCGTGCTCTCCATCCTGCCTTCTTTGCAGGGGCGCGTTGTCTTTCATGGGCGTGTGCGGTTCAGTTACTTCACTGAATCCGGCCCGTTTGATATTGTTCAGGTAGGTCTTATTGCTGTTCTTTAGTTTTGTTGCTATCCTGCATGCCTTTCTTTGTTTAGAATGTCTCTTTTTCCTCCCTTAGGTATGCAGAGCTTCAGCGTGGCGAACTGGCTTGGTTGAGCCCCGCTGGTAAAGGATGGCGCATTAAGAGCGCTATGATGCAGTAAGTGCTATGCACAGCGCTGCAAAGTCTTGCCTTTGCTAACCTGTGCTTTCCTCCCTTGTAGGTTGCGGTGTGAATCAGCACGAGTAGAATGTCCGGAATGGTGCCAGCCCGTAAGGTGACCAGCCAGGTAAGCCTTTAGACCAGTTCGTAATTTACAAATGTCTCTACTGCTTTCTTTGATGTTGCCTCTTTCTTCCTCTTTCAGGTTGTACTGTCTGGGAGGTGTGCTGATTCAAGGAAGCTGTTCTCAGAAGCTGCGAGTGGTTAAAGATGAAGACTGCAGGTAAGATGCTGCTGCTAATGATGTACCTTTTGCCGCCTTGCAGGTTCTGCTTCTCCGAGGTTTGAGGGAATAGCTGGACACGGTGAGCGTCACGCTGCAAGCTGCAAAGTAACGCGAAGCGTTTTGTCTTGCTTGGGTGTGGTTTAAATAGCCCTAACAAAATAGTCCAGGTAAAGTAGTCCCTAGGCTACCACACCCATAACACTAGACCGCATAGCTTGGTTCCTGGGAACCAAGCTATGTGGATGCCTCCATGTTGGCTGGCAACATAATAAGTATTTCCCAAGCACATGTTTCTCATGGTGTATGAGCCTGGCGCCATAGGCGCCAGGAGTGACCCCAAGAGGGTTTTGGAAAAGGATACCTGGCTCTAGAGGCCCGAGTCCTGACTCCACCAGGCCAATGGGTTTGCCAGAGGGGGTTTTGGGCGAGGGTCGTGACAATCACGTGTGGTGTCCCCCAGCACTCCCCCCTAAGGCCCCTCCCATGGTGTTCCTTCTGTCTGGCCCAGTTTTGGAAGTTCCGATGGAATTTCCTGATTAGACATGGTGCGTGGATATTCTCACTGGGCTCCCATGATCTATCTTGTGGTCCAAATACTTTCCAATCAACGAGATGATATAGTTTGGTCCTAGAATATTTAGAGTCCAAGATATCTTTGACTTTGAATTCTTGTTCTCCGTCAACAAGTATGGGCTTAGGTGGTGTCCCAATTTGTGTGCCGGGTTGCATTGGTTTCAGGAGGGACACATTAAATACCGGGTGGATTTGTAGATCAGGTGGTAAATCCAGTTTCACGGCTACTGGGTTGATAATTGCCTTAATGGTATAGGGTCCTAAGAATCTGGGATGAAATGTCTGGGTTCCCTCGATGGGTACTAATTTAGCGGCTAACCAAACTTTGTCTCCTACTTGATAATCAGTGGCCTTTTTCCAGTGTTGGTCGGCAAATCTCTTTTGTTTTTCTTTGCCATGAATAAGGTGTTCCTTTGCCCTTTTGAAAGCTTGGGTAATGGTTGTGTGTAGAGTCTTTTCCGCTGGCATTTCCAAGCTGGCTGGAAGGTCTAGTTCAGAGGTACGTGGATGTCTGCCATAAAAGGTATAGAAGGGTGTTTGTCCCGTGCTTGAATGCAAAGAATTGTTATATGCATGTTCGGCTATCCATAGTAGGTCTTTCCAATTCCTTTGTTCGTGGTGCAGCATGCACCGTAAATATTGCTTGAGTGTCTGATTGGTTCTCTCGGTTTGGCCGGTCGTTTGAGGATGGTGACTGCTAGATAGCTGAATGTCAATCTGCGCCATTGCACAACATTTTTTCCAGAAGTTTGAAACAAACTGGCTGCCTCGATCAGAGACCAGAACCAAAGGGAAGCCATGTTGCTTAACCACGCCCTCCAGGAACACTTTCGCTAAAGTGGCTGCGTCTGGGAGGCCTTTGAGAGGAATAAAATGGGCCATCTTCGAGAATAAGTCCACAACTACAAGGATGGTGTTGAACCCTTGGCTTGGAGGTAGATCAGTGATGAAGTCAAGGGAAAGAGTGTGCCATGGAACTGGAGGAATGTCCAATGGTTGTAGGAAACCAGATGGTTTTTGTTTCTGTGATTTATTTTGTGCGCAGACACCGCAGGACTTAATATACTGAATGATGTCCTTATGCCAGGTAGGCCACCAAAAGTTCTCTTTCACCTTAGCTAGGGTTTTGGCGACCCCGGATGCCGGTTCATTCAGTGAATCGTGATAGTTTGAAATAATATGCTGTTGTAGTTCCTTCTTGGGTACATATAGGCGACCCCTAAAAAAGGGTAGATGGACCTTGATGGTATATTGTTCTCCTTGAGTTTGCCATGCTAGGAAGGCATCAGGATTCATTGTTGGATTTCTTTTCGTAGTTCTGCTTGTGTTAAGGCTGTTGTGATACCCAAGAGTTTGTCTTCAGGTATAATTGGTACTGGGTCTGGAGCTGTATATACCATCTATGCCCATGCGAGATAAGGCATCCGCCTTTCCGTTCCTGACTCCTGGTCAAAATGTGATTACATAATAATATTCAGCGAAGAAAAGGGCCCACCGTAATTGGCGCGAGGACTGGGCCTTGGCTGTTTTGAGATATTGCAGGTTATGGTGGTTTGTGATGACTGTAATGGTGTGTCTGGCCCCCAGAAGGTAGTGCCTCCAGGCTTTAAAGGCAGATTTGATAGCCAGGAGTTCCTTGTCCGTGAGGGCATAATTAATCTCTGGAGGTGAGAGCTTTTTCGACCAAAAGGCCACAGGATGTAGCTGGCCGGTTTCTGGGTCTCTCTGTGAAAGGACAGCCCCCATTGCGAGACTGGACGCATCAGTTTCAATGACATAAGGGAGGTCTAGACGAGGATGTCGCAGGATTGGAGAGGAGGTAAATCTTTGTTTAAGTTCCTGAAAGTCTTCTTCTGCTTCTTCGGTCCAAGGAAACATTTTATTTTTTTTCGTAATAGTACTGTGATTGGGTGCACAACCTGAGAGAAGTCTCGGATGAAACGACGGTAGAAGTTCGCAAAGCCCAGCATGCTCTGTACCCCTTTCAGAGACGTCGGTGAAGGCTATTTTAGAATGGCATCTACCTGTGCACGTCCATTCTGATGCCTCCTGGAGTAAGGATAAAACCAAGAAACTCTACTTCGGTGACGTGAAAAAAGCATTTTTCAAGCTTTGCAAACAAGCGATGTTGACGGGGCTTGGTGAGGACTAAACAAACGTGCCTGACATGATCTTGTTTCGAGGCTGAGTATACTAGGATGTCATCTATGTACACTAAGGGGCACACATCAATTAACTCCCTTAAGACGTCATTCATGAAATATTGGAATGTTGCAGGAGAGTTGCATAACCCGAAGGGCATGACTATATATTCAAACAAGCCGTACTTAGTACGGAAGGCGGTTTTCCATTCATCTCCTTTTCTGACTTGGACCAGGTGGTACACTCCTCGAAGGTCCAATTTGGTAAAAATCTGGGCATCTTTAACTTGGTCTAGCATCTCAGGGATAAGTGGCAATGGGTAGCAGTTCTTCACAGTGATCTGGTACAATGCGCGATAGTCAGTACAGGTTCTCAAGTCGCCTTCCTTTTTTGGTACGAAGAACAAAGAACTGGCTGCGGGGGACTTCGAAGGACGGATTAATCCGTTTGCAAGGTACTGGTCTAAATAGCATTTCAAATTAAGGTTTTCCGGTTCTGTGAGAACGTAGATCCTGCCGCAAGGGATTTGTGCACCAGCAACAAGGTCGACCTGACAGTCATAGGGCCTGTGCGGCGCCAATGTATTGGCTTGATCCTTTCGGAAAACATCCTGGAAATCATGGTAGTCACTTGGCAAGGTATTAGTTGCTCCTAGGGTTGATTCTGTCGCTCCGGGAGTCATGGGGATACAGACGTTGAGTTTCTCCTCTTGGTAATAGCAGGCAGGGGAGCAGTCACTAGGGAAGGTTAATTTTCATGCTTGCCAGTCTATCAAAGGGTTGTGAGCAACCAACCATGGCATCCCTAGTATTAGCCTGAACTGAGGTGCCCTGATGAGATCAAATTAAATTGACTCCCGATGTCCGTCCTGGCACAGCAAGGTTACCCTGGCTGTGCACTGGGTTACTGGTCCGGAAACGATTTCTGTCCCATCCACGGTGGTTACATTGTCCATAGTTGGCTTAGAACACAAAGGAAGCCCCATCTCTGCTGCCAGTTCTTGATCAATATAATTTCCAACTGCTCTGCTATCGATGTATGCTTCAACGGCATGCATTCTTGACGACTGTTGGTGATTAATTAAGATCACTGGTATTGCAAAGTGTGAGGTTAGCAACTCTTTCTTCTCACTTGACAAACTGACCTCTTCGTTTGTCGAGCTTGGTAGTTTTCCAATTCCTTCGCTTCATCCTTCTCTGTGACCCTGACTATTCTTCTTGGGGGTTTTACTGGATAGTCCTTCAGGAAATGTCCTGGTTTCCCACAATACAAACAAAGTTGTTGTTGTCTTCTTTTGTCCCGCTCTTGTTTTGTTAATGGAGGCCGTATCCCTCCAATCTGCATGGGTTCTACAGCATTTTCAGGTACAAGGGGTGTGTTTTCCCTTGGTTGAACATACATGGCCCGAGGGTCTGTTTTACACCAGTCTGCTTTTCGGTCCTGCAACCGGTGGTCTAACTGCACAACCAGATTTATGAATTTGGCACAGTCTATGGGTGGATCAACCACCTGGGCTAAGACGTTCTTTAATTCGCCTCGTAAGCCTCAATTGAATAACGTGGTTCTTTTGTTTTCTGGCCACCTAGCTTCGGCAACCAGTCTGTTGAAGGTAGCAATGTACGTTAACAAGTCCTGATTCCCCTGTCGGAGGGACAAGAGTTCATTGTCTACTGCTTGTTCCTGGGCATGGCGAGCAAAACGTTTTTCCATTTCTCTCTGGAACCCCCCAAAATCATGTAATAGAGGATTGCTATGGGTTACCAATGGCACCGACCAATCTGCTGTGCTACCACTCAGGTATGATAAGACAAAAGCTACCCGAGCTTGGTCATTTGGAAATGCTCCAGGCCTACAAAGAAAATGAAGGCGACACTGATTGATGAATGCCGCTTACTTCCGTGGGTCGCCTGATAACCTTTCTGGTGGTGCCAAGGGAACTGTTCCAGGTAACGTGATCTGTACCGGAGTGCATGATATGGCAGGGTTTTCCATTGTTGGATTGCTTCCAGGTAGAGGCGTCTGTCCTGCCTGTGATTGCAAGTATTGCCTGCTAATCTCTTCAGTGTGTTGTTTGGTTACTATTAGGTCTCTCCGGAGGGCATTAGTCTCTTGTTGGGCAGAATGAACCTCAGCACGAAGCTCTCCTAGTAATTGGGCCAACTGGTCCATTTCTGATGTCTCCATGGCGCCCAGGTGGATTTGTTATGGTAGGCTTTGCATTCTGTTACGCTCACCTGGTATCCAAAGGGACACCACGCAGCCGCTTTACTCGCTCGTATGCTTGCCCAGATGTGGTATGCGGGGAAGGTTATGCCTGAAAATACAGGAGGACTGTGTTCAAGGCTGACCGACGGGGATAAGTATCCTCCCTCCACCCCCGTATGATTTCAGCCCCTCTGGGCCCTCTCCTCACCTAGTGGTAGAATTAGGCATGCTCTCCATCCTGCCTTCTCTGCAGGGACGCGTTGTCTTTCATGGGCGTGTGCGGTCCAGTTACTTCACTGACGCCGGCCCGTTTGATATTGTTCAGGTACGTCTTATTGCTGTTCTTTAGTTTTGTTACTATCCTGCATGCCTTTCTTTGTTTGGAATGTCTCTTTTTCCTCCCTTAGGTATGCAGAGCTTCAGCGCGGCGAACTGGCTTGGTTGAGCCCCGCTGGTAAAGGATGGCGCATTAAGAGCACTATGATGCGGTAAGTAAGCGCTATGCACAGTGCTGCAAAGTCTTGCCTTTGCTAACCTGTGCTTTCCTTCCTTGTAGGTCGTGGTGTTCTTCAGCGTGAGTAGAATGTCCGGAAAGGTGCCAGCCATGAGGCGACCAGCCAGGTAAGCCTTTATGGCAGTTTGTAATTTACAAATGTCTCCACTGCTTTCTTTAATGTTGCCTCTTTCTTCCTCTTTCAGGTCGTACTGTCCGGGAGGCGTGCTGATTCAAGGAAGCTGTTCTCAGAAGCTGCGAGTGGTTAAAGATGAAGACTGCAGGTAAGATGCTGCTGCTAATGATGTTCCTTTTGCCTCCTTGCAGGTTCTGCTTCTCCGAGGTTCGAGGGAATAGCTGGACACGGTGAGCGTCACGCTGCAAGCTGCAAAGTAACGCAAAACATTTTGTCTTGCTCGGGTGTGGTTTAAATAGCCCCAACAAAATAGTCCAGGTAAAGTAGTCCCTAGGCTACCACACCCAAAACACTAGACCGCATAGCTTGGTTCCTGGGAAACAAGGTATGTGGATGCCTCCGTGTTGGCTGGCAACACAATAAGTAGTTCCCAAGCACATGTTTCTCATGGTGTATGAGCCTGGCGTCATAGGCGCCAGGAGTGGCCCCAAGAGGGTTTTGGAAAAGGATGCCTGGCTCTAGAGGCCCGAGTCCTGACTCCACCTGGCCAATGGGTTTGCCAGAGGGGGTTTTGGGCGAGGGTCGTGACAATCACGTGTGGTGTCCCCCAGGGATTCTGTGTCTACCCCACTCTGTACAACATATTTACCAAGCCCCTTTTCAATGATCTGGATCTTATTGGTATCACCTACACTAATTATGAAGATGATACCCAGATTCTCCTCCCACTTTCCGGGGATTATGGAGAGGATTTGTCCTTGGTGAATAGGGTGTATCTCATTTTCCAGGCATGGATGGCTACTCATGGTCTATGCCTGAATGATGAAAAACAGAACTTATCATTTTAGGTACCCATACCAACCTAAAAAAATTAGGACAGGATTACTCATCCTTCATCATTGATGGTAATCTTATTAAGGTAGCCAAGGATGTAAAAAAACACTTGGCTCCTACATCAACTAAGCCCTCTCCCTAGCTAAACAAGTCAACGCCATGACCTCTGCCACATCCTACACATGTAAGATGATTAGAACGGGCAAAGCCTTTCTCTCGGATGACAATTGCATTACCCTAGCAAGAGCCCTGATCTTATCTAGGCTCGACTATTGCAGTGCACTATACATTGCTGCAAACACATTTCTCATCCAAAAGATCAAAATCCTTCAAAACAATGCCCTAAGAGCGGCACTAGGCGTGCCTAAACGGTGTCAAATCTCAGCGATAAGGCGCCAAAACAATTGGCTCTCTACTCTCAACAAGATCCATTTAAAAACGGCTTCCTTGACACATAAGGCACTGAATAATGCTGTCCCCAGTTACCTCACAAACAGATTTCAAAGAAGAACCTCCACTAGACCAACAAGACTCATCAATACTAACTGCATCACTATTCCAAGATTTAGGGTATCCAAGGTTGGTGGTAACAGCTTCCATGTCAAAGCTGCCCAACTATGGAACTCCCTACCACACCACATTAGGGAAGATCAATCCTATCCAAAGTTCAGACTAAGCTACATCAACTGGCTTACGTTGAATAACATCTAACTGCTTACGCCTATATATCTTCTAGCTGGAATCATATTACGGCACCACTGTTCTATATTTCTGTATATTTGCTAATAACTGCATATGTTATATATACATACTTTTCTTTGCCTGTATTATGTACTAAAATGTAATGACTGCACTTGTATACTCTGCATAACTATATAACCTGTTAATCAAGCTTCACATTATCTGTACTGTTGTCCCCTGATACCTTTGGGTCTGGTGCGCATTATAAATGAATAAACAAAACTAAACTAAACAAAACAGAATTAGAGCAGATCTAACTAAACGCGTAGAAAATTGGCATCCGTCTCTGCCAGAATTTGTGCAAAAACTTGAAACAAAACAGCTAATACAGTCACTAAGCCAAAATTCAGCAGCTTGCAGGAAAGAAACTCTGATTCTGCAACTACCACTACTGTTAACACTGCACCTATAAATATTGATGTAGCCACAAGTAAGCATACCAAAACAATTATTTTATAGAAAATGTTCCACCACAGAGTCCTTCCGAACCTTATGAAAACAGGGGACAAATCAGGCTCAACCCTTAAAACCTACCGCAGAAAACTAATCCCAGAAGCTCTCATCAACAGTGCAATCCTTCTCAAAAGGAAATGATTTATATTAGTTTTAAACAGAATGAAACCACTTACAAAACAATTTACTAAACTACAACAAGGACTTCATAACAGACAGAATATCGACAAAAATAGCTTTGCAAACATCTCTGCAGGTGAGTGGAGACACACCACCAGCACAGAGCCATATTTCAATGAAGACGAATACAAACAAAAGCAAACAAACCCAATTGCCATACATAGCAGTAGACGAGGGAATGAAAAGGTTAACAATACCATTATGGCGCAAGAAACACTGCTCACAAGCATCAACTCTCCATTGCAACAAACCAATACTTCCAGTGTACAAATGGGCGTGCACATAAATGTGTAACGTGCAAAGAAAATCGTTCACATCTTTACACCAGTTCCTCAATCAGTATGTGAAAAGCAAAGACAAATAAAAAATTGAAATATTACAAACTATAAACTGTCCAATACGCAAATAAAAAGGACTATGGGGACATTCATTAGCCTGCATTTCTGGACCTACTTTCAAAAGCACCTTCCACACTATCAAAATGTTAGCAACACACCATTCAAATGTACAAAATCTCATTCATAACCTGTACTATGCTTTAGCTCTGGACCATTTAAATAACATTCTTCTACATGATTCAGCCAAATAAATACTCGAAGACATACAGCACATCCAAAGCAAATATTTTGGAAGTGACACCCACTTACAAAATCCAGTACCTTTAGAAAAGAGTAGCAGCAACTGTGCAGATTCCAAACCTCTATTACACAGATACAAAAAAGAAATACTAAAGTTTAAAAGCACATTTGCTGAAGGACCAAACCATGTGTGTGTGTGTTGCCACAGGACATTTTAAAAAATAGCACCAAAACTGTAGACATAATGTACAAAATAGAAGACAATGAGGAATCCCATTGGTCCAAATAGCTCTCTTACAGCAGAAAATAAATACGAAATGACTAACCCCTCAATACATTGCAGGTACTACAACAACCAAATACCTTCACAGGATATAACTAATAACTTGGAAATATTCCCACTGCCAAAACCACTCCAACAATTTAACTTGTACGAGAGCATTATACACCAAACAGTGCACCCATTTCAAGTAATAATACGCCTTCAACCAAAAACAGCAAAACTGCCTCACTCTGAATTACTGAAAGGCATTCATGGCAAAGTAGTTTATTTTCCATTAGATCTTAAAGAAAATTTAGACACTCTGGGAGTGCAATGGCCAAAAAATCAATCTTTGATTATCCTAGTAAATGGCGTACCTGCAAAAGACAAAAGATTTGGCAGCAACTAGTGGAGGTACATACATTTAGAGAAGCCCTGCAATTCTCAAAGACAACAATGAAATAAACATTGAAGAAAACCTGAGGGAAAGGACTGAAATAATTCAAGACTCGTCAGGAACTGGCCAATTTCAACTTCTAGATCTTACTACATCATCCAATAATTTAGACCACTATACAATTCACCCACTGCACTCCAAAAACACCATAGATAATGCACTGGAAACATACCAAATGCGGCAAGCCAAAGGATCTCTAATCAGCATATGGGAAAAAAAGTGTGAAAGCACAAGACCCACACAAATAACAGCATCTGTATTCTGAAGACCCCATATTCAGAAAAAAACATTGAATACATGTTACACCTGCTCTTTGAAAGTGAACTAGCAAATTTATGTCACAGAGTTGCATACACATTGAAAACACGTTCCAATATTTAAAATATGTCTGCTACGCAGCTATTTCAAAAAGTAGAAGAAAAAGATGAGGTTTTACAGTCATGTATTACAAATATTTTAGCAAACATGTGTGGTACGAAAGAATACTGGTTCCGATGTCACGCAGATGTACACTGTATGATACGCGACCTTGGCCCACCCACTTGGTTTGTGACATTAGGTTGTGCAGATTACACATGGAAAGACTTGCATGATTTCCTATGTATAGCAAATGAAAACAAAGCAAATATAAACATATAAACACCAGGAGAACTCTGCTGTCTTGATCCTGTAAATGTATCAAGGTACTTCCATCACTGCTTTATTGCCATGCTGCACATCATTTGTAATAAAATAGTTCCTCCCCTCGGAGAAGTGCAACACTTTATTGGAGAAAAGTATATCAAGAGAGAGGAGCACCTCACATCCACATGCTTTTATGGATTAAATATGCTCCTAAATTTGGTCAGGACAGTGATGCCACTGTTTTGTAGTTCATTCACAAATATGTCACTTGCAAAATCTCTTCACAAGCTACACATAGCGACCTACATGCACACATTTTGTAGTTTCAAAGACACATGTGTGGCAAGTATTGTCGGCGCAAATATAAAACAAAGCAAAATATTACACCAAATTCCACTTTGGTTTCCCTAGACCAGTTTCAGCAACAGGGCAAGTGAACAGTTTCATGCCTTCTGTCAGACACAGTGCCAAAGGCAAATCACCTAAGAACACATACTGCATACAAAGAACAGAAGGATCAAAGTACATCAATGATTACAATACAATCATTGCCCTTCTACGGAATACAAATACAGATGTGCAGTACACAAACCATCTTATTCACTTAAGATGCTCGCACCAGTCAAATACATCTCATTTGTTCCTAATGCATAAACTCTACTTTAATGACCAACTGTACCAACCAAAATGTCAGCTCTATGCTTTGTCGAATGCATAATGTACCACTGAATGACTCTATGCCTGTAACTAAGCTCTTGCAAGTAACAGCGCCTCAATGCCCATGGGTTACTTGCACGCTATATAAATTTAAATAAATAAAATTGCATACAATTCCATTGCAGTTGCACAATATGTCACAGCCTACTTAAGCAAAGCAGAGAAAACAGAGCTGAAAGACTTCTGGGGTGACATATCATTTGACAGCACACTGTCACAGAAATGGTACAGCTTTGGCATAAAAATGCTCTCCCCTAGAGAATGTGGCTGCTACAAAGCCGCAGCCTGTTTAATCGGCACCGCCTTGTATGGGAAATCTGAAAACATAGTGTAGATAAGCCTTGGTCCTGCTGCATCCAGAAAAAGAGTTCTCAAATCATACTGTGACCAAACCCTAACGAAAGTAGTTTACAAACATATGACAAGGTTAACGTCCAGATATGTAGCACCTTTTGATTTTTAATAATCCGACTGTCAGTGAACAGAACCACCTGGCCTACATTTGTCAGTTAACAAAAGCAAGTGTCCCAGATATGTCATGTCATCAGTGATGTCATCAATGGCATTTGTGATGTCATTTTCGATATCCTGGGTGTTAGTCCTAGCAATGCACAGTAGTGGTGCGACTTATGGTTGCTTACTTTACCATAGCTGGTGAATTTCTGTGGCGTTTTGGTCTTACATGTAACCATAATGTGTATAGGTTGTTATTAGTGCAAAGTAACTTAAATATCCCTTTCAAATAGTTGTGGCACTGAAGTTCATAGGTTTTTCTTTGAGCACCTGAACCATAATGTCCCTTTAACAACATTTTTTGCCAGGGAATTTGAAAAGTTGTTGGTAGGGCTGTAAGGATATTTGGCGTGTTACAGCACAGAGTACAGCACTACTGCACCGGTAGCAAACAGCACAGAGTACAGCACTACTGCACAGGTAGCAATTTTTTTTTTTTGCAGCACCACCACAAGGGTGCGGTGCATTGCTATATGTGTTACCAGATTAACAAGGAAAGACAGGCTATTCAGTCAAAAACGATTTTAACATATAAGATGCAAATCTATTTTTACAGTTAAAAGCACACGTGCACATTCAAAAATGCACACTATTTTTCACCTGAAATGCCTATGGTGCGAGAGACACATTTGAAAATAATAACTAACATTACTTATAACTAACCTGACTAATGAAACATAATCCACTAATAAAAATGTGTCTCCACTGCAGAATTAGGCCTATTCTGAAAGTGAACTTTTAAACGCACATCCATTTTTTTCTCTGCTGCCCTGTCCACATAATTACAGGAAGCAAAAGAGCTCGAAAGAACAGGAAATCAGTTGGTTACAAAGTATTACTATAAAAATGAGCCATTGTGTAGAGAAGGAGGAGATGGCATGATTGATTCTGATTGGAGCAGCGTCATAGCAAGTATCATGCTAGAGGGAGTGATCAGAGTTTTGCTGGGGGGAGTTTGAGGAGAGAGAAGGACAGTCAAGATTTGGCAGAGCTGGGAGAAAGACCTTTTCCTGGTTGGAGCATTCCTATCTGCAAAAGCTGAGAATTCCAGGCAATGACCCCGGTTTGATAAGGAAAGGCGCTCCTTTTCACTGGGGTTAATCTTCAAGGGAGCCACATTCAGAAAGAGAACAGCTAAAGAAAACTTGACTGAACAGATAAGGTAATTACATAAGTGTGGGAGCTGAGTGTGTACGAGAATGTTCAGTCAGAGTAGGAAAGGAGATTCCGGTGCCTTAATCACACGTTAATGTTGCAAATTGTGTTCTGTTCTCCGCCATTTTTTTTTTTCTTTCAGTGTATCATAGACAATGCTGTTACTGTGCTGTTTTATTTATTTCTGTAAAGAGTGAGATCGTGTTTAAATGCAACTTTTATAATACAGAAAAATATTTGAAAGCAGACGGGTGGTGTGTCTTCTATTTACCAATACAGTGCAGATGATGAGGGGAGATTTTTAAACAATGCAATTGTCATTTTAAGACAGATGTGTGCATGATCATATTCAGTATGGACAGTTGAGAGTGATTGTTTGTAGCATAGCTCGTTGGAGGTACATGAGCCAACGGGAAGAGGGACTCTCTGAACATAGTTCCCTACCGTATATAAGGTAGTGGAAATTACCACAAAATTACCACATATAGCTCTCTGTCGTAAATAAGTCAGTGAGATCGCCCATGGTGGCACACTAACACTAACACTGAAAATGTGGTATTCCTAAAATGTAGGTCTGAGGTCTCTCTAGTGATTACACGAAAAATCTAAGCAAAGATAAGGGATTCTGGACATTGGGGCCACAAATAAAACAAGGGAATTATGCTCACCAAAATACCACCAACCACGCATACCAACTACGCATACCAAATCTGCATGTCTGGGTGCTGAAATAATGCATGTCCACGGTATTATTGTTGCACATGGCCCAATCTGAATACAAGGAGTGATTATTGCTAAGTTATTTTTCGGCGGTAATAAAATACCGTCAGACCCCAAATCTCCACAAAATACCCTACATATTTATGGTGCGTTGCAGGCCGGGAAAGTGATCATAGAGTACCTACTGGGCGTGGCAAGTGTGTCTCACACTGCCATTTGCACATTAAAGGGAAACCATTTTATAATAGCAGTGTGCCACTAAAAACGAATTTCAGAATGTCACAAAGGGAAACCACATTCTCAGATCTAGTGCAATATTTAGAAGCAAAGTTGTTTGCACATGGGAATTGGTCGTCAAATAGCACGTTAGAATGGAGTAACCGCATTCAGGGTGAGGTGCAGAAAGAAAAACTAGACAATATTTTTGCAGAAGGCAGCATAATTCAGGTCTGCCCTACAAGATTATTGAATGCAGCCGATAAAAGTGCAGAGAGAGACTGTTTAATACGGCTATGCGGCAAAATATGGTTTATTTTAAACAAGTCCCTGCGAATGCAAGAGAATGATACTCAGCTAATTAACAGGTTAAAGACTGAATTAGAGGGGGCAAGTAAAAATCAGGAAATGTTGAGAGCAGAATTGGATGTATGCCAAAAAGACATGCAATTAAAATGCAGAGACTTTGATACTCAGTTATCCAAAAGCAAGAAACAATTTGAAGATAGTGAGCAAGAATTGGCACACTTAAAAGCCTTAGTGGATCACATTAGGCAGGATAAAGATGAGGTTGTTTCAGAAATGCAGATTTTACAAAAAGAACATTGTGAAAAAGAAAGTGATCTCCAGAGTGCAGAACAAGAAATGATTAAAATGATTCAAGAAAGAGACAAGAGAAATAAAGAGTTCAATGAATGCCAAATGCAAATGTGCGACATGCAGGAGGTGATTAATAAAATGAATGGTGAAAACAACTATTTGCAAGATGAAGCCAACAGACTCCTTAAAAAGTGTAAGGACTTAGAACAGCAAATGTGCATTCCCAGGTCCCAGGAGAGGCGGCAGGGTACCACATTCAATGGAGTGGAGGTGAATTCTAGCTCTGCCCAAAGAGCTAGTGCTCCAGTGACTGGGCCGGTGACTGAACTTGGTTGCAGCGCCCTTGGCGGATTTGATACTCCCATTGGGGGCAGCCACCAATCTCATACACCTGAAAACAGGATTGAATCACAAAATAGTGCAATTCCATGCATTGCAACAAGTAGCCCCATAAAAATAATGAAATCCATTAAAGCCCTGATCAAACCATTTAAAAAGGGAGGTGAATGCTGCATTGAGGATCACTTAGAAGCGGTGCATGACATTTTTAAAGCACTCCAGATACCTAAGGAACAGTACAGACAATATTTTCATTTAACTTTAGATGCCCCGACGGCCAGCATCATAAGGGGATTAAATGAACACTAGAATATGACATGGCTGGAGTTTGAAAAAGAAATTAGGCGTCATTTTTCTCCTTTTCAGTCATTGCAGGAGGCAAAGAAAGTCACGTACACAATTACTGCTGGACCTAATACATCTCCTCGCCAATTTTTACAAGACTTAAAAAGAGCATTTTCTCGCTTTGATGTATCTTTTGACTCAAATTCCAATGAGTTTAAAACTGCATACTTCTATGGGCTACAGAAAGACATCATATCCCAATTGGTCCGTGAATTTGACCGTGACAAGTCCCTTGAATGGATTGTACATCAAAGCACAAAACTATATGAGGTACTCTATTGTCAGGGTAGAGAAAGTGATAAAATGAAAGATACTAGACCTAAATCTAAAGAACCCTCAGCCACAGTAATGGAAATCAGGTCAGCCAAAATGTCCCTTGAGTCGCTCAAAGCCAAGGTAAAAATAATGTGACACCTGAACAAAGGGGTAATCAACAAAGATCGCCATTTCCTGTACCAATGTTCCAATCACATGATCCTAGTAATAGAGAGAGCTACATCAGCCCTAGGTATTTAGGGGACAGACCCCGGGTAGGATACCGGCCTGATATGGCAGGTATGAACAATAACCAGAGACAAAATCAAGATCAAAGAAATGATGGTCCCTACCAGTCATTGGGGACACAGAGCAGATTTGATACCAGCACCATGATATATGGTAATCAGGATAGGCCCCGATATGTGGATCGATTTACTGATAATGGAAATCAACCTAGGGGCCAGTACCCACAATCTAAGAAACAGGACATGAGGCAAAACGTGAACTACAATCCACGCCAGTACAATGATTCCCCACCAGGGGACTATAATCAAAGGATGGGTGCAACCCGCTCCCCTCCACAAATGAATCAAGAGTTCAGAAACCATCCCAACCGACATCAATCACCTGAGAGGTATCAGAATAGATCCAATCAGGGGGAAAACAACCAATATCGACCTAGGCCACAGAAAGAGGATCCTAGCGAGATGGAAAGGTTCCAGTGCCTTGAGGCCCAAGTGAAAATGTTAGCTGAGCAAATAGGAAAGCTCTATACAGTGCAAAAACAACCTTCCAAAGAGGGGGCTGATGGCCATAGCAATGACCGGGGGGCTTCCGAAAAGTGACTAAGTACTCATGATAACTGCAATGCCAAAATGCCAGATTGCTCTGATATAATTTTGCATAACGACTCTGAGATGCCTAATGGATTAAAAATGAAAGTGCCCGTAAATGAACTTGTGACAGAAAGTGCAAATACTTCTAAAAAAGAGGTACGATTTAACCTAGAGCTAAATGAAACAGTAAAGATTTGCACAAATGAAAAAGAAAAATTAGGAATTCCAAAAGAACAAAGGAACAGATTTAAGAAAAATGACTCATGCATGGGGAATATCAGTGAACAGGGAGTAAGTGGGGATGCTATAGCTCCTTCCCTGGGCAAGCAAAACAATGACCAAACACAGACAGAAAAGGGAAATACTCACAAGGAGGGTACAAGTCAATCACCTGAAGAATTCTTTGAGCCACATATTTTTGAAGGGGCTGAAAGGGCTGGTATCACACTAAATGATCACAAATGCACAGAATTAAAAAATGACAAATTGCTGAATGATGTTGTTACACATGTTCAGTTGGAGGATTGTAATGTGGTCTCTGATGTTACCCAGATGGATGGGCGAACAGTGGCCACACTCCAAAAAACCTCTGAACATGGAGAAATGAATAAAATCTCTCGCACAGAAATGGGTAAAAAGGAGGGAAAAATGTCTTTTCATTTACCAATGTGCTTAGCCAAAAGTGAAAAAGACCTGAGAAAGGTGAGCCCTGAAATCAGTAAGAATTCACATTTCTTATGTGTATTAGAGGAAGTTGAGGACAGATATTATGCACCCATCACTGTAGAAGAAAAATTGCACACCTTTGCTATGATTGACACTGGCGCACAGGCCACAATTATGTCCAAGGAGCTGGTAAAGAGTATTAATGAAGGGAGACCCCCACAGAGTCAGATCACAGTGAAGGAAAATCAAGACCCAGTGCATAACTTTAATGGGGAGGAGGTGCCCATCATAGGTGTTACTGAGGTTGACATAAAAATAGGAAAGCACAGAATGAAACAAGAGGTATTGATCACATCTATTTGTGAAATTCCATTTCTGATGGGGACAGATTGCCTGAAAAGATTGTCTCCTCTCATAGATGGGGTGAATGGAGTGCTGTGGTCCTTAACCAAAAAACCATTGAGGTCTAAGAAACTAAAATCACAAAACAGCAATATAAATGAATGTCACACCGTTGCCAAAACAAATGATGCTGTGGAGGTATATCTCCAGAATAGCTGCATACCTAGTGTCACTGTCATATTAATGTGTCAAGATAAAATGCAGAGCGACAATGAAAAACTACCTGTACAAATATACTTGGACCCAAGGAAAAATTGGCAGACTGCCATAGATGAGCACACATTATGTTTTTATCTAAAAGAGAAAAAGTGCAAACAGAATATTGCTCCTAAAACAGATTCAGAAAAACACATTACCACTCTGGCAGAAATACACATGGAAGATGAGCAACCATGGGTTCATGTTGGTATAAATGACTATTTTAAAACAATAAAAGCCACTTTAGCGCTTGAACATGAAAGGAGTTTCATTAATGAGAAATTGTTGCAAAAAATAATGGAAAGGGAAGAAATCCCGAGATTTAGGATTAAAAACCAATATGTTTCTGGGTTGGACAGTCCAGACTTTGAAAACCGAATTGCAGGCAGATGCATGCTTAAAATTAGCATTGGGCAGAAAACAATTTACCATAATATATGGATAGTGAGTGGAGCACAAAATGAATTTTACATGGGAAATGACATCATGCACAGAATGTGTATGGTGTTAGATTTCCTTAATCAAAAAATATGGTCACGCCTAGGTGGTCCGGCACCTGAATTTGAAGACAAAAGAAGGGCTTATCATTGTGCACAACTGGTTCCTTATGCAATCGAATTACAAATGAGGAAAAATACTATTATTCCTGCATTTACAAAACAGTTTGCAATAACACTGAAATGCAAAAATGGACAGCAGATGAAAGGCTCTGATGCATTTGTATGCCTGAATGAATCCATAAAACAGCAAGGCCTGGATTATGAATACATTCCATTGGTAGACATTGGTGAGGGATCTGTAAAAATCATGGTAAATAATAAAGGTTGTCAGGATATTCATTTAGAGGAAAACTCCCCATTAGGAATGGCCATACAAAAATCACATTATACAGCAGATTTAAATAACATGGTGATTGGGAATATTCCTGAAAAATATGTAGATGCCAAGGGCGAGTTGCCAGAACACCTGGACTCTCAGCCCAAAGGAATATTTAAAATTCATTCTGTGTATCCTTATGATTCAAATGAGACAGTGTGCTGCCATCAAGAGGATTGCATAATATTTAATTTAAATGAAAATGAAACAGAAAATCAGCCCATTGAAGTGGAAGCTGATATGCCAAAATATTTAAAAGTGGCAGCTTTATAAAAAGACACAGCCACACAGTTAGAAGAAAGCGCCGAGATTCCCTTATCAGAGGATTTTCCAGAATTTTCCAAAATGGTAGAAGAGCAGATCTCCTTAGCGGATGCATGTGAAAGCAATGAAGAGAGGGACAATCTGAGGGAGATATTTATGGAGTTTAAGGATGTATTTGCAAAAGATGCTTATGATTGTGGTTTAACTGATTTACATGTGGCCACACTACCAGAAGGGTGTAGCAGAAACCCAGTGTTTGTACGCCAGTATAGACTACCGCTGGCATGTTTAGAATCATTGGCAGAGATTATTAAAAATTTGGAATCACGGGGAATCATCAGGCCCATTCATAGCACATCCAATACACCTATTTTAGGTGTATTGAAGCCAAATGGTCAATGGCGGCTGTGTGCAGACTTGAGAGAGTTAAATAAAAGAGTACCAATATCTAGATGGCCACTGCCATTCATTGATCAGGGCCTAGCTCAGGTACATGGTTCAAATGTATTTACCACATTAGATCTCACCTCTGGATATTGGTGCATGCCATTGGCAGAGGAGATACAACATTTATTTTCTTTTACATTTGACAGGACTCAATATGCCTGGCTTAGAGCTCTGTTCGGGTACATCAATAGTGGGAGTGAATTTGCCATATTTTTGAGAAAGGCCATGCCGGATGCAGCGGAAAGAGGAACAATAGTTTATGTGGACGATGTCCTGATAAAAAATGAAAGCCTGAAAAGCCATTGTGATGAAATAAGACATGTACTTGGCCAATTGCAGAAAGCAGGCGCCAAATTATCTTTGCAAAAAGCACAATGGTGCAAGAAAAAAGTGAACTTTCTAGGGCATGAAGTGACTGAACATGGGCTAAATCCACAAAAGAAGAAAATAGAGGCCACACAAAGATTAAAAGATCCTAAAAATGTGAAAGGAGTAAAAAGTTTATTAGGGATGACAGGCTATAACAGAAAGTTCATTGAAAATTATGCAGAAATCACTCAACCATTGACTAAACTGCTTAAACTGAATACTCCCTGGAAATGGGAAAAAGGGCAGTCTGATGCAGTGGCTAAATTAAAGGAATGTCTTGTAAAGGCACCATGTTTAGCATACCCCATAAAGGACAGGGATTTCTTTATAGAAATAGGTTTTTCTGAACATTGTATGTCAGCAGTGTTATCACAAAAACACGATTTGAATCACAAAACCATTGCATATGCAAGTAAGGCATTTTCCCAAGTTGAAATGAAATTTAATGAATGTGAAAAGGCCCTATTAACCACTGTGTGGGCGCTACAGCATTTCCGCCCCATTGTTCAGGGAGAAAAGGTAATTATTGAAACAAATCATCAACTTTTGCAATTTTTAGAGAGTAAAAGAATAAGATCAGGTAATTTAGCGCAATCCAGAATCACTTCATGGACGCTGGCATTACAAGGTTTTCCCGTAGAAGTGAGATATGGACAAAATAAAAAGAACCCAATTGCTCAAGGGTTAGCTGACTTACATGACTGTGCAGCTGAACAAATACCAAATGAAATGGAAGTAGAAACTAGTTTACAGGAATTTGAACAATCACCACACAAAGCTTTTGATGAAAAAACATGCAAGGATTTGCCAACTGTATATGTGGATGGTTGTGCTTTTCACATTGAAAATGACAGTAATAAACAGTTAGTGGCAGGAATAGGAAATGTCTGGTTGAAATGTGAAGGTGTCCCCAGTATAGGGATGAGGATTGGAGATAGGAGCAGTCAGGTGGCGGAATTGGCAGCCATTTATAAAGCAATTGCTACTGCAGTTGATAAAAAGTTCAGTGAAACTGTCCTGGTGACTGATTCTGACTATGCACGGAATAGCTTTGTGGAGTATTTGCCTGGTTGGAAAGCAAGAGGCTACATATAACAAAAAGCCACTTAAGCATGGAAAAATGATACAAGCCATAGACAAATTGGTGTTAGAGAATGAGTTAACAATATACTGGAGAAAAATTTGTGGGCATTTAAAAACACCAGGAGAGGATAAGGAGGGAAATGATAAGGCAGACCACCTGGCTAAGATTGGGGCTGTGATGGGAGAATTGCTACCTATTGATTATTTAATGGGTGAAATACAAATTGATGCAGTCACACGTTCTAAAGCACCAAAGGAGGTAGATCAACCGGTGGTGCAGTGGAGTCATGACACGCCAGACCAAGATTTGATTGAGGCACAAAAGAATGATCAAATTTTGGGAATCTATTATAATCATTTGATAGACCCCGAACAAAATCCTTTAACAGAAAATGATTGTATGGGAAAAGAAGAGTTGAGGGTGTTATTAAAGAACAAAACACGAATTAGATTACAGGATGGACTCATGATTAGAGAGTCCATAACAGGACAAATACAGTGGGTAGTACCCCTTTCATTCAGAGGACTAATGCTACACCATGCACATGATGCCATAACCGCAGGCCATAGAGGTTCACAAAAACATTAGAAATACTAAAAGATTATGCTTACTGGCCACATATGTCCCAAGATGTGGAATTATATACTAGAGGATGTCTAGTATGCGCCCAATTTAAACCTGCTTCACCAATGCATAGAGCACCATTGATGAAAAGAGGCCTAACTCTCCCATGGTCAGATTTGCAAATAGACTATGTAGGTCCTTTAAAAAGGTCGAGCAGAGGACACCGTTATATTTTGAGTGTGGTATGTTTGATGTCGAAGTGGATTGAATGCATTCCTGCACCAGATTGTAGTGCGCAAACAGCAGCCACATTGCTGGTGAACCATGTGTTCTCAAGGTTTGGGTTGCCACAAAGAATTGAGTCAGACAGAGGAAGTCATTTCACTAGTACTCTAATGAGTAAGGTATGGCAAATACTAGGTGTGAAAAGGAAACTACATATCGCATATCGGGTGGCGTCTTCAGGTACAGTTGAAAGAAGCAATAGGTCTGTTGTGGATATTTTAAAGAAATTTGTGGCAGAAGCAGGTTCCAGCTGGGATTTACGTTTACCGTTGGTTTTGATGGCAATCAGGTCGACTCCTGCCAAAGCAACAGGTGTTAGCCCCCATGAGGTCTTAACAGGTAGGAAAATGGTGTTACCACAACACCTACTATACAGAACACATGAGCAAACCCTTGTGAGTGCATCCACAGTTCATGAATATATTGATGAACTGAGGAGGCATTTGCAACATGCATTTGCTTTTGTGCAGAGAAATCTGGGAAGAGCTGCTGACAGTGAAAAATCTTATTATGATAAAAAGACATCAGTAAAGGAATACAGCGTAGGGGATCAGGTGTACAAGTTTCATTTTGGAAAAAGTAAACAGAAAAATTCTAAATTTCTAGCAGCCTGGCAGGGGCCATTTCGAATTATAGATAAGGTGTCTCCTGTAGTGTATAAAATTTTGAAAAATTAAGGTGAAACAGCAATAGAGCAGTTTGTCCATGTAAATCAAATCAAACCATGCCATCCCAGACATGAGATCAGGCAGCTTGAGCATGTAGAAACAGGTAAAGTCCCTTGAACACAAAAAGAGAAAATAAATGGGTGTAATCAGGAGGCAGTGACAAAGAAGTTAAAAAGTTGATTGTTATGATGGCACAGAAACACTGTAGTATATGTATAGATATATAATATAATATAATATAAAATAAATAAATAAATAAATAAATGCACATATAACTGAAGCTCATGGTTGGTGTGCAGAGAGAAAATGTATTAAATATTGAATGCTGTTTATGTGTGCTTGTTTTCTTTTAACTTGTGTTTAATTTCAGAAAAAAAAAAAACGAAATATTTTTACCAAGCATGTTTTATTTTTGGCAAAAGGGTGAAGTTAGTATTGTGCTATGTACTTAATTTGTTTATTTTCTATTTGATTTAGAAAATTAACATTATTTGGTCGGAGGTTCCGGGATCAGAGGCCACGGGAGACGATGGAGTCCTGGAGTCCCCTGGATGAAGACCAAAAGATGCCTGCCTCCAGGTGGAGGTGAAGACAAGATAACCAGAATGCTAAAAAAGATGACTCCTATGGATCTAAGATTGCCAAGATGAAAGTGTACTCGAATGAACCAAATAACATCGCTGGTCGGGACATATCAGAGGCAGACAAGAGTGCTGACATATGGAGTTCCACGTATTTATTATTTTAATTATTTATTTTAATTTGTTATATTAATTATTTGTTTTGGTTAGTTGTTTTATTTCATTGTTTTAATTGACTTGAAAAATCTAAACTTAGAGTAATGCCACTTCCACTGAGAAGGCAAATGTAGAACATTTTGTAAACTAATGAACTCAGATGAATACTGTATTGATTGCAACTTTTTCATTGATGAACATGAATATTCATTTTATTGGATTGATATATTGTGAAAAGAAAAAAAAGAACAAATTGTTTTTAGGAATTGGCTTGGATCGTAGCCAGATTCTAAAAAACAAAAGGAGGGTATGTAAGGATATTTGGCGTGTTACAGCACAGAGTACAGCACTACTGCACCGGTAGCAAACAGCACAGAGTACAGCACTACTGCACAGGTAGCAATTTTTTTTTTTGCAGCACCACCACAAGGGTGCGGTGCATTGCTATATGTGTTACCAGATTAACAAGGAAAGACAGGCTATTCAGTCAAAAACGATTTTAACATATAAGATGCAAATCTATTTTTACAGTTAAAAGCACACGTGCACATTCAAAAATGCACACTATTTTTCACCTGAAATGCCTATGGTGCGAGAGACACATTTGAAAATAATAACTAACATTACTTATAACTAACCTGACTAATGAAACATAATCCACTAATAAAAATGTGTCTCCACTGCAGAATTAGGCCTATTCTGAAAGTGAACTTTTAAACGCACATCCATTTTTTTCTCTGCTGCCCTGTCCACATAATTACAGGAAGCAAAAGAGCTCGAAAGAACAGGAAATCAGTTGGTTACAAAGTATTACTATAAAAATGAGCCATTGTGTAGAGAAGGAGGAGATGGCATGATTGATTCTGATTGGAGCAGCGTCATAGCAAGTATCATGCTAGAGGGAGTGATCAGAGTTTTGCTGGGGGGAGTTTGAGGAGAGAGAAGGACAGTCAAGATTTGGCAGAGCTGGGAGAAAGACCTTTTCCTGGAACATATTGCCCTTGTGGGTGGGTGCACAAACACATGTGAAGCAGGTTAGAGTACCCTCTTTGTTGGTAGTTGTGAACAGTATTTTTTGTAAAGTGATGTGTAAAGAAACACCTTTTTGTTTGGCATTTGTTGGGGATTGTTCTCTTCTTTTCCTCCTTACGTTATTGCACAAGCTTCGGCAAACTGCATTTTACATTGTGGAACACAAGACTAATTTCAATAGGGGTAAGAAAAGATATGTCAGCTCACAAATATCAAATGTCACATTAGAAGCACTAAGGTTCTCATGGGCACAGAAGAACATCCCAGCATGGAACATAAAAGCAGACATACACCTGATTCGACAATCCGTAGTCCCATTTCCATGGCACGCATATTAAGAAGGACAGCATGTAGCATGTGCGCTTTCCCAACTACCGCAAGGGCCTCGTCCCAGTAAAACAGGGGCAGTCATCTTCCCTTTGCAGTAGTCTTTTTCCAGCACTCCTTCATTCTCTACTGTTAAACGGTCACACATGCATCCACCAATTATATCCAAGATTTCTGTATCTAGTGCTAACTGTTAAACATGCAGTTCAAGTGTCCCGTGAATCAAAAGCAGTTGCACTGGAAAGTACTGTAAAATGACTAAGCGTTCTGCATCCACATTTGTCGGCATCACCACCCATCATCACGCCCTGCACGTATCACTACTTTTTTTACAGTACATTTGTAACTGTGTTATAAGTTTGTTGCAACAGTATAGCTGGCACTGAATCTCCATAATGTGCTGAAAATACATACTATTATTTCTCCCATCAACCACCAGGAAATGCTTGTACAGCGGTAGGTGCTGTCAAAGTTGGCATTTGCCCATACCAGCCACTTTCATATGCAAACTGTTACTCTGTTCTTTCGGTTGATCAATTTTACGATGCTTTCCCCCATTAATGCACCTCCTATGAATTTTGTAAAAATCGCACAGAAAAGGATCAGTCAGCGTATCGCACCAAACTAAGCCAAGTGCATACACTGCATGCATAACAATAGTTTTCTGCCACTCACCTTTCCCACTTAATAGAGTGCAACATCACTTAAACAAAAAAAATATGTGTGCATTGACAACAGTGCCATTCATAAATGCACATAAGGAAATTAAAGAATGGTAACACTGCCACCACTCATGTAGAAGGCATATATGTAGAAAAGTATATGCAAATGCACACACAAAAACTTTCTGCCTTGCAGTCTGTACATCTTTCTGAACCTTTTTGTCATCCTTCCACAATGAGAAGGACTCAATTTTCAAAATAAATACTTCTACACTAATACACACACTTACTAAATAGAACGTCATACAATACACTTGCAAATAACCCACCTACCCCCTTACCAAACATGCTTATCCTCCCAAGTCCATAACATAGCATTGCCAGTTCACTTTCAAAGAGGAGGTGGAATATGTACTCCACGTTCAGTCTAAATCTAGGGTCTTCAGAATACATTTGTAAACAGCAGTATTCTGATGTTGTTATTTGTGTGCATCTTTCATTATATCTTCCGCCTTTTCCATTCGGGCAGAGTAGAGGAAAGGGTTGTGCTTCTACACTTTTTTCCCAGATACTGATTAGCGCAACTTTGGCTTGCTGCATTTGATATGTTTCTAGTGAGTGCATCATCTATGGTGTCTTTGGAGTGCAGTGGGTGAATTGTATAGTGATCTAAAATATTGAAAGCTGCAGTAGGATCTAGACGTTGAAATTGGCCAGCTTTTGAGGAGTCCTGAATTATTTTATACCAGATAGACGTTTGCGCTCAGCGGACTTGGCCCTGGTCTCCTGCCCCACTTTCAAACGTACAAGGGGAATGGGCAGATCCTTTCCAGTCCGTGCTGCCCAGTTGTGGAATTCGCTTCTCGGGAACCTGAGACAGGAAGAAATGTAAAGATGATACTCTTTAAATAATCGACTCAATAACTGGAGATCTTTGACCCTCTCCCAGTCTTGTCCTTCTTGTTCATGTGTCTCTGTGGGCCTCATTATGAGTCTGGCTGTAACCGTGCCGCAAATTCTGGCAGGTTACCGCCGGACTCGTATTACCATTCCGCCACCAGGATTGCCAGAATCACCGGGGCATTACAACCCTGGTGACCCAGTTATTCTGGAGGTGGAATTCTGTTAATCCCCATTCCCATGGAGTCCCATTGGACTCCATGGGAACGGGGAAGTGGAAACACCGGCACCATGCTGTAATGTTGCCGGTGTTCCATGCCCGCCTACAGGCGGGTGGTGTTAAACCCGCCAGGTCAGACCTGGTGTGAGTGACACCTCCCGTCTGCAGGACTCTTAATCAGCCGGTCCGGAAAGAACGGTAATGGTGGATTTACCGCCACCGTTCTTTCCGGACCGGCAGGGTCTTATGAGTCCCTGTGTCTATGTGCGCCCAGATGCCTGCAGGCTGTCAGCGTAAATACATTTCACAGTCTGAAATAAATCCAGAAAAAGTTTGAACAAGATGCACATTGTGTGAAGAGTAAATGTATAAATGTGGGGGTTTTGCTGTCCACCTTGTATTCTTCCCAATGACACAATGATTAGAATGTGCTAATACAACAGTGTATCACACACAAATGTTGTAAAAAACTTATGAGTGTCAAAAAAGAAAATGTATGTATAAAGCCTAACGTTTGTGTATTGTCCATGCCATGTTCTACAACTAACTATATTGTCTGTTCTTTACAGACAAAGAAACACAGATGTTCGCTTCTAACCATGTCCAACACAGCACACTATGGTAGCCATGGCCACTAGTCACCTTCTTGCAGGAATTCAACCCAAAGGAAACATATTTTGTGGCCCTAACAATCTGGCCACTGGCTATGGCCATATCAATATGTATTGTTATTACAACTGCTACCATTTCCACACTCCATATGAGCATGCCCAAAACAATCTACTCACTCAGCAAACAATTTGATTTGTAAAGTGAATCCTACATCTATACCACATGCCAAAAGTAATTTTCAGCCTGTAGCCAGGGTTCACATTGTACACACTACATAACTATTAGGCCTAAGGAAAGTGTACTGTACCCGCCATTGACATTGACCAGATTGTTGGAACATTAAACCCCAAAGAAACATACTCTTGTAACCATACCCTAAACAATTCCGATATAGCCACAGTGACACATACTAATTCCATTAAATAAGTATTAAACCTAAACAAATAATTGTTTTAGCAGTTAACATAACACCACCATTCTCAATGGATGTCCGCAAACACCTATTTCTGTCTGTATGGCTGTGGACAATAAAAATGACTGCAAACACAGAGACAACTCAACAACCATTTGTGCGCACAATTATGCATACATTGTCCCTTTCTACTTTCCCACACCCTCTCCAGACAATCTTTCATCCTCAAAATTACGAGAAAATATTTTTTCAGAGGTTTTTTTATACCATGATGTCCACTGACAGCAGGCTAAGTTTGCAAATCCAACATGGCGCCTGTTCCAAAACTTTTGATGCTCCTCACATTGTTCAATTGACCAATCATCTGCCATGTACGATATCTGCTAATGTTCAGCGGTTCTTTCATTGTTCAAAAGGTGTCTGTGGACACCGAAACAGGAAGTGAGTTCACGGACTGTATGGAGATATTGGGCCTCATTACACAGAAGGCGGTAATGGTTAACGGCCACTGTTAATGGTAACGGTGACCGTTAACCATTACCGCCTTACTACGAGGTCCCTTAGCGGGTTGGTGCTTTAACGCCTGCTTTTTGCAGCCGTTAAAAACCAACACGCTGAGGGACCTTGGTGCTAATTACGGCATCGCAAAATTGCGGTGCCGTAATTAGCTCCTTCCCCATTCCCATTATGCCCTATTCGGCAAAAATGGGAATGGGGAAGGGCAATGGTGGAAGGGGGAATTACCGCCCCGCCAACCTTGGAATAGGGCGGTAATTCCCCTTTCCACCAAGGCGGTGCCAGTAATTTACCGGCATGGTCCAGGGTGCTAATAGCATCCTGGATTACCGCCTTCCGTGTAATGAGGCCCATTGTTTTTATTTTGCCCTAATATTTGAGCATTTTTAAAAAAATGGACTGAATGTATTTACACTCAAATTTTAAAAACACGCTTTCAGGGCCAGCCCACTGCTCCTAGCAAATGTTTGGTGCAAGTCTGCCCAGCGGTTTTTGTTGTAGCAATGAGCAACATTATTTTCCATATGTGTGTATCTGGGTTTCAAATGTTTTGGGGACCCCCCTATCTTGACTGATCTGCAAAAAACATATATGATTCAGAGTTGGGTCTACATCTTTTGTCCACAGATTTGAAACGATTTGTTAAATGGCATCAAAGTTATAAGCTGCCCAAAAACTGCTCTTCCTATGTGAAGAACAACTTAACCATAATTAGATTGAAGCCACCACAGACCTTGTTATTTTTAATCATGTATATTTTAATGTTGCAGTCTGTTCACTACATACTTATATATATATATATAAATATATATATATATATATATATATTCAATGACAAAAACTTTGTTAAAAGGACATTATGGTTACAAGTAAAACCGACAAACCCCTGAAATTCACCAGTTATGGTAAGCTAAGCAACCATAACTCGCGCCACCACCATGCCCTGCTAAGACTAACACCCAGGACATCAAAGATGACATCTCAAATGTCACCAAAGGTATATCACTATTTTATGTACCTACATTATGACAATCGTAAAAAAAATAAAACACAGGCACATTTGAGAAACCATGCCAATGCTCCTTACACAAGTTTGCTGGAAATCCACCCAATTTTATTTTTTCCAAAGTGTCAAATGTATACACATACAATCGTCATGTAAGCTAGCCCCCCACTTGACAAAACCCATTCAGACTTTACAAAAACATTTCTATCTAGATCTAGAATCTTTATGTAAAACCTTTGTGTACATTTTGTCAAATGGCACCACATTTATAAGCCTTTACAATATTTTGGGACCCGCCCTCTAATTTTGCCCCTCTTGACAAAATCCCTCCACACTTTGCAAACACATGTATATCTAAATCTATTATCAGTTTGCGAAATTAAGTGTAGATTTGTCAAATGGCACCTCATTTATAAGCCTTTACATTATTTTGGGACCTCTTGACAAAATCCCACCAAACTTTGCAAACTCATTTGGAATCAGGTCGGAAATATAATTGCAAAATTCCATGCAGTTTCAATAGGTACAGGGTCTAAAGATGCTCAATACATAATGTACTAGCAAAAAGTGCCCGTTCTCCGGACAGGTTCTGTAGACAGACATGGCAACATTTTCATCAATTGTTGAAAATCAATGATGCTGTACGTCGCTGTCCTGACTCACTTATCGCTTGAAGTACTTTGCACCCTGAATTAAACTGCACTGGGAATAGGCACGTATGGCTGGCTGACATACCCGGGAGCAGATGTTGGGGGGAGGTGAGAGTAGGTGTGCTGCTGCATACTGAGACCTTCTGTGCTCTCTCCCACCTGTCACCTCCCCCTGCAGCGGTGAAGTTTGTTGCGTTGCATTGTGGTTCAAATATCTCAGAAACTGTGCATCGTAAGGCCTGGAAACATGGTTTGTGTGGTCCCATAGGGACCTCGAGTTGTGTTCCACGTGTTGAGACTGATCCTTCTGTGACCACATTGATGTTTTGCCAATTTCAGGCAACCGTCTCATGTGTGAAGGTGCTGAAATCCGGAGAAGGGGGGGGGGTCAACATTTTACATAGCCAGTAAAGTACAGAGGATGCTAACAGATAACTATGCAGAATTTGGTGCAGAATGTTGAAACAGTGTGGAATTGTATAAGAGACAATGCTTCGCTAAGTCACAAAGCCACAAACAAATTTTGACTTGGCTGAAATCCTGGGAAAGGGGTAGGGAGACCACATCTCATGTAGCCAGTAATGTCTGGAGGGTCCTAGCAGGTAACTATGCAACGTTTGGTGTAGATTTGTATAATGTTGTGGAATTGTACAAGGAACAATGCTAAGCCAAGCCACAAACCCAGCCACAAACTCACACTTTTTTACTTTTATAAATATAGATATATTTAGGAATTCCTAGAAGGAAAACCAGCTATGCACATTCACATTTAATTGAGACAACTGGTTAGCAATTAAAAAGTTAACTTTATCATCAGTGCCATTGGTACAAGCAGAATTAGTAAATGCAGAGAGAGATCAGGAAATGGATCAGCGTTAAAGAAGGAACCAATGGCACAGCCCTTCTGAAATATGGCTCTGTTCTGTACACTATATACAAAGAAAATAAACAAATTACCCCACTCTCCGTCTATAAATGTAGGATTGTGTGGTATTTTCTAGTGTACAAAACCGAACATCATTTACTCTTAAAATTACAAACTACATCACAGTTGTCACATAGCATACTAGGACACAATGAACAGTACTGATGAACCACTAACCACCAATTTTTTTAATCAAAAAATTAATTTTTAATCAATGTTACAAAATACATATTTATGTACACATAAAAACAGAATAATTATTCACGAACACAGTTAAAAACACAAATGTATCTGTAGGGGGATTCTTTGTTAGTACAACACACCACATTAGATTGTAGCAGTTAGATAAAAGACTTCAGTTGTTTACTAGTCTTATACAGTAGTCGACATGTTTCGGCCCTTGGGTAAAGTTGGGCTCTATCTCTAGTGCTTGTTGAACTCTTGATGTTAGGGCCTTCTTCAGGACAAGTGTATCTCTTCAATGTAACGTTATTGCTTCTGTATACCCTATATACAAGTATGTGTCTATCTAAAACAAGAGAACATTTAAAAACAACGTATTAACTTGTGGTAGTGGATTCACAACATTTGTAAATTGCCCTTTAATAAATGTTGTTGACATCATCAATAATTCAGAGTATATTTGCTAACAATGCGCGTATTTTATTTTATACCTTAAAAAATCATATTCAGACAACATGGGAATATTTGTCCCCAGACTTGTACATTATGTGTTTCACCATAGCACTGTTCTTACGTACAAATTTTGACAAAACGAAGAACACTTAAATCCGGGAAATCCGCCGGCGGTAAGAGCGCGAAATTTCCCCATTGATCTCAATGGGGAATGGGCATTCCCAAATGGGCTCAATGGGGAATGGGGATTTCCCGTTCTGGCAAACCCATGATCCGGCGCTAATAGCGCTGGCGGGTTTGGCGGTAGGCAGATAATGCCAGCGCTATTAGCGCCGGCGTTACCGCCCAACTCGTGATGAGGCCCACAGTGCGAAAGCGCTTTGCAAACGCATTTAATGCATACATAATTTGCATCTAAGCACGACTCTAAACGAAAGAGCAGACCGAGTGTAACTCCCTCGTTTGCATAGCTAATTTCTTTGCAGCCTTCCCCACGTCTAGTCTCTAGCAAGCTAGTAGACAGAAAACACGGGTGTCTCACAGATTCTACAGGCAGCAGTGCCAAAGGGAGCAGGGAAGTTCTTTTAAGCCTACCTTTCCGGCAGCGGGTCGGCATCTGGTCGTAGTTTTCAGTTAGCCGTGCACAGAAAGAAAGCACAAATCAATCATCCCACATGTTGCCATAGCCCCAGGTCACCATCAAAGGAGGAATGCAAGGGCGTCCAACAAACATGTCTGTTTTTATCTGATCGTGTTTCTAAGTCACGTGATAAGATCAGACACAAAACATGCCTCTATTAAAGGAGACAGTGTGTTTTAGGTGTGTTTAGAAATGAAGGCATACCTTTAAATGTCCCAATAAATCGGGTGTCATATTACACAAAGGATTGTCGCCTCAATCTACATAATTGTGACCGAAGCGTTGTGCATCCGAAGGTCTCAGGGACTACCGTACCCATAATGCACCTCCCAGATGTCATTGCAGAGGGGGAGGATGCACAGCAGCATGAGGGTTACAGTGCCCATAATGCACCTCCCAGATATCATTACAGAGGGGAAGGATGCCAAGTAGCATGGGGACCTACAGTGCCCATAATGCACCTCCCAGCTATCATTACAAAGGGGGGGGGGGCGCACAGTAGCACACTACCTTACCATGCTCAGAATAAAGATCTCAAACAAAAACGACTCTGAAATTTTTTTTTGTTCTGAACCACATTGTTCAGAATAAATGGACACACAGGCATCACCACTCCTGCCTGAGTCGCAGGGAAAAGGAAGAGGGAGAGGGACCAGTCTGTGAAACATAAACTCATCCTATAATAGAATCGTACTACCAAGATCAAAATAAATTGGCTCAAAGCAAAGGAAGAAATATAAATAGACAAAAAAATAAATATGTCACTTTCTCTAACACCTCAAACACCTCAAACACCACAAGTAGTAACTCTGTTAGTACATCCTCTGCGACCAACACCAACACAAATAACCAGCCCCATTTTCAACAGGGCCAAGGACGGAGGCCACGCAATTGGTGGCAGGGGCCCCCCAGAATGCAAACTCGCAACTGGAGAGGCCCCCCCGACTTGGTAATTCCAGTTTTCAACTTGTCCACTCATCTCTTGACAACACCAGAAATACAAGTGTTAAAAAACGGATTAAGTTTCGTACCTACGAGTAGAGCGAAGGATTTTGAAACACAGCTCGAACTACAGAAATTCTTTCGCCTTATCCGTTTGAAATATTTTTTCAAAGACACACCAACTTCAAATAAAACACCAAGTATAACTGGTTTAAAACCTCTTTCAACCTTCATTCCTTTAAATAGCATGGTCTCCCCGGCAATAGTTGCTTTTGAAAATAAGATAATTGAGGAAAGTAAGAAACTGTTGCTTCATAACAACCACCATAAAGACAATATGTCTCGGGTAGAAAGAGATGCTTTGACAACACTACAAGATAACCAGGCATTCCACATCAAACCAGCAGACAAAGGGGGAGGTATTGTGCTGTGGGACAAACTCTTGTATGACAGCGAAGTTAACACACAACTCCAAATTCCAGTTTTCTACCGGAAACTGGATAGGGATCCAACATCTCGGCTCAGAGACAAAATTAAAAGTCTCATGGACCACGCATTGAATGAGTCATGGATTGAACCGGAGGAACACCAATATTTCATAAAAACTAAACCTAGAATCCCTGCTTTTTACTTACTCCCTAAAGTCCACAGAAATGAGCATACACCACCTGGGAGACCTATTGTCTTGGCGATAAATTAAATTTTGGAACCGTTATCTGTGTATTCAGATGGGTTCTTTAGACCTTTCGTGAGAATCATGAAATATTTCGTAAAAGACACCACGAGCATGGTGAACATCATCCAGAACCAGGTGTTTGAAGGTAACATCTTACTGGTGACTTTAGACATCACAGCGTTGTATACGAGTATACCACAAACTGAATGCCTGAAAGTGGTTGAACAATTTTTTAATAGACAAACCACCACTTTAGAAAAAGTTCCTGCTGCATTTATACTTGAATGTATAAGAATTGCTTTAACAGAGAACTTCTTTCTTTTTGAGGGAACTTTTTATCGCTATATCCATGGAACCAGCATGGGGGCCACATTTGCCCAAGATTTGGTGAATTTGTTCATGGATAATTATGAAAACGTATCCATCTATCACACCAGCAATCCCTTTAAAGAACAAATAGGCCAATGGTATCGATACATAGATGATGTGTTCATGGTATGGAAGGGAAATAGGACCACACTCTCCACCTTCCTAGTTTGGCTGAATAGTCAAAGCAAACACATACAGTTTATAATTTCAGTTGATGAGACAGCGATCCCATTTCTAGACCTCCTGATCTGCAGATTGGATACGGGACGCCTTTACACCAAGCTTTACCGCACGCCTACCGATAAAAATACCCTGTTAAAATATAACAGTTTCCATCCGTTGTCCTTACGTGACAACCTACCGGTAGGGCAATTTTTAATGATAAGAAGAAATTGTTCTAATGTCTCAGATTACATTAAAGAAGGAAAGGAGTTAAAATCAAGACTAAAAATGCAAGGATATCCGAAGAAAGTTATTCAATCTGCTTTCAAACAATCTCAACACTCCAACGGGGAGCAATGCCTTAACCCCGAACCCAAAACCAAAGAGGACACAATTACGTGTGTAACAACATTTAGCCCAATTAGTAATAAGTTGAGAAAGAGTATTAAGAAGAACTGTCACATTCTACAAACAACTGATTTCAATCCCATCGTACCACGGTTTACCTTTAAGCGCCAACAAAATGTTAGCGATATGCTAGTGCATACATACCCCAAAATATCAGAACAACCGAGACAAAATACTCTTTGGCACATCCCCCCAGTTATTGGCTACTTTAGATGGGGCCACTGTGTGGTGTGTCCCTTAACTAAGAATTTATAATCTATCAAACTAAATGGGAAAAACTGTTTTTTTCGCGATTATTCGAATTGCACATCCTCGTGGGTGATTTATGGAGTAAAGTGTCCATGCAACCTGATATATATAGGTAAAACAAAGAGAACTGTGAAACAACTCATTTGTGAACATAAATTGTGCCTGAAAAACAAATAACAAATAAGCCCTTGGTGGCACACTAAGAAGCTTTGAAACACAAATACACCAAATTGTTATGGTTTGTTCTTCAGCTAATTCCCTCAACTGAAAGAGGAAGAAACAGGGAAAGGCTGCTCAGTATGAGTGAGCAACGGTGGATTTATTCCCTCAATACTGCTGCTTGCGGCTTAAATGTATCTGTAGAGTGGAATTCCCTTCTAGGATGAGTCTATGTTTCACAGCCTGGTCCCTTTCCCTCCTCCGTTTCCCTGCGACTCAGGCAGGAGTGGTGATGCCTGTGTGTCCATTTTTTCTGAACAATGTGGTTCAGAACAAAAAAGAGCCATTTTGTCTGAGATCTTTATTCTGAGCATGCTAAGGTAGTGTGATACTGCGCGCTCCTCCCCCCTTTATAATGATAGCTGGGAGGTGCATTATGGACACTGTAGTTCCCCATGCTACTGGGCGTCCTTCCCCTCTGTAATGATATCTGAGAGGTGCATTATGGGCACTGTAATCCTCATGCTACTGTGCATCCTCCCCCTTTGCAATGACATCTGGTAGGTGCATTATGGGTACGGTAGTCCCCGAGACCTTCGGATGCATGACGCTTCGGTCACAATTATGTAGATTGAGGCGACAATCCTTTGTGTAATATGACACCATATTTATCCGGACATTTAAAGGTATGCCTTCATTTCTAAACACACCTAAAACACACTGTCTCCTTTAATAGAGGCATGTTTTGTGTCTGATCTTATCACGTGACTTAGAAACACGATCAGATAAAAACAGATGTGTTTGTCGGGCGCCCTTGCATTCCTCATTTGATGGTGACTTGGGGCTACGGCAACACGTCAGATGATTGATTTGCGCTTTCTTTCTGTGCACGGCAATCTGAAAACTAGGACCAGGCGCCGACCAGCTGCCGGAAAGGTAGGCTTAACAGAACTTCCCTGCTCCCTTTTGCTCCACTGCCTGTAGAATCTGTGTTTTCTGTCTACTAGCTTGCTAGAGACTAGACGTGGGGAAGGCTGAAATGAAATTAGCTATGCAAACGAGGGAGTTACACTCGGTCTGCTCTTTCGTTTAGAGTTGTGCTTAGATGCAACTTATGTATGCATTAAATGCATTTGCAAAGCACTTTCGCACCATGTCTGGAAGCCATGAAGGGGTTCTGTCAGAGGTTTTTTTTTCCCGAAACCTCGGCTTAATATCTGGGTGTCTTGAACAGTTAATCGATTCCATTTTATAGATTGACGTCCTGTTTCTCGTTGCTTTTGTCTTTGATGATAGTCTACGAGCATTCCACTAACTCTAATTGTGGAGAAGTTACCTTGTGAGGTGACGCCTCGTGGACATGGAGTACTCACACATGCCCGATCCTTTGAACAAGTGTATAAAGGTAAGAAAGATTTTTCTCCATTGTAATTTAATAACAGATAGGAAGGCATGTTAAACTTGTCCCGGACTCTATTAATATATATAGAGGGTTGTTTCCTTGTGTTCGATAACAATAAAAAAAAAACATTTTTATAAAAATGTTCAACTAATTCAAGTTAAAAAATCATGAAGATGGTATCCCTAGAGAAAATATAGGGCCTGAAGTTGGTAATTTCTAATAATCTTGGTACCCTCCCCCCTTTTTCTTTCATCTAGATTTGCACCTGACGCAGATGCCAAAGGAATTTCTTGAGGAGAATGACATACTCAATTAAATTCAGAGATTATTTGGTTACTAAAGAACCATAATTTCTGGAAATTGAAAAGCAGCACAGGCTAGAATTAAACCAGGGTGCACTCACGCCTATATTGAATGTAAGTAAGGGTGGTTTGATATTTGTAAGTGTTCTTCCTTTTGTCAAAATTTGTACTTAAGAACAGTGCTATGGTGAAACACATAATGTACAAGTCTGGGGACAAATATTCCCATGTTGTCTGAATATGGATTTTTAAGGTATAAAATAAAATGTGTGCATTGTTAGCAAATATACTCTGAATTATTGATGATGTCAACAACATTTATTAAAGGGGAATTTACAGATGTTGTGAATCCACTGCCACAAGTTAATATGTTGTTTTTCAATGTTCTCTTGTTTTAGATAGACACATACTTGTATATGAGGTATACAGAAGCAATAACATTACATTGAAGAAATATACTTGTCCTGAAGAAGTCAATAACATCAAGGGTTCGACAAGCACTAGAGATAGTGCCCAACTTTACACAAGGGCCGAAACATGTCGACTACTGTATAAGACTAGTAAACAACTGAAGTCTTTTATCTAACTGCTACAATCTAATGTTGTGTGTTGGACTAATGACAAAGAATCCCCCTACAGATACATTTCTGTTTTTAACTGTGTTTGTGAATAATTATTCTGTTTTTATGTATGTATATAAATATGTAGGTGAGGTGGGTTTTAGGCTCCAGGAGTGGAACCTGCCAGTGCTAAGCTGCAAATGTATTGTGATTGTGGTTTTGGCAAGATCACAGGAGCGGTTTTGGGGTTTAGCCTAAGCCCCAGTTTGGTGAGTAGGAAAAGAGAGGTTTGTTGCTCCCGGCTATCTTGCTTGTAGTTTGTGAAATAAATATTTTTGACACTTTGGTTAGTATGAATTAATTCGTTTATTGTTGGTTTTTTTCTTGGGTGATTTTTTCCATAAATACATGTGTTTTTGTGAAACACTATTTGGAACTTGATGAGCAAGTTTAGGTCAGCCGACACGTGTTTCGACCTTACGGTCGTTCTCAAGGCCAATTACGGTTGCTGTGTGCCCTGTGAATGTCAGCTTTAGCCGTTAATTTTCTATACTGCTAACTCCACACTTTTAGGACCATGTTATAAAGTGATGTGTGACATCACGTGCGGCAAGTATGAGTGAAATAAAAACTAATTGGCAACTTCTGCTGCCATTCGTAGAAACATATATTTGTACATATGTTATTATTGTTCCTAGCAACAATCCCAAATTCGATAGTGCTTTTGAGCAGTGTGCAGCATAAGACTGCAGGTTATGTATACCTGCAAACACTATAATGATCTAGATGATAAGTCATTGGAAACTTAAGACTGAGTCTATTCCAGCAGGACTGTTAAGGATTCCAAGTCCAGATTCTTCCAATTTCATGTCTATGTGGCATGTAATGTTGTGTTTCAGAACAGTATGCTGGTTTAACGTTTGACGGAGAATGGTATCAGGTGGTGATCACTCCATACTATTGGTATCGGTGGGTGGATGCAGAAGATTTCACCCAAGGTGTGTTCGGCATTGTGGGTGAATCTGTTTACTATTTGCTTAAAGTTTTTGAAGGAGGGCGCAGAGTAAGTTCGCTGTGGTTTTGTTCTCTCTTTCAAACCAGATGTGATGAAGTCCTCCAGGGTGATTAGATTGCCATGATAGGTGGAAAGATTTGGCAATGCAGTCAGCAACATTTATTTCATAGTTCAGGTTGTAGGATTGCAGCCTGTAGATCAGAAGGAACAGTATGTTGGCTTGGTAATTGAGTTTGATCTTGATTAGGAGAGATTCACAGTTTTCTTCATCATTTGAGGTGAGTGATGTGATGCAGATGTGTTCTTTGTACACCATTGGGACCTGCCTCCTCTTAGCTTTACTCTGTTGGTGTGTATTAGTTTGAAATTGTCTGGTATGGCTTCCTGCACAATAGTTTTTTAGTTGTCTGATAGACATTTTTCTGTGAGGAAAAGCGCAGCTGTGCCTCCCTCGCTTATAAGGTCGTATATTTCTGTTTTGTGTTTAGCCATAGTTCTTACGTTGAGTAGGCTGCAGTTTAGTTTGTATATTTTCCCTTAGCGGTTGTTGCTTGTTCTTTCATGTGTCCCAGCCACTGCAGTGTTTATTGGGTTTTCATTACAAGGAATTCTCCCCTGGGTGGGGCTGCTTGGTGAGATTGTTATTGGGTGTTATATCTCTTTGTTGAGTAGTCTAATTAGGTTGATGGAGTGGTTGCTGATTTTTGGTTCATGCTGGTCGGTAGGTTGTTTGAGTGTGGATGCTTTATTCCAGTCTTTGGTAATGTTGGCCAAGTTAATGCTTAGGTACAAGAGTTTGCCACTGAGTCTACCTGGGTTTTTTCCAAAGGTGTTATCTGAAGCGCTGAGTTTAACTTTTTGGTGGATTTGATTTGCCATCCTGGAGGGGTCCACATTTGTTTGGGTTCTTGCTTCTGGGTTATTTTCTGGTTGTCTGTTATCCATTGAGATGGAGTCATAGATGGACAGGTAGTGAGAGACATAGTCTGTGTTTGCTCTTTTCTAGTTTTGTATCCTTAGTCCATGTGGTGGTGTTCCTAGGTGTTGTGAATTCTGGAGATATGTTCCATTCTTTTGGGTTATTGTTTCCATCATGTTTCTGTTTTCCTTTCTTGCTTCTTTGTCTTTCTTGAATAAAGGCATGTCGACAGTGTCTTTTTTTAGTTTGTGCTGAGTTTGTGATGCAAATTTCACAAGTGCATGTGTCCTTTTTAGTTGGCAGGTTCCTGGTCCCAGTTAATTTTCCTTGCTTTTGTGGTTTCCTTTTAGTTTTCTGGTGTTTGTTCCTTATTTATTGTTTGTTGACCGGGGCATGTGCCCTCATGGTTAGGTTATTTTCTGGTCCCCTTTTAAATGTCCAATGTGTTCTGGTTTCCTTTTGGGTTTGTGTGTTCTGAGTGTACAGTACTGTGTAGAGCTCTGCTATGCTCTGATGCAGGTCTCACTGTGCTTATTGGTTGTGTGCTTGAATCAGGTTCATAGTGGCGATGGCCTCACTCTGGCGTCCCAGCAGTGCTTCACAATGGCAAAGTCCTCTCTGTGGTAGTTGGTTTGTTTGCTGTTGTCAGTTCACAAGAGCAGAAGGTTTTTGTTTTCACCCCCAGCTGCCTAACAGAGGTAACGGTCTCTGTTAGGTAATTTGGTTTGTGCTAGAGTTGGGTACTCGGGTTGCATACTGCTCAATGGTGTTTCAGTGCTAGGTTGTGGTTGTTAGGTGGACTCCTGTCCAGTTCGTCTTGTGGAGCGACTTTGACTGCTGCATAGTTGGACGTAGTAAAGACCTGTAGGGTTTCAGGTCTGAAGTTGTGGTGGGAGTTTGCTGTGGGCGGATGTAGTATTAACAATATTTTTATAGTCCTGTTATCTAGGTTCAAGGTGTGATTTTCCTCTGTGGCAGGGGGTTGCCCAGGTGTTGATGTAGGCAGATTCTTCTGTGTTCAGTGGGATAGGGAGTTGGCAAAAAGACTCAGCTTCTGAATGTGGTAAGATTTGAACAATGAGAGGAGACAACCACACTTTAAACCTTTACATGCAGTAAAATGTAAAACAGTTATGGTGTGGCATTTCAGTTTTGCACGTTACGATCAGTGGTTGTGACTGACTGCAACTAAACTTTTGTGTGTGGCGAGGAATAGCAAGCCACAATGTAGTATTGAGTGCATTGAGATTAACCGTGAGAAGAATCAAAACCTTGTAAAATGTAGGGCGCTGCAGCCTTTAGAGCAGTTATGGTGTGTGGTTTGAGAGTGTATCAAGGTTCACACAGTGGCTAGGGCTAACAGGGATCCAACAGTCACAATTTGTACCTCTGAGTGCAGTGAGATTGCACAGCAATGGGAACATTATCATCCTTCTAAGCCTTTGGGTGCATCAGGATTCAGAGCTTTCACCAGGTGCAGTCTGGGTGCAGCAAATTACGAATCTTGAATGTGGTCGACCGTAACATAAAATCTCTGTGCACTATATTAGAATGTGTTGTGAGGGACCTGAGGGTGGCCTTGCTTCCTTTTCCCCAACATACTCTGCTCAGGTGGCCAGGGATGGGCTATTGCTCTTGGATCCTGACCCTGGGCATGGCAATGCGAGGAAGGATCACCTAGGTTGGGGCGACTTGGGGACTGGTAGGGGGATATCCTTTGGTGAGACGCAGTATCCCCCATTTCCATTCTATGATAAACCGTCAGTTATAACTGACTTTAATGGATATTGTTAGCATTTCCCTTTTTTGCAGGATAACCCTAGAAAATACCACCAATATAGAGACACCAGCAAAAGGGTGAAGAAGAGGATGTCCACACGCGAGACATGGTATCCCCCTTTTAATTTTGAGACACAACTTTACCCTTACCCTGTCTCTAAATGCTGTTACCAGTGACCTCCTCTCATTTTCTCTCATTCATACCACTTAAGTACTGGGATGAGGAAGAGGCGTCTAGGAATAGTACATACTGACATGTCATTTCACCACTCTAGTACTGAAATGAGGCAAAAGACTGCAGACTGTTTTAAGGGTTAGGCATATCCAGCGTACTCCACTAACTATGGTCGGGCAATTGGACCTGAGGGCTCACACCTGCAACCTGTTAAATGGCTGCAGGTGCCTAAAAGGTGGGGCTGACAAGCTGAGAGGAGAGACCAGCTGTACAGAAGCCAGTCTGAGCATCTCGGACCTGAGGGGAGAGAAATCCATGGGTGGGCCATGAGAGGGTCACAGTGTGGGAAGCCTCCTCTTTGGATGCCCACAGCAGTATGTCCAGGTCACAGAAATTATCCAGTTGTTGCAAGCTTTGGCAGCATCGCGAGAGGTGAGTGTAGCTGCAGGCAACACACAGAAAGAAGCCCGGAATGCTAGCTGAGCTCGCAATACAATGAAGATTCGTATGTGGAGTAGTAGAGGAAATTGTGTTGCCTTCTCGGGGAGGGGAACCCCCAGACTTTGCGAAACTGTCTTGAACCTCGTGAAGGAGAACTGTAAAGTAAGCCAGGAGCTGGAAGAAACTCAGAACTTTATTTGGAACATTATTTCTTTTATTGCTGACATCTCTACATATTTTTAAGCTTTAGTTGTAAGGGTAAGTATAGGTTTTGGACACAGACAGACTTTTAAGTTGAACTTACTGACTCAGACTCCTCTTATTTTCGTTAGGTTGGGAAATCCCACCTTAGCATAGGGAAAGTTAGGCCTTCAACCATCCTGACATTTAAGTTAATAATAAACCCTTTGTGTCTGAACTTTGAATCTGTTGTCTGTATCATGCTTTATGATGCTTTTAGTGTACAGTGCGTGTGGAGCGCTAATAGAATCAAGATGTAAGCAGTATGAATTTGAAGATGTGTGCAGTGCCTGAAATACAGATAATCTATATATATATATATATATATATATATATATATATATATATATATATATATATATATATATATATATTTGTGAATGTTTGTTGAGTCTGTGAGAGAGTCCCAGTCTCTCCCCAGTTGGCGTGTTACTTTGACAGTGAGCGGATCGTGCAATGCACTGTTGGAAAGGAGACAGAACATTCTGCCAATGCACCTTTAATTATTAAGCACTGCCTTTAAAAACTGCTTCTGGGCACGTAGCGCCATGCGCAAATCTGTGAGACAGTGCCAGTCTCTCCCCAGTCCCTTTCAAGGACTCGGAATAGAAAGGCACTTTCTGAAGAGAAAGAGCCGTGCAACTACGGACCAGATTGGTGCACAAATGCGTATTAAAGAACTTATGCGCACCGCTCTTCTTGTAGCTGAATGAATTGAAAGCGGAAAAGTGAACGAACGTTGAGAAAAGGTGAGTGATATAATCACAATGATGGTAAGTGACACTGAAGGTATGATCGTAATTACCAACATGACTTTTAGGGAACACTCCACGTGTATGCCCGCATTAGCAAAATCGCTCGGCGGCACTGTGCACTTTGGAAATACTCTGCCGTCAGTGCTCGCGAGCTCACTCAGAAAAACAAACACATCCGTACTAGATGTGACAGATTCCGAACTACTGCAAGTGGAGGAATCCCTGTGAGTAACTGGGGTTGAAATAACATTACCTCCACTTGCTCAGGGTCGTACAATTTACCGTATAGCAACAGTTAAACAAACTATGCCTTAAATGAATGCCAACAACTTGAAACAGAGAAGATGTGTCCTTTGGACCTGGAGTGCTGTCTATGCTGGAACAAAGTGAGCCAGGAGCTGTTGACAACTTAGCTCTCACGGAAGAGCTCAAAATATCAAACAAAGTTCACAAGCCATTGAATTGATTATCCATGACGCTGTAACATCTCCAGTGGAGCTGGACACTAAACAACAAACAAATCTAGCTCAGAATGCAATCACAAAATCTGCACTTACCTGTACTAATATGGAGCACACAGAGTAACTTGACCACTCTGCTGCATTAAACAATAAGCCTACAGTGGATGCGCTGGAGTTGAATAAGAAAGAGTACAAATGGTATTGTGAACTTCTCAAGCGGGATTACTCCATGTTGAATGGCCAAACAATGGGGGATATGCCCGTAAAAACTACTTCAAAAGGTATAGTACGTGCACAATTAATTATTTATGGAGTTCTGGAAATATTTCCCACATGATTGAAAGATTAGAAATACTAGGAACACCTCTGAGTGATCATGATATTCTTCAAATGACATTGAGCCAATTGAAATCTAGACCTGCTCACGCTACCATGATCAATCATTTTGGTAAACAAGGAAGAAATTGTTTGAAATTCACAAACAAGGACATATGAGAAGAAACCGAGAAATTGGAAAATATAGATCTAAAAACATATGCAAACCGAAAGAAAGATTGTACGATGCTGAGTAGTCATTTTTCATGGTACATAACCTGCAATAGATTAGAAATAATCGACTATCTGTGAAACAAATGGCAGAGAAATCTGGACCCTGTTGAATCGAATCACAAAACACCAAAAAGCAATCCTTAGTAATAGTGTAAATGAAAGCCAATGGATAACTCACTATAAGGGATATGTGCAGATAAAAACCGAAAGAAAGATTGTACGATGCTGAGTAGCCATTTTCCATGGTACATAACCTGCAATAGATTAGAAATAATCGACTATATAAAGAAATTACGAGCTTCCGATGCACAAGGACCTGATGGGTTGACTAACAATACATATTAAAAATCACTGGAAGAATGGGCAACATTCATTAATTAATTTTTCGGTCGAATATCAGTTATAGGAAAATGGCCTACTTCATGGACAACTGTATATCGGGACAATGATACCAAACACGGCAATAGACAAGACACAAAAACTGTACGCCGATAGCCTTATTAAACATTATAAGGGAAATGTTGGCAACACACATACAAAAGCAACTGGTATGTTGGACAGCCACCTACCAAACAATGGACATATCTCAAACGGGCATTACAAAGGGAAGTGGGACAGATTTGAACTTATTCATTCTAAATGCACTGAACATTCAAATTATCAGAAGAAAAAAAATGATTCCTTGCTTTTATTGATTTGCAGCAAGTGTTCAACACATTAAACAGGTCTAAACTGTGTAACAAAATGTGTGCATGGAAATTTCCAGTAACGTTGCGTGAAATCACCAAATCCTTAAACCCAAATACATCTGTGAAAATACGTTTGAATAAAGAAGGCAAATTATCATCGGAGATACAAACTGACAAGGGTGTAAAACAAGGATGCCCGTTGGTGGCCACTTTGTTTGATTTATACCTAAACGATCTCCCCTTGGCTCTAAGAAAGGTTGCCGACTTTCTGCCCAAAATCAATGACCATCATATTGCACAGATGCTATACGCAGACGATCTTGTGATATTCAATTTCACACAAATAGATCTGCACTGCAAATTGATGAAATTAGAACTCTGAAAACAAACTAGTGATCAATCAAAAGAAATCCAAAATCATACGTATAAGTCATGGTAATATGTAGAAGTCAATGTTCTTGTGGAAACTTGGATAAGAATCATTTGAAACTTGTTATTCCATCAGATATCTTGAAGTTCAATTTAACAATTCAATGACAGAAACAGTATGGATAAATATCTTAACAACCAAAATGAAAATGTTTGCCTCACAGGGTTTCATTATTCACGCCAAATACGGTACATTTTCAATGCTGCCGCTCCTAAATTTCTATAGAGCTAAAGTGGTACCAATAATAACTCATGGCTCTGAAGCTGCTTTAGGAATAAAATGGTAAATCTGGAATATTTTGGAAAGGTGTTTTACATCTGTCAAAAAGTGTCCCTATGAGCCTGATAAGGAATGAATTTGGCTTGCACTCACTCATGTAACAACATTATGGAAATGGCTCCCACTATATAGGAAGCTAAAATGAGTGATGCAGATGTACCCTACCAAATATTAAATAGAAATACAAGGAGTCCTGGTACATGACCATTGAACGAATGGAATGGAAAATGGCCCAAACATTTAGAATATCTGAACACCAATGAAGAGACATTGAAAGCAAATCCAAACTTGGCCAAAAAGAAGATTCAGAAAAGAGACTGAATTGAGACAGTTGAAAATAAATATTATAATAAAACACTATGTGACTATCCGAGTGAATCTCGTAGAGAAAAAACGATGCCGAGTTAGCATCCAAAATTTCCAAGCAGATATTATTGGAACCAATTTCTATGGATAAGATTGAACCTCTATCACAAAAAGGAAGCTTTGTGTAGATGGAAACAAAATGAAAGGAAGCAAACAACTGCCGATTCTGCAAATGTGAAGATGAAGTCAAAACATTAAAACATCTGTTACTAATTAGTCCAGCAGTAAGCAAGCAGAACGACTACATCTAGAGAAACATCTGACAAATACAAGTACACTAACTGTAGACGAATGGTGGCCCTTGCTGATATATGGAGAGAAAAACTCCTAGCATGCTCTGTGGTAAATGTTTTGGCTGACATACTAGGATGTAAAGTGATGGTCAATGAATGGAGACTTACATATCGCAAGATGACCGTGATCAAAAAAGGGAAATAATAAAGAAAATTTAAATTGGTGTAAAATTTGAAAAGTAGACCAAAGACTTTTTTAATCATGTATGGACGGCAAGATAGAGAATGTAGAGTGAAGTACCATTTTATGTGTAAAAAAAGAGATTTTCGTAAACTATAACACAACTAATACATTTTTTTTTTTTAAAGAACATTTGTTTGTCGGTTCGGGGTTGGATCCAGCCACAAAATAGTTTGTGGGCTGACATTTTGGCCTGAGGTCGGCATACCGCTTTGGAGTGTACTGACGATAGTGAAATTTGACCAAACTCACCCATTTCCCCTGCACAGTGTGTGGTCCGGCCATGAACTATCAATATGGGCGATTTTAGGAGATTGATGATTTTGTCTCCAGCCCCACTACAGTTGGTGGGCTGAGATTTTGGCCCGAGGTTGGCATACCAGTCTGGGGTATACTGGCAATAGTGAAATCTGACCAACCACACCCATTCCCCTTGCACAGGGTGGGGTCTGGCCCTGTGCTATCACTATAGGCGATTTCGGGAGATTGCGATTTTGTGACTTATTCAAAAATAGTAAGTTAGGACACACGGTCATCATACCAGTCTGGGGTGTACTGGCGAGGGTAATATTTGACCAACCCCACCCATGCGCCCTGAACAGTGGTGGAGCGGGGTCCAGCCCCGTGCTATCAGTATAGACACTTATGGAGATGATTTATTTGAAAAATATGAAGTTGGGCCACAATGTAACATATACAAGGCTATATCAGACCCCCACATGCATGTCAGCTATAGACCCGGGCAACGCCGCGTGGGTACTGCTAGTTTCAGAATATATCCAATACTTAGCATTGCAGTTTCAAGATGTGCACAATAGTGTACAGTAAAAGTGCTTTACAAATATATGCAGTATCTACTACAGAGTTAGTTTTAAGATGCGCACTGTGACCTACAATGCAGATCATTTCAAATAAAAGCAGTTAGTACAATGCAGGTAGGTAAAAAATAAGCGTACCAACCTAAAATATGGCTAATTTCAGAAAATATGTAGTACATACAAAGGAACTAGTTCCAGGATATATGCAATATTTATGATGCAGCTAGCTTCAAGAAGTGCTCAGTGTCTAGAATACAGCCAATTTCAAATCCTATGGAGTACCTACAATACAGCTGATGTCAAGGTGAATGCTGCAATCTGCAATACAACTAGTTGCAAAATATGTGCAGTGCCTACTATATAGCTAGTATTAAAGTATATTCAGTGCCTACAATACAGTTAATTTCAAAACCTATGGGGTACATGCAATACAGCTGATATCATATGTGCAGAACCCTACAATAAAACGGTATTACCCAAATTGTTCGTTTACATTTGTTCAAATGAACAATTGACCGAATTTAAAGGGTCACAATTGACCTTTTCACAATTGACTGTATATATATATATATATATATATATAGGTTTTGGGGGTTTGGCGTTGGGTGGGGGGCTGTGGGGGTTTTCCCCCCATATATATGTTACAATTGACTACAATTGACCTTGACAATTCGGTCAATTGTGAAAAGGTCAATTGTAATTCGAACAGTTCGTATACAACCCAATAAAACTAGTTCCTAAATATATGCAGTGTCTTCAAAACAGCTGATTTCAAGGTGTATGCAGTAGCTTACAATACAAGTTTCAAATATATACAGTGCCTACCATTTTGATGATTTCTAAGAATGTGCAGTGCCTACAAAACAGCTAATTTTAAAGTATATGAAGTACCACAAATCCATCTAATTTCAGTGCATATGCAGTGCCTGCAATATAGCTAATTACAAAGTCTATGTTGTAACTATGATACACCTACAATACAATGCATGCAGTACCTGCAATACAGCTGATTTAAGATGTGGGCAGTAACCTACAATACAACCTTTTTCAAATGATATGCAGCACCTGTAATACAACTAATTTCAATGTATGTGTGGAAACCTAGAATCCAACTGGTTTCAGATTGTATGCAGTGTCTACAGTACATCTGATTTTAGGTGGGTGCAGTGTGAGAAACCTGAAGGTGTCTCACCAGCTAGCCCCCAGGGATTGGTCATCCAGGTGGCCAGGACATGGCCTCACTTTTGGATCTAGTACCAGGAGGTGGACAAGTGCGGAAGGGTCAGCTGAATGAGGGGTCTTCAGGGAGGGGAAGTGGGACACTGGACGGTGAGACATGGTATCCCCTTCCCTATAACACATGTTCCCCATCCTACCAGGTAGGATACTTGGGAACTCAACCACCCCTTTCCCAACACAAACACTTTCTCACAGACAGCTCACAGTGAGAGAAAACAAACTAACACCCAAGCCGTATACCTGACATGTCCCAACACAATTGACAGGCAGGGTCAGGCAATTACTGATCATTACACACACCAGACTTCCATCACCCTTCCCCACATGGATAAAAGGCATGAATGCACATTCTGAGCAAGCAAAGCACACCAGGAAGCAGTAGTTCCAAGATGGCTGTTTAATATGAGGAGAACGACGGCAAGACCAGAGAAGGTTGCAAGGAGGGAAATGCCCTTGACCTTTTCAGAGAAAGACTGTTAATTTTGTGAGCCTTTGGGAATAAAAAACATAAGGCCTGGAATGAAAGCTGAAGAAACCTGCATTGAGTTGGAGGTAACCAAGTCCCTCCCGTGTCAATAACCAAGGTGGGGATGAGTGTCCTTGGCTCCTACAACAAAGCAGCTCCAGTAAAATCAGCACAGCCGTTGAGTCGGGCAGACCAGTCTGTGTTAGAGCCAAGGTGTCAAGCCACAACATTGTATAGAGAAATCTGATGAGAACATTGTGTGAAGTGTATGTGACGAGCAACACAAATAATTGAACAGCAGATGAGTGACTGAAATTTTGAAGCCAAGACACATACCGTAAACAGAGTGGTCCAACACCACGTGGGTGCTCATTCGAAGGTCTCTCTTAGATATCCAACTGAGAGGTGGCAACTGTAAAACAGTATTGTGAAATCGAAGTGGTCCTGCAAAGGGTCAAGCTAAACCCGGTGCACATTCACAAGACTTCAATGATTGAAACTAACTGAAATCGGTCTGAACACGGCTGAGGGAGACTAATTGTTTATGAGGAAGGATCTAATCCTTACATGTGAGTTTCCAGTGGTGTGGACATTTATAATACATTTCTTAATGACCCCGCCTTTACATAAGATCTCATTCTGATCACTGATACTTTGGGATTGGGATATGATTCAGTAATCTCTTTGTGGTGAAAGGTTTTGCTTGCTAACTATTAGCTCATCACTTAATCAAGAATATTCATAGCCAATCACTGGTTATCTCACCCCACTTCAACCTTTTGGCACCATCCAGCTGCTTATGGCACATGAAGGTCATACACTCACCAGAGCAACAATTGCATAGTTTTCCAGAGCTATATATTTTTGGGAATAAACTTATTTTAGGTGATTCACCTATTTATCTAGGGGGTAATATTACTGTGTTTATAACATTTTATGATCTGTGTCTTGTTTTTCCCACTCCTGTAATACCCTCCATGGATCACTTCATAATGGGTATGTGACTATGTTTGATATAACCTCACTCTGGGTTAAATTCTACCAAATTCTTTTTGTATTTCTTTTGGTAGTTTTCTTTTTTTATAATTTCTTGGTATCACATATATCTCTGATTTTAATATTTGACTATCTATTGGAATATGTTAAATGTGTGCTCCATGTCATCCTTGAGGATGTCCCAAAGGGTCGAAACACTTGTCGGCTGAATACCTTATTTGGACATCAATAAAGCAACACATTTATATAATGTGACTGGAACAATCAATGATTTAGTCATACTGGAACATTGGATGTTTTTTAGGGAAGAGCGCAGATATCCCATACCCAATTATTTTCTACTGTTCACTATATTTTTAGGCCCACACGGGTGGTGCATGGGTTTGGAGTACGCAGACGTCCACTGTTAATAGTCCACAACGGCTTCAGCGCATTCATATTAGGATTGTACCAGTATACACTTTGAATGTCTGTTCAATAGTTGAAGTCCTTTTCTCAAGAATTGGGTTGGACATCATTGGGCCTTTAGAAACATGTAGAGTGGGTAACAAATATGTCCTTGTGATTGTTGACTACATGATCAGATACCCCGAGGCATTCCATTTGTGAAACACTACCATCCAGCAGATTCTAAAGCACTTCCTGCTATATTTTTCAAAGGTTGGCTTTACTAAGGAAATCCTGATGGATTGATAATCCAATTTCATGAGCAGGCTAATGGGTGAAGTCAAGGAGCTACTCAATATTACCACCTTACAAATTTCCGTTTACCATCCCCAAACAGACGGTTTGGTAGAAAGATTCAATGAAACACTCAAAATGATCCTAAGAAAGTTGGTAGATTAGGTGGGAAGGACTGGGAGCATATGATCCCCTGGGCACTATTTGCAGTAAGGAAAACCCCTCAGGGATCCACTGGATTCTCTCCTTTTGAAATACTTTATGGTACAGAACTCAGAGATGTCCTGGACATGCTCCGGTAGACCTGGGAAGAAAGAGAAGAGGTACCATTCCCCTTGCACCAATTGTTTCCAGATTGCTAGGTCATATGAGACTTGTTCAAAATCTCGTTTAAACTGGTAAAGGCCCAAATCCAACAAAAGTCACCTTATGACAACCTAGTAAACTTAAGATTGTTTTCCGTAGGACAAAAAGAATTGGTCCTCTTACCTACCTCTGAAAACAAACGTGTCTCTAAGTGGCATAGGCCACATGAAATATTGGAACAAACAGTAACCTGTACTTATAAGGTAGCACAACCTGACAGGAAACAAAAGTTCCATCTATATCACATAAATTCTTAAAAGAATGAAAGCAAACTCGTCTGCCACTAATGCCACAATGCTATCCTGTTTGGTGCCTGAAGGAATAGATAACTTGAATTAATTCCTCAAGTACTATCTAATCAACAACAAGAAGATTTAATGGATTTAGTTATATCATTTCTCAATGTATTTTCAGAGAGAACAGGAACATTGAACGACACTTATCACTACATTAGAACACCGAAGGGAAAAGTGGTCCACCTGAAACCATACAGACTTCCGGAAGCCTGTAAACAAATAATGATTGAGGAAGTAAATAAAATGTTAAGAGCAAATATTATCAAACCCTCTTCAAGCCTATGGTCCTCCCCTGTAGTATTAGTCACCAAACCTGACAATTTCTGGAGGTTTTGCATGGACTTCTGCCAAGCTAATGCCATTTCCAATTTCAAAGCCTATCCCATGCCACGCATCAATGACCTGATTGATAAACTCGGAAACGACACTTTTCTAGCAACCCCAGACCAAACTAAGGGGTATTGACAGGTAACAGTGTATGGGCCTGATAAGGAAAAGACAGCTTTCTCGAAGCCCCTAGGGCTCTTCTAGTTCAAGGTCAACCTTTTTGGCTTACACGGGGCTCCAGCCACCTTCGAATGACTTATTGACAACATATTACAGCCCTACTCTGATTTCTGTCGAACTTATATTGAGGATATCATCATTTATAGTAAAACCTGGGACAACAATCTTTTCTATCTCTTCACTATTATGAGGGCCTCCGAGAAGCTTCCCTAACTGCCAATCCATCGAAATGCAGACTGGGACAATCATCCATTAAATAACTCAGCTTCATTTTAGAGAATGGTAGTGTTCAACCTCAACACGAGAAAGTGAAGGCTGTCCTAGATACCCCTACACCTAAAGATCTCAGAGCATTCTAAGGGTTAATTGTTTGTTAACATAGGTTCATCCAGAATTTCTCAGACAGGACAGCTAGACTGACAAACAAATTAAAGAACGCTGAACCCCAGAAAATGTATTAGACTGACAAGGATTACATATGTTACAACAACCTAAAACAAACCCTGTGCCAAAACCCGATCCTAAAGGTAACAGATTTTTCAAAGGAATTTGTATTACAAACCTCCCTTGCAGAGCTAAGAACAGCCTTGTCACAAATGTGCGACAGATTGGAACATCTCATCTTATTTACAAGTCACAAACTTTTCCCACGTGAACAAAATTACTCTGTGCTGGAATTAGAGGCCCTTGCCCTCAAGTAGGTCATTCCCCACCTTAGATACTACCTCTTAGAAAGAAAGTTAACTTGTTACAGATCATTCTCCACTAGTTTGGATCAGCCAGTGGAAAGATTCTAACCCTTAAGTCATACAATGGTTCTTAGACCTGCAACCCGACTGTTTCACTGTGGAGCACCCACAATGCAAAGACCAAGGGAACATGAATTTTCTTTCTCGGTTCCCCTGTGAAACAGATGCGGCTACATAAATAAGGTGAAGGGTATATGAGAAACCTGAAGGTGTCTCACCCGTTCGTCTCCGAGGATCTGTCATTCAGGTGGCCAGGACATGGCCATTGCTTTTGGAACCAGTTACTGAGGGTGGAGCAGTGTGGGAGGATTACCTGGAGGAGGGGTCTTCGGTGAGTGGAAGTGGGACACCGGTCAGCGAGAGACTTTATCCCCTTGCCTATAACACCTTTTTCCCGGATACCTGGGAACTCAATCCCCACCCTTTTCCCTAAATGAACACTTTCTCATGGACAGCTCACTGTGGGAGAAAACAGACTTACACCCGAGTCGTTTACCTGACATGTGCCATCACAACTGCCCGGCAGAGTCAGGCAATTACTGATCATTACACACACCTTACTTTCATCACACTTCCCCAAATGGATAAAAGGAAGATCATGAAAGAACTCTCTGAGCAGGGCAAAGCATGTGAGGAAGCAGCAATTTCAAGATGGCAGTTTAATACAAAGAGAAAGACGGCAAGACCGGAGATGGTTGCAAGGAGGAAAGTGCCCTTGGCCTTTTCAGAGAAAGACCATTACTTTCATGAGCCATCGAGAATAGAAACATAAGACCTGGAAATAAAGCTGAAGAAACCTGTGTTGTGTGCCAGAGGTACCCGAGGCTCTCCTGCATTGATAACTAACTGCAGGGAGGAATGTTTGCTCCCGTGGTACTGTCCTTGGCTCCTACAACAGTAGGCTCCAGAAAAGTCAGCAATGCCAGTGAGTTGGAGAAATTGATACCAGACCGGTCTGTGTCAGTGCCAAGGTTGCAAGCGGCAACATTATATAGAGAATCTGAAGAGATTAGTGTGTGAAGCATATGTGATGAGCAAGGCGACTAATTGAACAGCAGATGAGTGACTGAACCTTTGAAGCAAGACAAATACTGTAAACAGAATGGTCCAGCACCAAATGGGTGCTCATTAGAAGGTCTCTGTTAGGCATCCAACTGACAGGTGGCAATTGCAAAAAGGAATGTTGAAATCAAAGTTGTCCTGCAATGGTTCAAGCTAATCCCCATGCACATTTGAAAGTCTTTGATAATTGTATACTAACTGAAAGTGGTCTGAACCCGGCTGTGGGAGACTAATTGTATAAAAGGAAGGATCTGAGCACAGCTCAGGTGGATTGAGGATGAACTGTGAGTGACCCGAGAAAGAATATCCTGTGAACATTGTAAAATAGGATCTGAGCCCAGCGGAAGGGGATCCAGGGTGAAGAGTGCATCACCTGAGTTAAGTAGTTTTGGTACATCAGGCCCTCTCAATCAAGAGACTTTAACAAGTAAAGAGATGTGGGCACAGAAGGCCATGATGCTAGTGATTGAATGGTATCCTTGTGCCAAAGAAGCCAGAGATTGTGCTATGCTTGAGAGAACAGCCCTGTCCTATGCTGAAAACGTGAGAAAGGGAGGCAACAGCCTGAAAATCCTGACATACCACTTTGAACTGGGTTGCCCAGCCCTTTAAGATGAGTAGAAATACATTGGAAATGGATAGGGATGCAGATTTTATTCATACATCAATAATCAAGATGACTCAGATAATTTGACAAAAGGAAGTCTGTTTTAATATCAAGTATCTAAAACAGGGAGTACAACGAACATCAGCATTCGCTCGATCCTCTTACTCAACTTATCTTTAGTAAAAACTGAAGTTTTATCATGCAAAATCGTCATCAGCGACGTGCTGACCTGTGTCATTACCAAAGTCACCGTACGTGACAAACTACAAAACCTCTCGTTGGGTGTGATTGGCTCTAAGGGAATATTGGAAGTATAATTTCCATATCAGTATGGAGTTGTTATGGAGAAGGATAGGGTACTTAATATCAGGTGGGACAACTAAGCCCTCCCCTTAAAATGGCCACTATGAACATCACTAAATACATGACGCTCCATTGGCTACACAAACTATAGGACCCTTAATTACGTGGTCCTCTACAATTGGTTGGCTTCTAACCCCATCAGTACTTTTCCACCTACGTCTAGCAGCATGCAGACTGAACATTCAGGTGCCGGTGGGCTCGTCTTAACACTAGCTTCCCACCAATTAATGTATCAATCCATCATCATCTCAATGGTCCAGTGTCAATTAGTTCTTTGAAGTTTGGCCTTGAGTTTGTTCTGTGCCATGAGAAATTTAAGGAGTGCGGGCACATCCTGCCCTTGTGCGTAGGTGTGACCACCTCGATCGGCCAACTTCCCACTTCCACGTGACAGACACCATAAAATCAAGCCTTTTTGTGTATTTAATATTATTTTCTAACAGTCCTCTGATGTCTTTTGTTTTGCTTAAAACTTCCGAACAGGAGTATCTGTTCTTTCACATGATTTGTATCCAATATCAGCCAATTCCAGTTCTGATAAAACCTTGGCTTCTTGGCTCATCCAACTCCTCCTGCTGAGATTCATTTGTAAATTCAATTCACTTTTTAACTGTGACACCCTGAAATGAGGCCTTCTTGTTAATTTTCAGCACTGCGTATAATGCATACTGGAAACATTAATCTTTTACTCAACCATATTCATCTATATATATTGGCGTTTGCCGCAATTTATTTACTATAAAGCTTGAAGCTAGCTTTTAAGATTACTTTGCTGCTTGTGTTTCTGTTGCATCTGTACACTTTTAAACTAGCTTAATCTCTTCATCTGTTTCTGTGGCATAAGCTTCTTCACCTTGATCCCAAGATGTCACTTATCCTTGATACTTTCTTGATGCCTTATAGAATATCTGCATTCTCTGGTCTCTGCATCTCTTCTGTGTGCGTCATCTCAGTTCAGTTGTGACGTCACCATTCATCTTTGACTTTCATCTTCTCTGCTTCTTCAGGATGCTCATTTAAATGGCCATCCCATCATATTTTCGTGTATGCAGGTATGGTTTTCTCAATGGGTACCTTGCCTCCCAGAAATTCTTAGGTATAGGTACTCTTGTTGGTACTTCACAGAGCCCACGCTCTGCTCTTTGTCTGTTCAACTGCTCTGTGTATGTCTCACACTCTGGTTTCCACTCTATAGGTAACAGAGGCAGGGCAGTTGGAGTAGGGGTACTTGGTTGTTCCTCTACACTTTTTTGAACACTTTTTACATTTTCATAAACATTACCCCTACAATTTTTGTATTTAGAGGTAAGGACTGGCAGTAGTTTATTTTTGTATATGACCTTTTTATTTTGACAAGACTCCACTGGGACTGCGTTATTATTATTTGATGGTCTTAGCTTGCTCCCATCTGTAGATTTAGGATTAGATAGGCATTTATCATACCCATGTTGAAGTTCAATAAACAACCTTGAACTGTGATCACGTGTGTCTGCCTCACTGTTGATACCATGCCTTCCTTACAGCAGTAACTTACAATATTACTAATTTCAAATCATATGCAATGTCGACGATACAGCTGATTTCAAGATGTGTGCAGTAAACTATAGTACTAGTTTCCAAATATATGCAGTGCCCTTTAACCCCTTAATGGCTGAGAGTTTTTCTTTCCAATGCTGAGCCCATTTTCTGACATTTTGGTATGTTGGCATTCAATTGCTGTGATAGTTGTATCCTGGCCAAATTTTAAGACTTTTCTTCCCACATGAATTTGGTCATAATGCCACCAAATATTTGTGATTTGTTGTAGGGAGTGTGAGAAAATAACAAAAAAAGGCCACCAAATATTCGTGATTTGTTGTAGGGAGTGTGAGAAAATAACAAAAAAAGGGACACAATGTTGTGTGTTTTCAGATATGCCAATAAACTGATACAGCTGTTTTTTTCTTCTTTTAAGAGATGACAACAAAAGGTTTGCAGTTCTGAATTTGCCATTTTACAAGCTTTCAAGAACGGGTTAAGTTGAAACAAACATAAATATGTTTCATAAGTGTACCTTCAGTTTTGTGAGAGGTAGGCACATTTCCCCTTTTTTGAATAGGACATGCTTGCACGGAATGGAAGAGGAGGGTATCAAAGCTCAATGGGAACACAGAAAGGCATACATTTCTGAAAGGTAGATACAATTCAAAGTTCAGGAAAGGGTCATTTGCGAAAGTCAGGAAACAACTAGGAAGGCAATGGCTTTAATGAATATTCAGAAAAGCAATGTATCGCTACATTTCCCCACCTCTTCGAATTAAGAAACCACACAATCTTCATAATTTTTCACAAAACAAGCATTACCTCGAGCCAAAAACCAAGCCAGTGTCCCTTCAGTTTTGTGAGAGGTAGGCGATATTTACCTTTTTCTTAATAGGACATGCTTGCCCAGAATGGAAGAGCAGGGTAGGAAAGCTCATTAAGAACACAGAAAGGCATACATTTCTAAAAAGTAGATACAATTCCAAGTTAAGTTAGGGGTCATCACTGCTACACCACACACCCTGTGAAGCCTGTATTTGGCCTTGTAAACAACCACACATTTGGTTCCTACAGTGTCATAGCCACCAAGGAAAACAGGGAAACCCATGCATTTCTGAAAAAAAGACACCTCTGGGAATCCAAAAAGGTCTCACTTTCATGAATCGCGCCAGAATTTATTACATAGAATGGGCAGCAAAGTGCAAAATGTAGGGAAAAAAATCAACATTTTGAGATATTTGCCACCAAGAATCCACTAAAACATGCATACAAGACTGTATTTGGCATTGTGGATACCCCAAACCTTTGGGCCTGGGGAATCATGGCCAACAAGGAAACGGGGAACCGCATGCATTTCTGAAAATAAGACACCTGTGAAAATAAAAAAAAGGTATCGCATGCGTGAATTGCACTACGATTTTGAGACATTTGCGAACAGGAAGCCACCCAAACACACGGACAACAACACCTATCCTATCTTCCCACATTCCCACATGTGTCCTGATGAAAACGGTAACTCAAATACCCGGGTGCACTGACCTGGGCAAAAAGGGAACAATTAAATCGCTGGTACACCAAATGCACTGGGAATGCAAAATCCATACTCTATCTGGACAACCCAGAGATCTGCGACTGAGATGTCACAGCCATCAAAGAAAACAGGTAACCCTATTCATTTTCGAAAAGAAAACACCCGTGGAATTCCAAAGAGGTCTTACTTGTGTGAATCACAATTCCATTTATTTCCCAGAATGCTCAGCAAATTGCAAACACATTTGCAACCAGGAAACCACTGAAACACCCAGGCAACCACACATGTCCTACCATCTCGTGTTTGCAGAGGTGTCCTGATGAAAATGGTACCTCACATGCGTTGGTGCACTGACCTAGGCACAAAGGGTAAAGGATAAACCAATAGTACACCAAACACCCCGGGAAGACTGGATTTGGCCTTGTAGACACCCCACAGATTTGACTCTGGGGTGTCACAGACACCTATGAAAACGGAGAACCTCATGTATTTCTGAAAAGAAGACGCCCGTGGAAATCCAAAGAGGTCCACTTGGGTGAATTGAGCGGCAATGTATTACCCAGAATGCCTAGCAAAGGGCAAAATGTAGGCCAAAAACACTTATTTCAGATATTTGTGAGCAGTAATCCACTGAAACACATGGGAAACAACACATATTGTACCTTCCCACGTTCCCACAGTTGTCCCTATGAATACAGTATTTCACATGTGTGGGCGCACTGACCTTTGCGCAAAGGGAAAAGGCGAAACTACTGGTATACCAAACACTTCAGAAGACTGGATTTGGCCTTCTGGACAACTCACACATTTGGGCCTCGGGTGTCACAGCAACCAAGGAAAACAGGGAACCCCATTCATTTTTGTAAAAATACACCCTTGGGATTCCAATTAGGTCTCATTTGTGTGAATCACACTACAATTTGTTTCCTAGAATGCCCAGCAAATTGCTAAATGTAGGGAAAAACAACATGTTTTACATATTTGCAACTAGAAAACCACCGAAACACATGGGCAACAACAAATATCCTAACTTCCCACATTCCCACATGTGTCCTGATGAAAACGTACGCAGCCTCGATGGAAAATGGGGAACAGCATGCATTTCTGCAAAGAAGACACCAATGGGAACCCAAAGAAGTTGCACTTGTGTGAATCGGGCTACAATTTATTACCCAGAATTCACAGAAAATGCAAAATGTAGGGAATAAAACACAATTATGAGACATTTGCAACCAAGAAATCATAGAAACACGCAAGGAACAACACTTGTCCTACCTTCCCAAGTTTTAACAGGTGGTCCAATGAAAAGAGCACCTCAAATGTGTTGGTGCACTGACTTTGGCAAAAAGGGAAAATGCTAAACCACTGGTACACCAAATGCCCTGTGAAGGACATATTTGGATTTGTCGACAACCTACAGATTTGGGCCTGGGGTGTTGTAGCCACCAAAGAAAACCTCAAACTCCATGCATTTTTTTAAAAGAAGGTACTGTGTGAATTCAAACAGATCTCACTTTTGTGACTTGTACTAGACAGTATTACCCAGAATTCCAAGCAAATTCCAAAATGTAGTGAAAAAAACACAATTTGAGACATTTGCAACCAGGAAACCACTGAAACACATAGGCAACCATACATGTCCCATCTTCATATTCCCACAGGTGTCCCGATCAAAACAGTATCTTACATGTGTGGGTGCTCTGACCTGGGTGCAAAGGGAAAACGATAAATCTTTTTGAAACCAAACACACTGATAAGACAACATTTATAGTGGATTTTATCTTCTGGACAACCCTCAGATTTGGGTCTGGGCGTGCAAGAATCCAGAAGGTGTCTCACCTACTTGTCCAGAGGGATCTGTCATCCAGGTGGCTGGGACACAGCCATCACTTTTGTATCCAGTACCTGGGGGTGGACCAGTGTGGGAGTATCACCTGGGTCTTCTGGGTCTTTGGGGAGTGGGAGTGGGACACAGGATGGAGATACACTGTATCCCCTTCCCTGTAACACATTTACCCCATCCTACCAAGTAGGATATTTAAGAACTCTACCCCTCCCCTTTACAATACAAACACTTTCACACAGACAGCCCGTTATGAAGGAAACCAGACTTCAGCCGAGCCGTATTTCTGACGTGTCCCAATACAATGGTCAGGAGATGTCAGGCAATTACTGACCACTACACACACCTGACTTCCATTAAACTTTCCAACACAGATAAAAGACGGAGCATGTGAGCACACTCTGAGTGAGGCAAGGCACACAAGGAAACAGCGGTTCCAAGATGGCAGTTTAACGAGAGAAGAAAGATGGTAAAACAGAAGGTGATCACCAGGAGGGAAATTCCTTTGACCTTTTTGACAAGGAAACGTTACTTTCCTGAAACCTCGGGAATAGAAAGCATAAAACCAGGAAACCTGACTGACGAATCCTGCATTGTGTCGGAGGTACACAGGGCCCTCCCGCATCAATAATCATGGTGGGGAGAAGCACCAGCTTCTGTCGTACTGTCCTTGGCTAAAAGTACAAAGCAGTGTCAGTGAAATTAACACAGCCTATGATTTGGGGAGACCTATTCTAGACTGTTCTGTGTTGAAGCCAAGGTTGCAAGCAGCAAAATTGTATGGCGATAGCTGGAACCAACAATGTTAAAATGTGGCTGATTGAACTGCTGATGAGTGATTGAACTTTTAATGCAAGGTAACCTACCTTTGACAGAGTGGTCCAGCACTGTGGGGGTGCTCGGTCGAAAGTCTGTGTAAGGTATCCAGTTGAGAACTGGCAAAGTGAAAGTAAGAAAGAGATCATATCAGGAAGAGAGTGAGCAATTGTGAATCAAAGTGGTCCTGCGACGGGTTGAGAAAAATCCTGCGCACAATCGAAAGCCTTTGACTTTGAAGGTAAGAAAGCTTGAAAAAGTAGAAGAAGTTGGTCCGAACCTGGCAGGGGGAGATCATTTGAAAGCTTTGTGTTAAAGTGGGTCTGAGCCTAACTGAAGGGGATCCGGGTGAACAGTAAATCAACCAAGAAGGTTTTGTGTTAAAGTGGGTCTGAGCCCGGCAGAGGGGGAACCGGGGTGAACCGAAAATCACGCAAGAAGCTGTATATGTGAAATTCTAAGAAGAAAGGAACTTTAATGTTTGTCGTGTTGCATCAGGCCATCTGAAATAAGAGATTTCGGATAGCAAATAGACTTTTGCACAGAAGGCCCTGATGTTGAGGTTTTGAACTGAATCCTGTTGCCAGAGAAGCCAGAGAGTGTGCTAAGCTCGAGTGTGCAGCCTTTTCCTGTGCTGAAAATGCAGGGAAGTTAAGTCAATAGGTTCAATATCCTGGCATATAATTTCTGGAACACTTTTCTTTTGCATAACATTGTTTCCCAACCTATTTGTATTTAGAAGTAAGGATTGGCAATAGGTTTATTAGTATAGGCCCTTTTATTTTGACAGACTCGACTTGTACTGCGTTATTAATATTTGATGGTCGTAGCTTGCTCCCATCTTTAGATTTAGGATTAGATAGGCGTTTTTCAAACCCAGTTGAAGTTCAGTAAACACCCTTGGACTGTGATCACTTGTGTCTGTCTTACTTTTGTTGCCATGCCTTCCTCACATGTGTCACTGCCACCAACACGGAACCCCATGCATTCCGGAAGAGAAGACACCGGTCAGAATCCAAAGGGGTCTCACTTGTCTGAATTGGGCTACGATGTATCACCCAGATTGCACTGCAAAATGCATACTCTGGGGGAAACAAACACAGTTTTGAGACATTTGCGACCAAGAAACCAACAAAACACGCCAGCAGCAACACATGTCCTACCTTCCCATGTTTTCACAGGTGTCCCATTGAAAACTCTTTCTCATATGTGTTGGTGCACTGACCTTGGCACACAGGGAAAAGGCTAAACCACTGCTACACCAAATGCCTTAAAGACTGGATTTGCATTTATGGACAACCCACAGATTTGGGCACGGGGTGTCGTAGCCACCAAGGAAAACTGGGAACCCATGTATTTCTGAAAAGAAGGCACTGTCGGAATTCAAACGGGTCTCACTTGTGTGACTCACACTAGAATGTATTACCCAGAATGCCCAGCAAAGTGCAAACTATAAGGATTTATATTCAGATATTTATGTCCAGGAATCCACTGAAACACATGGGAAACAACACATTTCTTACCTTCCCACAGGTGTCCTGATGAATATAGTTCCTCACATGTGTGGGTGCACTGACCTGGGCGCAAAGGGAAAAAGCGAAACCACTGGCACATCAAACGCCCATGGAAGATGAAATGTATAGTGGATTTGGCCTTCTGGACAAGAAACAGATTTGGGCTTGGGGTGTCGCAGCCATGAAGGAAAACTGGGACCACCATGCATTTCTGAATAGAAGACACGCATAGTAATCCAAAGAGGTCTCACTTGCATGAATCGTTCTACAATTTATTTCCCAGAATTCTCAGCAAATTTCAAAATGTAGGGAATAAAACACAATTTTGAGACATTTGCAACCAGGAAAACACAGAAACAAGTGAGCAACAACACATGTCCTATCTTCCCACGTTTCCTCAGGCGTCCCAATGAAAACGATACCTCCCAGTTGCTGGTGAACTGACCTTAGCGCAAAGGGAAAAGGCTAAAGAAACACACTTGGGAAGACTGAATTTGGCCTTGTAAACAACTGACAGTTTCATCCCTGGGGTGTCACAGTCACCATGGAAAACAGGGAACCCCATACATTTCTGAAAACAAGGCGCCTGTGGAAATCCAATGTGGTCTCTCTTGCATGATTCTTGGTACAATTCATTGCCCAGAACGTCCAGCAAATTTAAAAATGTAGGCGAAAAATACTTTTCTGATGTTTTCAAACAGGAATCCACCTAAACACATGGGAAACAAAACGTTTATTACCTTCCCACGTTCCCACATCTGTCATGATGAAAACATTACCTGACGTGTGTGTGCACTGACCTGGGTGCAAAGGGAAAAGCCTAAATCACTGGTACACCAAACGCCCTTGGAAGACTGGATTCAGACTTGGGGACAACCCACAGATTTGGGCCTGCTGTGTCACAGCCACCAAGGAAAACAAGGAACCCCATGCATTTCTGAAAATTAGATATCCATCGGAAATCAAAGAGCTATCACTTGCATGAATCGTGCTACAATTTATTACTCAGAAAGCCCAGCAAATGGCAAAATGTAGGGAAAAAGCACAATGTTGGGACATTTGTGACCTGGAACATGCAGTCAACACCACATGTCCTACCTTCCCACGTCCCCATAGGTATCCTGATGAAAACAGAACCTCACATGTGTGTGTGCACTGACCTGGGCACAAAGGGAAAAGGATAAACCAATGGTACACAAAACGCTCGGGGAAGATGAAATGTATAGTGGATTTGGCCTTCTGGATAAGAAACAGATTTAGGCTTGGGGTGTCCCCGTCCCTCCTAGGAAGACAAACCTCTAAAACAATGTGGCCAGAGCTGTAGGACGGCTGAGGTTGCTTCCCCTGGCATTGGGCACATGCCTCACATGTGGGTCAACTGCCCCCTATTCCAGAGGCAGTAATGGAGCGACCTGGCACTGTCCCCATCCCTCCCTAGATGGAAAACTGTACTGTGTCATGGCCAGAGTGACAGGACAGCCAGTGGTGAATCCCCCAGCCTCGGGTACCTGTCTCCCGTGTGGGTCGACCATCTCCAAGCCCATGGGCCGGCAAAGGGAGCCCTGGCAGGTTTCCCATCCCTCCCTTAATGGAAATGGTGTAATGTAGCCCGACCAGAGGTCTGGGATGGCCGGGAGTGCTCCACTGGAGTTTGTTTCTGCCTTGCATGTGGGTCGACCACCCTACATCCTAGCAGCAGTCGTGGGGTGAGCCGGCAGGGTCCCCATCCCTCCAAAGAAGGAAAGAGTTGTAATGCGGCATTGCCAGAGATCCAGGACGGCTGGGGTTGCTGCCCCTGGCCTTGGGCATCTGCCTTGCATGTGGATCGACTAACTCCTGTCCCAGCAGTGGTTATGGGGAAAATAACCGGGGTCCCCATCCCTCCTAGGAGGGATACGGTGTAGTACAGACCAGCAAGAACTTTGGGGCAGGAGGGGGTCCTGCCCCCAGCATTGGGCATCTGCCTCACATGTGGATCAAAAACAACCCTCCATCCCACTCAGTGGTTGTGGGGCGGCGGGGTCCCCATTCTTTCCGGAGGGAAAAGCTGTAAACACGGCACAGCCTGAGCTCCAGGAAGGATGGGCGCCAGTCTCCCAGGTGGATTAACCGTCCCCAAACCCAGCGGCAGTCCTGTGGAGCCCTGGCATGGTCTTTGTCACTCCCCGGATGGAAAAGCTTTAATGCAACCCAGGCAGTGCTCTTGGATGGCTGGGGGTTGGCGCCCTGCTTTTGGAACCACTGGTTCGACCAACCACAATTCTCAGCTCCGGGGTACTCCGGCGGTGTTCCTATGCCTGCCCAGAGGGTAAAGCTCTAACACAGCCTTGCCAGAGCTCCAGGATGGCCGGGGTGCTGCCACTGGCCTTGGGGTCTGTCTCACTCATCGGTCACCCGCCCCCCAGCACAGCAGCGATCATGGGGTGCCCCTGCCCGGATCCCGATCCCTCTCCTGAGGAAAAAGCTCTAAAGCTGCCCAGCCAGAGTTCCAGAATGGCTGGGGGTGCTGCCCCTGGCCTTGGGCATTTGCCTTGCATGTGAGTCGACTGACTCACGTCCCAGCAGTGGTTATGGGGCAATTCAGCGGGGTACTCATCCCTCCTAGAAGGGATGAGGTGTAATACAGCCAGCAAGAACTTTGGGGCATCTGGGGGTCCTGCCCCTGGCATTGGGCATCTGCCTCACATGTGTGTCGACTGCCCTCGATCCCACACAGTGGTTGTGGGGTGGCGGTGTCCCCATCCTTTATGGAGGTAAAAGCTGTAAACATGGCACAGCCAGAGCTCCAGGACGGATGGGGGCCAGTCTCCCATGTGGATCCACTGCTCCCAAGCCCACCAGCAGTCCTTTTTAGCCCTGACAGGGTCCTTGTAGCTCCCTGGATGGAAACACTTTAATGCAACCCAGCCAGAGCTCTTGGATGGCCGGGGGTTGGCACCCTGCTTTTGGCACCTCTGGGTCGACCATCCCCAAGCGCTTAGCTCCGGGGTGCACCCGCGGTGTCCCTGTGCCTGCCCAGAGGGAAAATCTCTAAAACAGCCTGCCCATAGCTCTAGGATGGCTGGGGGAGCAGACACTGTCCTTGGGGTCTGTCTCACTCATCAGTCAACCACCCTAGCACAGTGGCAGTCATAGGGTGCCCCTGCCCAGACTCCAATCCCTCCCCTGAGGGAAAAGCTCTAACGCTGCCTGGCCAGATCTCCAGGACGCCCGAGGGTGCTGACCCCGGCCATGGGTGCTTGTCTCCCCTGTGAGTTGAACATCCCCATCCCCAGTAGCGGTCCAAGGGAGTCCCGGCTGGGTTTCTGTCCCTCCCCAGAGGGAAAAGCTAGAGCCTGGCCAGAAATTTAGGACAGTCGCTGCTGCTGCCCCCGGCCTTGGCCGTCTGTCTCCCATGTGGGTCAACTGCCCGTCAGCACAGCGGCATTCATGGGGTGCTCTGGGAGAGACGCATTCACTTCCCGGAAGGAAAACCTCTAACGCACCCCAGACAGAGCTTCAGGATGGCCAGGTGTGCTGCCCATCTCATTATTAGGTGCCTCTCTCCCTTCTGGGTTGACTGTACCCAAGCCCAGTGGTGGTCCTGGGGAGCCCTGACAGAGTCTGAGTCCCTCCCCGGAGGGAAAAGCTCTAACTCAGCCCAGCCAGATCTCTAGGATGACTGGGGTGCTGCCCTGGCCTTGGGCATTTGTCTCGCACATGGGTCAACTGCCCCCCAGCCCAGCAGCGGTCATGGTATGCTCCAGTGGGGTCTCTGTCCCTCGCCAGAAAGAAAAGCTCTAACACGGTCAGGCCAGTGCTCCAGGACGACCAAGGGTGCTGCCCCCGACTTGGTCACATGCCTCCCATTTGGGTGAATTTCCCCTCAGCCCTACAGCAGGGTCCCTGTCCTGCCCTGGAGGCAAAAGCTTTAAAGTTGCCCAGCAAGAGCTCCAGGACAGGAGGAGGTGCTGCCCCAGCCTTGGGCACATGTCTACCATGTGGGTAGACTGCACCCAACACCAGTGGTGATCCTGGGGAGTTCTAGTTTGATTCTCGTACCTTCCTGGAGTTAAAAGCTCTAACGCTGCCCAGCCACAGCTCAAGGATTGCCGGGGATGATGCCCCTGGACTTGGGTACCTGTCTCACTTGGTTTCAGTGAAAATGACCATATCCAAATGACCCAACCCACCAAAAGTCTGAAAGAAGGTACTACGAAATGGTCGACCTTCTGTCTGACTTTTGGTCGGGTAAGTCATTTGGTTTCGGTTTAGGGCTGCGTGGGTGTCCCCCCAAACACTGCTTACTATACTGTGAGTGGGGGATGTGGGTGGGTCCCTGCAGCTGTCTCGCAGTCCAAACACAAAAAGGCTGCAGGGGCTACAGGGGTTTCTGCCATGGCCACTTGCCCAGGATCACAGGAGCGGCACCATCAAGTGGAGGGAGCAGGGGGCATCATGGTTCACACACGTCACATTGGGACATTTATACATGGGGGGCCTAGTTGGATGCAGTCCTGGCGCATTTTCCGCCAGGCTCATGGAAGAACTTAAACAGGACATCTTCATTATGGGCAGAAGTGCTTGGAATGGAACAGAGCTCTTTTATTATGGGCAGGAATACTCTTAAGAACTTTTCATTTGTGTGTAACTAGTCAGGGTGTGGCCTCCATATGCAGCTGCAAGTGCAACTTATAGGAGTGGCAGGGTGTGGCAAGCAGGACTGAGCTAGGGGTGTGGCCTTAAGAGCTCAGCTATAAAAGCCAGCCCAACCCCAAGGCACACGTTTGCATTATTCTGCACCTCCGTGCAGTGTAACGCTCACCGTCACCTGGGATTCAAATTACCTGGAGAGATCCTGCCATCTACATCCATACTTAACATCTGGAGGATCCTGCTCTCACCTGTATGTTTCATCCTGGCACCGCGGCTCACCTGCAAACATCTCAGAGCGCAGACATCTTCTTCCTAACACTGCGGCTCACCTGCAAACATCTCGGAGCGCAGACATCTTCTTCCTGGAACCACGGCTCACCTGCAAACATCTTGGAGCGCAAACATCTGCTTCTTGGCAACGCGACTCACCTGTCAACATCTCACAATGCAGACAGCATCATATGGGCACCACGGCAAGACACACTCCATGCGAACTCGCAGCACCTGCAAAAGAAAGGCAAAAGACAAGGTTAGACACTTACAGACATTACATTAAGGTCATGCTGCCATTAAACCTCGCGCCTTACCTAAAACCATCACTCACCTGCTGATGGACATCGCAGTTGAATCCATCTACCACTCACCCACGTTCCGTGCCTCCACAGCTGTTATTAGGCCGCATTTCCATCTATTTGGGAGAAAACAGAGAGCAACGTTATTCAGTGAAAAACAACATTAAGAGCAATGACATCAAGACATTGAGAGAAAGCAGAGCGAGGGGAAAAGACAAGAGACATTGAGAGAAAGCAGAAAGAAGGGGAAAGACACGAGACATTGAGAGAAAGCAAAGGAGGAGCTTAATTGCAGCTGGACTGGACTATTACACAGGAATCAGTGAAGGAACTCGATTCCATCAACAAGCACCACTGCCAGAAGTAGCAGGACGGAGAGCTCATCGTTCATCATTCACATTTACAAGGAGCAGTGCCAACGATTGTCACCGCCCACAGCTGATCCGCAGGGGACGAAACCAGAAGCGGGTGACCTAACTCCAGGGAGGGCTACAACCAGGCCCTCCGCAGAGACCAGGTGAGCAAAACAGAACGCAAAGCTTCAACAACTCTCTGCCTGGGCATTATGGACACTTCTGAGACAGATCTCTTGGCTCAACTGCTAGGGGAAATATGGGCTGAAGTACACGCCTCACAACAAGAGACCAGTGCATTAAGGCGGGATTTTATCGTAACTCAGGAAAGAACCAACAATATAGCAAGACAGGTGATACAGGCACAAGCAGGACATGTTCCCTAGCCTGGGATAAGCCATGCTGCTCCGCGACAACAATCCACACCGGATCAGATCGTCCTTCCACGGGCAGTGCCCTTAGCTCCGCCAAAATGCTTCAATAGAGACCCAAACAAATTTGCCATATTCATGAACCAATGTCGCCTACATTTCTTATGCAGACCAGGAGCCTTTCCTAATGTTTAAGCCAAAGGGGCATTTATAATCTCATATCTAGGGGGTAATGCGGCAGACTGGTCAATACCATTAGTAACCCAAGATGATCCTTTGCTTCAGAACTTTGGGGGTTTCCAACACAAGATGGAGAAATTGTTTGTCCGACATGCTGAGGGACAAGCCCTGGACAACGAGCTACTGTCACTCAGACAGGGAAATCAAGATCTGTTTACCTACATTGCAGCTTTCAATCATCTCATAGCCCAAACCAACTGGCCAAAAGAGAAAAGGACTACACTCTTCTATCGAGGGCTATGTGGGGAACTTAAGGATGTGTTGGCGCGAGTTGTGAACCCACCTGAGGGATATGCAGACTACATAGACCTCACAGTGCAACTCGATCATAGGTTACAGAATAAGAAAATGGATCAATCCAGAACAGAAGGTAGGACAGTTTTTGTGCGACCCCGTAGGACCCACATCAAACCACATGAACACTCGGAATCAATGCAAATCGGTGGGCTACTGAGTCCTTTCACCAAGGCAGAAAGAGAAAAAAGAAGACAACAACAACTGTGTCTATATTGTTGGAAAGCAGGCCATTTCCTCCGTGATTGCTTGGTGAAACCTCCCAAGAAAATGGTTGGGGCAACAGATAAAAAAAGGAAGAAGAAGCACCTGACTCGAAAACTCCAAAGTCCGGCAAGCGTAGGGGTCCGCTTGTCGAGCGAGAAAAAGGAATGCATACAGACCTCACATCTAGTCCTTTTGGTACTATTGGTAAATCACAAGCAGCCGTCAAAGATACATGCCTTGGAGGCATACATTGACAGTGGGGCAGTAGGAAACTAAATTGGCCAGGATCTAGCAATACGAATAGGCCTTCCTCTTCAACAAAAGCAGAAAACAGAAAATGTCACTGCAGTGGATGGATCTCACTTATCATCCGGTCTGGTGACACGATGCACTGAGAAAGTCAAGCTTCTGTTACAGGATGGGCACCAAGAAGACATTATCTTTGATCTCATTGGTGCTCCTCAGTTCCAAATGATATTGGGAATGCCCTGGCAAGAGACCCATAATCCTAAGATCTACTGACAAAAACGAGGTCTGAACTTTTCTCAAGATTGCGCTGACACCTGCTACAACAAAGACATCATAAACCAAAAACCCAAGAAAAGTATCGTGCTAGGCCTCACTGGCAGTTTTACCACCTGAATATCACTGTTACCAGGATGTCTTCCAAAAAGAAGAAGCTAACGTTTTCCCCTGCATAGACCCTACAATTGCCAAATAGACCTCGTGCCCAGAGCCCAAATTCCCTGCAGCCAGATTTAAGCCTTAATGGAGCAAGAAAACAAACATCTTAAAACTTACCTTGATCAGTATCTGGCAAATGGTTTTACACGCCCATCCAAGTCTCCTGCCTCCTCGCCCCTCTTCTTCGTGCCGAAGAAGGAGGGGGACTTGAGGACCTGTATTGATTAAACAGCTATCAACCAGATTACTGTGAAAAACCGATACCCTTTGCCACTTATACCCAAGCTCCTGGATCAAGTAAAACACGGCCAGATTTGCACCAAGTTGGATTTGCGAGGGGCCTACCACCTTGTGAGAGTGAAAAAAGGAGACGAATGGAAGACGGCCTTTCATACGAAGTATGGCCTTTTCGAATACCAAGTCATGCCTTTTGGGTTATGTAACACTCCTGATGTGTTTCAATTCTTTATGAATGATGTACTCTGTGAGTTGTTGGACATTTGCACACTTGTCTAAATAGATGACATTCTCATCTACTCCAATTCCAAGGAAGAACATGTCGGTCATGTCCGAGCAATTCTGGAAAAACTTTGACAACACCAATTATATGCCAAGTTGGAAAAATGTTTCTTCCATGTGACTGAAGTCGAATTTCTCTGTTTCATGCTCACACCGCAGGGAGAGCATATGGACACATGGAAAGTTGACGCAATCCTTCAGTGGCCCTCACAAACCTCCACAAAAGTAGTACAAAGTGTGCTTGGCTTTGCTAATTTCTACAGTCGATTCATTCCTGGGTTCTCGCAAATTGTTCACCCAATCACTTCTTTGTTGAGGAAGAACAAGAAATTCCATTGGTCCACAGAAGCTGAAGAAGCCTTCCAGAAACTGAAACTAGCATTTACAACAGCACTGGTTCTTCGACATCCCCGTCCAGACCTACCATGCGTAGTGGAAACAGACGCTTCAAACCTACCATGGGAGCAGTGTTCTTCCAAAGACACCCGGAAACTGGACAGTTACATCCCGTCACATTCCGGTGCCGCACATGGCCTGCTCCTGAGCTGTTATGCTCACCTGGTCTCTGCAGAGGCATTGGAGCATGGTTGCAGCCCTCCCTGAACTTGAATCACCCCCTTCGGCTTCTTCCTTGGTAGAAAAGCTGTGAGTGGTGGTATGTGGTGATAATGCTCCTGTGAATTATGGAAGGTAGGCTCTCCATCCTGCTACTTCTGGCAGGGGCGAGTCGAATGGGATCTAGTTCCTCCACTGATCCCTGATAAGGATTAGTCTAGTCCAGCTACGACTATGCTTCTCCTTATGATTGGTGTCTCTTGAGCTCTTGTGATTCTGTTCATTCTGTTTAATGTCTTTATATGTTGCTCCTTATGCCCGTAATAATGTCTCTCTTCTGTTTTCTTCGCTTAGATGTAAATGCGGCCTCAATGCAGCTGTGAGACTCGAGACGCGGCCGGATGGAAGATTGATGCTACCACAAAGTTCGACAGCAGGTAAGTGATGGTTTAAGGAAAAGCACAAAGTATGGCAAAGCGCGACCTTAAACTGACTGTTTTTTCGATGTTTAACCTTGTCTTCTGTTTTTCCTTGCAGGCGCTGCTGTCGACGATGGAGCGTGTCGTGCTGTGGTGCCAAGATGAAGATTTCAGCATTCCGGAAAGTGTAAAGATGAATGCTCGGTTCGCCGAAGAGATGTACAGGTAAAAACAGCTTGTCTCAGTTGGTAAGTATGCTCGCAGGAAGCAGGATGTCCTGGAAGCAGGGTCTTCAAAGGTAAGCAGGTCTGGCCTCAGGCTGCTGGTAAGTGAAGAATAACATAAAGCGTCTGCCTTGAGGCTCAGGGCAGTTTATATAGCTGTGCATCCATTAGCAGCCACACCCAAGAATACACTTGGGGCTGTTTAATGGATGGAATGTTCAAGGTTAATGAATCTGAAGTGCTTAATGGATGGAATGTTCAAGGTTAATGCATCTGAAGTGCTTAATGGATGGAATGTTCAAGGTTAATGCATCTGAAGTGCTATGTCCATAATAAAGCACAGCCACACCCAAGAATACACTTGGGGCTGTTTAATGGATGGAATGTTCAAGGTTAATGAATCTGAAGTGCTTAATGGATGGAATGTTCAATGTTCAAGGTTAATGCATCTGAAGTGCTTAATGGATGGAATGTTCAAGGTTAATGCATCTGAAGTGCTATGTCCATAATAAAGCTTTTTGGTGTTAAATGGATGTTCTTGTTTACTTTTGTTCATGAGCCTTGCGCCAAAGGCTCCAGGACAGTGTCCACCCAGGTCTCCTGTGCATGCGACCCATGCATGCCTGTGCCCCTGACTTCATGACCATGACAGAGCTGAACTACGCATTCACGGATAAGGAACTACTGGCAATCAAGGCTGCATTTAAGGCATGGAGACACTATCTTCTTGGGGCACGACACACAGTCACAGTCATCACAGTTCATCGTAACTTACAATATTTAAAGAGCGCCAAAGTACAATCCTCATGCCAACTTCTTTGGGCACTCTTTTTCGCAGACTATGGGCCTCGTTACGAGTCAGTCGGTTCGGAAATAACGGTGGCGGTAAACCCGCCGCCACCGTTGTTTCCGGACTGGCTGATCTCGAGTCCTGCAGGCGGGAGGTGTCATTCCCGCCAGGTCTGACCTGGTGGCATTAAAACCACCCGCCTGCAGGCAGACATGGAAACACCAGCACCATTACAAGATGGTGCCGGTGTTTCCACTTCCACACTCCCATGGAGTCCTAGGGACTCACAGAATTCCGCCTCTGGAATTCCCGGGTCACCAGGGTCGTAATTCCCCGGTAATTCAGGGAATAACAGAGGTGGAATGGTAATACGAGTCCGGCGGTAACCTGCCGGTTTTTCCGGCTTGGTTACAGCCGGACTCGTAATGAGGCCCTATGACTTTATTATTACCTATAGACCTAGAGAGCGGAATGGAAAAGCAGAAGCATTATCACGCATGAGTGAGGAAAAAGAGGTCTTTACAGCATCCGATCCCATGGCCCTCATTCCTGAGGAACAAATTCAAAACACGATCGCTGCTACCATGTGTGTAGATAACTTAAAAACAAGTTTACAGTCCCAGCTGAATCAGGTAAAACAACAGGAATGGCTTTTAAAGGGAGATCGGTACACCATCAAAAACTATCTACCATATTTCCAAGGACTGTTATATATCCAGGACAAGAAACGGCAAACTCAAATCATCACAAACTACCATGATTCATTGGTAGAAGGACATCCTGGAATAGCCAAGGCACAGGCTAAGGTAAAACAAAACTATTGGTGGCCCACTTGGAGAAAAGACATTGCCCGATTTGTTACAACCTGTGATGTCTGTGCACAGCACAAACCTCAGAAGCAAAACCCTGCTGGGTTACTGCGTCCTTTAATGATTCCACCAGCACCTTGACATACGTTATCGATGGACTTTTTTACGGATCTTCCTCCCTGCAATTGTTACAACACCATGTTAGTCATTGTGGATCTATTCTTCAAAATGGCCCATTTCATCACACTGAAAGGACTTCCAACTGCATCAACTCTCGCCACTGTGTTCTTGGAACAAACAGTCCGGTTACATGGATTTCCATCGATATTGATAATGGATCGTGGGACTCAATTTGTTTCCACCTTTTGGAGAAGGTGTTGTGCAATTGCCAAAATTGACCTCCAATTATCCACTAACCACCACCCTCAAACCGATCGACAAACTGAATGAACCAGTCAGACGCTATCGCAATATTTAAGATGTATGCTTCAGCACTCTGAAGACTCCTGGAAAAACATACTTTGGGTAACCAAGTATGCATACAATAATTTGTTTCATACAAGCACTGGACAAACTCCATTCTATACTCTACACGGAAGACACCCATCGACATCAGTGTTTATCCACCCAATGCATTGAAAATGCCAGCAATAAAAACCTTGCATAAATCCATCACTCAAGTTCTCGAGGAAGCAACAGAGCACTTGAACAAGGTCAAAGAAAGACAAAAACTGTTTGCTGACTGAGACCGAAAAGAAACTCTCAATTACCAGATTGGGGATAAAGTCTGGTTAGTGTCTAGACACATACCTTTGAAAGGACCACAGGCCTTTCACCCCAGATATATGGACCCCTATACTATCAAGGCGATAATCAACCCTGCCGCCATGAAGTTGGAGTTACCATCGCACATGAAAATTCACCCGTTATTTCATGTCTCTCTCCTCAAACCCATGAAACCAAATACATGGATTGATTCTCCACCAGAGCCCAAATTTCTAAATTGGGAACCCAAATATGAAGTTAAATCTATCTTGGACTCCAAGGTGGTTCGGTCCAAACTGTAGTACCTAATAGACTGGAAAAGACCTCAAGACCGAACCTGGGAACCCAGCAAATATGTTCATACCGCCTCATTTGGTTAGACAATTCCATCGTAACAACCCCACCAAACCAGGGCCAGGAGGAGGATCACCCTTGAGAAGGGCCTTGAGGGGGAGTGCTGTGATGGCCACTTGTCCAGGATCACTGGAACAGCACCATCAAGTGTGGGGAGCAGGTGCCATCATGGTTCACACCTGTCCCTTTGGGATGTTTATACATGGGGGCCTGGTTGGACGTAGTCCTGGCGCCTTTGGAGCCAGGCTCATGGAAGAACTTAAACAGGACATCTTCATTATGGGCAGAAGTGCTTGGAATGGAACAGAACTCTTTTATTATGGGCAGGAATACTCTTAAGAACTTCTCATTTGTGTGTAACTAGTCCGGGTGTGGCCTCAGTCTGCATCTGCACATGAAACTTCTAGGAGTGGCAGGGTGTGGCAAGCAGGACTGAGCTAGGGGGGCGTGGCCTTAAGAGCTCAACTATAAAAGCCAGCCCAACCCCTGTTAAACGGTAATTATATAGTGCCTCCTTATATTTATATTGGCCTAAATCCAATCGCCTTACACGGAAAACCGCATTGCAAAGTTCCAATTTTTGCCGCCATTTTAAGATTCGTCCACCATTTTGATTTCTACTTGTGTGTTCTTCATTCTAAAATGGTGGACTATGTTTTCAACTTGCAACCAAGCTTCCCGACCTTGGAGTTCTGTTAACGTTCAGGCTGTCCGAGAGCCGACTGTTTAGACTAGGCAATAAGGCCTTGCACTGCATATGAACTGGTGTTTAAGTATTGTCTGCTCACATAAGACTCATCTTTGTATAAACGTTGGGACAATGAATAATGGCGCTCTGCCATTAAACCTTGCGCCTTCCCTAAAACCATCACTCACCTGCTGCCAGACATCGCGGTCGCATCCATCTACCACTCAGCCGCGTTCTGCGCCTCCACAGCTGTTGTTAGGCCGCATTTCCATCATTTGGGAGAAAACAAAGAGGAACGTTATTTAGTGAAAAACAACAACATTAAGAGCAATAACATCAAGACATTGAGAGAAAGCAGAAAGAAGGGGAAAGACAAGAGACATTGGGGGTCATTCCGAGGTTGGAGGTAATCGATTACCGACGCCTGTAAGGGCACCGATGGCTGTAATCCCTTACCTCCGTATTCCGAGTTCCCTTTGCGGGTCCCTCTTTACCTCCTGCTTTTAGCAGGAGTAAATTACGGGACCCGCAAAGTGACCTTGGAGTAAATTACGGCACCATAATTTACGGTGCCGTAATTACCTCCTTCCCCATTCCCATTGAGCCCTATGGGGGCAGAAATGGGGATGGGGAAGGGCTATGGTGAATGGGGAATTACCGGTCCATCCAACCTTGGAATGGACCGGTAATTACTCCATTCACCATGCCGGTATTCCATGGAGTAAATAGCTCCATGGTTGCCAACCATGGAGCTATTTACTCCATGGTGTAGTCCTAACTCGGAATGAGGGCCATTGAGAGAAAGCAAAAGGAGGAGCTTAGTCACAACTGGACTGGACTATTACTCAGGAATCATTGAAGGAACTCAATTCCACCAACAAGCGCCCCTGCCAGAAGTAGCAGGACAGAGAGCTCATCATTCACATTTACCAGGAGCAGTGCCAATGATTGTCACCCCCCACAGCTGATCCGCAGGGGACAAAACCAGAAGGGGGTGATCTAACTCCAGGGAGGGCTACAACCAGGCCCCAACTCCTCTGCAGAGACCAGGTGAGCATAACAGTGTCCCCCGCAATACCTGCTCACTATAGTGAGCAGGGGTTGCGGGGGACAACCCTGCAGCTGACCCAATGAAAAAAAAAAAGGAAAGGACCCTGCAGCACCTGTTCCGAATCATGGGAGTGAAAGGCAACTGGTGTTGCAGGGTCCAGAGAGACAGAATTGAAGGTAAGTAGGCGGCTGAGGGGTGGGGGTTTGGTGGGTGTTGTGTTCTGGGGGTGTGGGTAGGGGTTCGGCCACATCGGGAATGTTCAGGGGAGAAAATACCAAAGATTATTTCGAACAAATAACCTTTGGTAATTTCTCCTTCGAACATTTCCACCTTGGTCAAACAACCACAAATCATCTCACTCATCAGTCGACCGCCCCCCACCCCCCAGCACAGCAGCGGCCATGGAGTGCCACTGCCTGGGTCCCCATCCCTCCCTGGAAGGAAAAGCTCTAACGCAGCCTGGTCAGAGCTCCAGGATGTCCACAGGTGCTGTACTCAGACTTTGGTGCCTGCCTCTCATGTGGATCCACCATCCCCAACCCCTGTGACAGTCCCAAGGAGACCTGACTGGGTCTCTGTCCCTCCCGAGAGGGAAACATTTTAATGCAGTATGTCCAGAGCTCTAGGACAGCTGGTGGTGCTTCTAACAGCCTTGGGTGCCTGTCTCCCATGTGGGTAAACTGCCCCCAAGCTCATCGGTGGTCCTGGGGAGTCCTGGCGGGGACCCCATCCTTACTCAGAGGGAAAAGCTCTGACATGGCTAAGACAGATCTCCATGACTGCTGGGGGTGCTTCCCCCCTGCGGAGGTGACTGTCTCCCTTGTGGATCACCATACACAAGCCCAGCGGCAGTCCCGTAGAGACCCTGCCAGGAATGCGTCCCTCCCTGCAGGGAAAAGTTCTAACATGGCCCAAGACTGAGCTCCAGGGTGGCCAGAGGTACTGCTAACCTCCTTATTAGGTGACTCTCTCCCTTGTGGGCTGACCATCCCCAAGCTCGGGGAGCCTTGGTGAAGTCCCAGTCCCTCCCCTAAGGGGAAAGCTCTGATTAGGCTCAGCCAGAGCCCAAGGACAGTCTGGGTACTTCAACAGGCCTTGGGCGTCAGCCTCGCACATGGTTCGACCGCCCCCCACAGCCCAGTTGTGGTCATGAGGCCACATGTCCCACCTTCTTACATTCACACAGATGTCCCGATGGAAACCAGACCACACTTGGGTGGGTGCGCTTACCTGGGCAGAAAAGAAAAAAAGGGTTAACCATTGTATGTAAACTGATTTTAAAACTGAAGTTTTATCCAGCCCCACAGATTTGGGCCTGTGGTGTCACAGCCAATAAGGAAACCAGGGAACTGCCTGCATTTCTAAAAATGAAGATACATGTCGGAATCCAAAGAGGCATCACTTGCATGAATCGCACTAGTATGTATTACCCAGAATGTCCAGCAGCGGGCATAATGTAGAGAAAAAAACCCAATTTTGAGACTTTTGCAACCAGGAAATCTTCAAAACACACAGGCAACAACACATGTCCTTCCTTCCTACAACAGGTGGCCTGATGAAAATGGTACCTCACATGTGGGGGTGGGGGCACTGACCGGGGTGCAAAGCGAAAAGGCTAAACCACTGGTACACCAAACAGCCTGGCAAGACTGGATTTGGCCCTGGAGTGTAACAGCCACCAAGGAAAACAGGGAACCCCATGAATTTCAGAAAAGAAGAGACCCGTGGGAATCTAAAGAGGTCTCACGTGTGTGAATCGCGGTAGAATGTATTACCCAAAATGCCCAGCAAAGTGCAAAATGTAGCAAAAAAAGACAATTTTAAGATATTTGCAACCAGGAAACCACTGAAGCACTATGGCAACAACATATGTTCTACCTTCGCAGGTGTAATGCAGCCCAGCCTGAGCTCAGGGATGGCGGGATGCTGCCCTCGGAATTGAGCATCTGACTCGCATGTGGGAAGTGTGCCCTCCATCCCAGCTGTGGTCATGGGGTGACCCAACGGGGTCCCCATCCCTCTAGGAGCGAAAAGGTGTAATGCATCCCAGCCAGAGATCTGTGATGGCCGGGGGATTCCCCCGGCATTGGGCAGCTGCCTCGAATGTGGGTCGACAACTCTCCATCCCACTAGCGATTGTGGGGCGGCAGGGTCCCCATCCCTCCATGGAGGGAAAGGCTGTAATGTGGCAGCGCCCACGTTACATGTGGGTCGACAATCCCCAAGTGTGCAGCCCCGGGGAGACATGCCCAAGCCCAATAGCAATCCCAGTGGGCCTTTGTGTGGTGCCAGTCCCACCCCAGAGGGGAAAGCTCTAACTGGGACCAGCCAGAGGTCTAGGACAGCCAGGGTGCATCTGCCTCATACGTGGGTTGACCGACCCCCAGCCCAATGGTGGTCATGCGGTCACAGTCCCTCCCTAGAAAGAAAAGCTCTAACATGGCCCGGCCAGATCTCCAGCATGGCTGGGGGTGCTACTCCCGTACTTGGTCACCTGCCTCCCATTTGGTTTGAACATCCACAATCCAAGTAGAGGTCCCACTGAGTCCCAGGGTGGTCCCAGTCCCTCCACGGAGGGAAAAGCTCTAATGTGGCCTGGCCAGAGCTCTGAAAGGGCCGGGGGTTCTGCCCCCAGCTTTGGTTGCCTGTCTCCCATGTGGGTCGACTGCCCACAAACCCAGCGGCAGGAATCCCATCCATCCCCAGAGGAAAATTCTCTAACATGGCCTGGCCAGAGCTCCAGGATAGCCGGGGGTGCTACCCTCAGACTTTGGCACCTGCCTTCCATGTGGGTCGACCATCCTCAAGCTCAGCGACGGTCAAGTGGATTCCCAGCAGGTCCCCGTCCTTCTCCGGAGTGAAAAGCTTTAACTTGGCCTGACCAGAGCTCCAGGATAGCCAGCATGGGGCCGTTGACCTTGGGCGCCTGTCCCCCATGTGGGTCCACTGTCCCCAACATCAACAGCCATCCTGAGGAGTTCCAGTGGGGTCCATGTCCCTCCCTGGAGGGAAAATCTCTAACAAGGCTTTCTCTCCAGGGTGCCTATCTCCATTGTGGGTTAATTATACCCAAGCCGAGCAGCAGTACTAGGGAGCCCCGACAGGGTCCCCATTCCTCCCTGGAGAGAAACATTGTAACGCAGCCCAGCCAGAGCTCTGGGACCCTCCATGGGGGTAGACTGCCCCAAAGAAGCACACAAATTGAATTCCCCATCCCTTTTGGGTCCAGTGGGGTAGAGGGCTGCTTATCTGCTAAGTGGCCCCCTCTCCCCTCCCCTAAAATGAATCCCTTGTAGTCTAGTGGCCATTGGTGCTGCCCAGGGGTAGCAACATGTTTGAAAATACGACCATATTTGCCCCCCCCAACCCTAGGGAAGCAGCAAGGATCTGCACCTCCTTGGGGGGAATTCCTGGAAGGGCAGACCCACAGTCACAGGACCACCCCTGTGCTACTCCCAAGTTTGCCAATCTGAATACACTGGGATGTGCTTTTGCCATACTTGGGGGGAAAATCAGTACATCGCTAAACCTATCTGGCCCCAAACATGGCAAAACAACATTGTGCCACCTTTGTGGCAATTTTCAGGGTGGAGGTAGCTTGGGGTTCTGTTTAGCCTGTTGGGAGCCCCACCCTAAAATCCTTTCCCTGGTGACTTAGTGATCATTTCTGCTTCCCATTGTTGGAAAAATGGGGCCTGATCCTCAAATTTGCCTCCCCAGGGAAGCAGAAAGGTTCTGCCCCTTTGCCCCATATACCTCATCCTCCACAGTTAAGGGGTTAATATAGCTAATACCAGTGCTTACTGGGCCTCATCACGAGTTGGGCAGTGTAGTAAATATGCAGTGGTAATAGTGTTACCGCTGCATCACGGCTCTGAGCTGGAGGTAAATCTGCTGACTTTCCGCCCATTTTCAGTGCAATTACTGTGGCAGAATTACTGCTGCAGTAATTGCACCAGAAATGCTCCATTTAGTGCAATGGACTCCATAAAATACCGCCGGAAATAGCACTGGGTGGTATTCTAGCAGATTTACCGCTGGGATACCGCCCAAACTGTGATGAGGATGAGGCCCAATATGGTTAATTTCAAAGTATGTGCAGTTCCTACACTACGGCTGACTTCAAGGTGTGTGCAGTAACCTATAAAGTCACTAGTTTCAATATATACGCATTGCCTACAATACAGCTATTTTTCAAAGTATAGGCAGCACCTACAATGCCACTCATTTTAATGTAAATGCAACATCTACAATACTGTTAATTTCAAAGCATATGCTGTACCTATAATAAAGCTAATTGCAAACTATAAGCAGTACCTACAATATGGCTGATTTCAAGGTGTGTGTAGAGACCTACCGTACCACTAGTTTTAGGTATATGCAACACCTACAAAACAGCTAATTTTAAGTATGTGCAGTATCTACAATACGACTAATTTCATAGTAAATGCAGCACCTACAATTTAGCTAATTTCAAAGTATATGCAGTACCTACAACACAGCTGATTTTATGGTGAGTGCAGTGACCTACAGTACCACTAGTGTTATTTGAATGCAATACCAACAATATTGCTAATTTCAAAGTATATGCATAACTAGAGAACAGGTCATTTCAAAGTATATGCAGTAGCTTCAATACCACTAATTTCAAAGGGCCTCATTACACGGTAGGCGGTGGACCAAGGTGCTATTAGCACCTTGGTCCATGCCGGTAAATTACCGGCACCGCCTTGGCGGAAAGGGGAATTAGCACCCTACTCCAAGGTTGGTGGGGCGGTAATTCCCCCTTCCACCATTGCCCTTCCCCATTCCCATTTTTTCCCCATAGGGCATAATGGGAATCGGGAAGGTGCTAATTACGGTACCGCAACTTTTGCGGTGCCGTAATTAGCACCAAGGTCCATTTGCGGGTTGGGTTTTAACGCCTGCAAAAGGCAGGCGTTAAATTCCCCAACCCGCAAAGGGACCTCGTAGTACGGCGGTAAGGGTTAACGGTCACTGTTACCATTAACGGTGACCGTTAACCCTTACCGCCGTCCGTGTAATGAGGCCCAAAGTATATGCAGTACCTAGAATACAGTTAATTTAAAAGTATTTGCAGTACCTACAATCATTAGCTTTAATTATATGCAATATTGCTCATTTCAAAGTATATGCAGTGCTTAGAATACAGCTAATTTTAAAGTATATGCAGTACCTTCTATATGGCTGATTTCAAGGTGTGTGCAGTGACCTACTCTACCGCTAATTTTAAATATATGCAACACCTACAATACCGAGAATTTCAAGGTATATGCAGTACCTACAAAACTGCTAATTTCAATGAGTATGCCGTACCTAGAATACTGCACAATGGCGAGCTGGATAGCACAGCAAGATACGATGGCTAACTTGGAGCTCAGCAAGGTTCAACACAATGGCTAACTGGAGAGAACAGCCAGGTACAACACAATGTATAACTTGGAGCCAGGAAGGTCACAATGACTAACTGGAAAGCGCAGCAAGGTACAACACAATGGCTAACTGGAAGCGCAGCAAGGTTCAACAAAATGGCTAACTGGAAAGCACAACAAGGTTCAACACAATGGCTAAATTGAAGCGCAGCAAGGTTCAAATAATTGCTAACTGGAAACACAGCATGGTACAACACAATGGCTAATTGGAAAGCACAGGAAGGTACAACACAATGGCTAACTTGAAGTGCAGCCAGATTCAACACAATGGCTAAGTGGAAGCGCAGCAAAGTTCAACACAATGGCTAACTGGAAGCGCAGCAAGGTACAATACAATGGCTAACTGGAAAGTGCAGCAAGGTACAAAACAATGGCTAACTTGGAGCGCAGCAAGGTACAAAACAATGGCTAACATGGAGTGCAGCAAGGTTCAACACAATGTTTAATTGGAAAGCACACCAAGGTTCAACACAATGGCTAACTGGAAAGCGCAGCAAGGTTCAACACAATGGCAAACTGTACAGCACATGAAAGGGAACACACAATGGCTAAATGAGTGGTCCAGAGGGGTACAATGTAGTGTTAGGAGCCAGAGGTTGTTAAGTAGAAGTGGTAGGGTTTTAACAGAACACAGTAATGGCCATGCTCCCGTCTCTTACCACCTTGCCTTGATTGTCCCTATAGGTTGTATTGTCCACAGGCTAACAGGGGAAAACAGGGGGTGGGAGCTTCACCTGGGGTTGTCCTTTGCTTTGTGACCCTTCGCAGGTGGCTGACCTGGTTGACCCACTTAAAGGGGAGGTTCTGGTCACATGGAGAAATGCACAGACCAATCCAGCAGTGGGAGGAGGGAATCAGCAGTAAGGATGGAGAGAGATTAAAATGCAAAAGGAAAAGTGCAGAAAATAAGTTAAGCAGCAAGATGTGAAAGTGGCAAGGGCTTACCAAGGCTGTTGCTTTGTGATTGCCAACCACCTATTAAGGTTTCACTTTAGAGCAGCCCAAAAATAGCACACCACAATCCACACATTAATTTGAGACAAACATGTGTGCTAAGAGGCCTCAAGCAGAAAACCATTAATCCTGGATAATTCTAGATAATATACAAATACACATAAAATAGCACAACAAGGACTCATAAGTAAGATGACATTTTAGATGTGTGTATAAAACTACAGGGGTGTCTAGGCCTGGCCCATGTTGTGTGTTTCCATTGGAAAAGATATGAATGGCAGGATTTGCATCCAGATTTCTATAGAGCACAGGCTGGATACTGTTGCCACAGAAGGCAATAAGGGCACGTAAGCTAACCCCTGCTAACATGTTGAGCGTCGTGGGTAAGGAATCTAGGGTAGGTTTCCAAGAGAGAAGTGGTGGCGGGTCAACATACAGGGTGGAAAATGTTTTCAGTAAGTAAAAAGAATGCCCAGTGTTATGGTTTAAACATGCTATGTTTATATTTCTCAATAACTCATGTTGAGGAGTTATGCAGAGTACAACATCATGATCATTAGTGAAAATCCTAACTCTGCAGGTTCACTTGATCAAAAGACTTAATTGCAAAGTATAGGATGTATATCATGGTCACATTGTGTCAAGGGGGCACCGGCACCCTTTTAAATGAACACCAAATAATAATGGGTGTGACACACATTTTAAACAGGTCTTGTCTCTACTGCTATGTGGAGCTAGATGGGGTATCAGGGTTTAAGCTAACCCTTTGCTCTTTTGAAGATGGTCCTTCTGAATTACTTTAATATGGTGGACAATGTGATATGGAATGTTGAAGTGTTAGACTGAAGTGTTTGCTTTGTGAGGCCTGGCCTCTAACCATCTAGATCTTTATGTACCACGTATAAGGAACTGGTGAGACAAATCAAAATCTAGTGAATCGAGGCTATCTTGCATCAAAACAACCAGAATGATGCACAAGGCATAGTTCAGTCTTGGCACTTCAGATGTTGTCTGGTACCTGCTGGGATATGCCTGGTTAAGTATGTTGTCAGGTATCTTCGGCCAGTATACTGGGCTCTTGCACTTTTGTGAAAGTCAGCTTTTAGGCTGGAGGAGTTGAATCCACATTGAGTTGACAAGAAGGTCCATGTAATAATTGGAGTTACTGAGCAACCCAGAGTGTTTTATTAAACAATCTTGGGCACAGTGCAGACTCTCCAGACTAGTGTAAAACAAGTTCTGTTGACAATGATAGTGGCAGAGAAATGTACTGATTCAGGTCTAATTTGAATTCACAAGTGAGGTGTCTTGGTTACCAAAATCTACTCTCCCAAATATGTGGCAATAGCAAAGTAGGGTAAGTGGTGTCATATGCGGCTTTGCTCTGGCTCAGTAAAGTCCTGACCTCATGAAGGAAAATTGGAAGTCGGGTTCTCTCATATGCTCGGAGGAAATCCACCATCAGGAGTCCTTATCCGGCCTCTCAGGTTGCTCAGCATGGTTCCTACAATTTTTGGAACATTTTAGCATCACCCATCATTACAAATGGCAGTAAAAGTAGCAGCAATTCTTAGTGCCACCTTTATAGTATTTTGACTGATCTGGGAAAATCTGACAGCATTATCATTTTGAGATTTTCATGCTTATGCTAATGCAAAGGATTTCTATGGATTACAGTTGCAATTATGGCCAGTTAACAACCGGCAGACCTAGAAATCTATTCGAAATGCTTCAAAAATTAACAGTGAATGGCATTTACAATTTTCCTCAATCGTAGTCCAAAAGAGCTTTTCCAGAAATGTCGAAAATTACACAAATGACCACTTTATTGGAAATTAAAAAATCAATCTTCAGATCTGGCATATTCAAAAAGTGTATCTAATAGCAGATGGGGTTGGAATACATATTTATAGTGGTTTAGATTCAAGATACATTTTCCAAAATCCAATCATCAATATTGATCATCACTTTCAATATGTAGACAATTATTTGAGGACAAACTCTTTGGATGTTCACTGAAGGGACAGAACATGTAAACCTTATATTGTAAGCATGTACACCTCTTTTTCAAGACTATTTGTATAATATCGCTCCCACAAAATATATATGTATTGCTTTATTTCAAAAACCTTTCACTTTCATACAATATTCTGAGTAATCTTCCTCAAAATTATGTTTATTTATTTATATTTTCATTTGTTAAGTGTGCAAAGCCCAAGCTCATCAATGCGCTGTAAAACGGGACAACAGGCATTTGCACTTCAACAGAATTACACTTATGCATGAGAATATAATGTCAAAGCAGTACATGGTTTCATGTGAGCTGAGGCTTTTGTTTTATGCAGGAGGTCATTGGTTAGACTGCACTTAGTGTGAAAAGAGAAGTTTTCATTTGCTTCCTAAATGACCAGTCTGATTGGTCTGATCTTAAGGCAAGAGGTAATGAGTTCCATTGTGTGGCTGCAATGACAGGGAAGCTACGACCACCAGATCTTTTCCTCCTGAATCAGGGGAATTGAGATTTGGTTGGTGTAAGAGGAGCAGGTGGGTTTGGCCGATGATCCTTCTTTTATTTTTTTAGAGCAGTACCTCGGCGCGGTGTCCGACATGCATTTCTGCCCAATCGGTGGCCACTGTGCCTTCTTTCTAGTAGCAGAAATGTACTCCCTCTTGGGAATGTTTAGTGCTGCACTGAGGGCATTCTTTTGGTTGACTTTAAGTTTCTTGTTGATTAGTGAGGGGGAACACACAAAAGGAACATTACAGTAGTCCAACCTCTGCATATCAGTGTCCTGGCTAGTGTCATACAGCTGTCTGTGGAAAGGAAGTGTCGGTAGCCATTGATCAGCTTAGATGTGTGTGCAGCAGAATAGGTGATGGTGTTCACCTGTCTCGTAAGGGATAAGGTGGGGACTAGATGAACTCCTAAAGTCTCGACAGATTTGGAAACTGGGATGGTATTGCCTTTGATATGAAAGGATTGGTTAGCTTGGTCAATTTTGTTAAAGCACAGTGTGTGCCGATGAGGAAGAACTCTGTTTATCATTGTTTAAGCAAAGAAGATACAAGGCCATCCAAGTGTGTATCTTCTAAAAGACTGATTTTAAAGATCTTAGGTTCTTGGAGTAAGTTCCAGTAAAGTTGAAAAGGATCTGCACATCGTCTGCATAGTTTGTGTACAGTATGCCCGAAGAGTCCAATAGATCAATTAAAGGCTTTGTAAACGTGTTATACATAGTGGGGGAAATGCAAGAGCTTTGGGGAACACCACACATAACTTGGGTGGGGGTTGCTGAAGCAGTGGCTGAGAACACCCTCATCAATCTGCCCTAGAGGAAAGAGGATATCCAAGAGATAGCCTTGGGAAGAAATGGGCTACTGAGGCGAGTTGCTAACAGAGGATTTGGTGATCCACCATGTCAGATCCAAACAGTTATATCCAAACAGAGCAAGCCACATCACCCAATCTCTTATACAACTTGCATTTTGTAAAAACACAGTATTATATGATTTGGGAATACCCTAAACACAGATTGCTGTGTCCTTCTTCTCAGGCAGTGCAGGGAAATGAAACTCTTGAATTTCGGGTCTGTCTTTTACAGCTCCATGTATTATGCTGTACATCATCAGATCCCCATTGCATTTGGCTCTTTGATAAATTCATAAATTTACGATGCTTGGTGCTTTGAAAACTTGAGAGTGGCAGGGGGCATGTGTAGTGAAGTAAGATTCGGTAACTCCAGGTAAGATTACTGATGCTTTATTGTCAATGTCCTGCACCTTCACCAATACATTAGGATCGTAGGGGACACAATGGACAAGACAAGAAGGAGAAACACTGAGCTTGCCCCACACCCCACTCACACTCTCTCTAACTAATAAGCCCTACCGTCGCCCGTGGAATACAACAACTCTCACGTTCCACAAGCATGATGACACCATCACATTCCACACTCCCAGCTTGAGCATAAGCTTATATTACAACAGCATGGGGGTTATTCCGAGTTGGGCGTTAAGGGAAAAACGATGCCGGTAAAGGATTACCGGCATTGTTTACCTTAATGGGCCATTCTGACACTCTAGACCGTTATTTACGGCGCCGTAAAGTACGAGGCCGTTTGAAAATGCTCCTTTGTGCTGCTGGTGACGTGTATCTATTGGATTTGTTCATGAGTTAGCCCACAAAACAAATTGGCAAGTGTCTGGCTTTTACCAAATTGATCATGTAAATGTTGCTGTACAATGCACCAATTTAACCCATTATTCAAAAACAAAATCGCGGATGGAGAACCAACCCCAAGACCCCTCGGTTAGTTTGGGCTCCCAAGATAGGCACGGGTCGCTCAGGCATATTTGGTCTAAATATGGAACCCCTCCAACTAACAAATTCATCAGCCGCAGATGGCATTTGCAAAGGACAAGTCACCAGTACAAAAGCAAACATCACAATACCTTATAATAAACATTATGTTGTCTTACAGTCGAATTAAAAATTGTAAATGTGCATATTACTAGATGTGTGTGTCTTCATTTATATATTTAAGGATTTGAATCAGTGTGTTGCTAGTCAGTTACATCGTTTTCTATGTATACATATATTAATATCACAACTCAAGAATAATGGTGGATGAAATTCCTTTCCTGAAAATGAGCTGAAAAATGTAATGGGACACATACCCAAAAGTTATATTTCCTTCAAATAATTCCAATTCAGTTTTGTTAGGGTCTTAAAGCAAAATCTGTCTACCTCCTTAAAGCACATTGGGCATCATTATGATGTGGCGGAAAGGCAACAACGGTGCTGGTAGTGTTACCAGCGCTGTTGTTACCTCTCCACCACACTACGAGTTCTGCTTGCGGGTCGTGCATACCGGTACCCGCAAGTAGAACTCATGATTGCACCGGCACCGTTATTAATGGTGCCGGTGCAACCATGCTCCCGACCCCCATTCTGCCTATGGGGCAGAATGGGGATCAGGAGGCCGGCCATACCGGCACCCGCGAATGGGCAATTACCAGGTCTGCCAAACTCGGCATGACCCGGTTATTGCCCATTCGCGGGTGCCGGAAAAAAAACAACTCGGGTGGCAGCCGTGCCCTGTAGTGAGGGCCATTGTGTCCCCCCATCCCGACCCTCTCAGGCCAGAGTAGGGCAGTGAGGGGTGTCTAGGTGCCTCTTAGGGAATGCTATCATCCTTCGCATACCAATCCCTGGGTGAACAAGAGCTACTTTGGGTGAATCCAATGAATATGTTTGCCCAGCAGAATTCAATAATGCAGCTGGCAAGGACGCATTTCAGTGTAGTACTTTAAAAATCCAGTTGAACAGTAATCACTATTTTGATTAATAAGATATAGTTTGTAGTTCACCGATCATACCACATCATTGTGCCCTTTCACAATAGGAATATGACAAATAAAACACATATTTCCGAGAATCCACCACGAAACGTTTCTTGCAGTGTTCAGGACTTGTAAAAGGAAAAGTGTCTTTCCAGGGCCCTGTGTCTATCGAAGGATTAGCTCAGTATCTCGTATTCTTTCGGCCACTGATGGTTGTCAAACGGCTCTATCAGTTCTACAGCCTTCTGCTATCGCCGACCTTAATCTTTCGTCCTTTCTCTGTGAGATTTCGACTTATTTTTTATGCAGTAACAGGTCTGTGTGTTTTTCTGCTAAGATTTGAACCTCATGTGTTGGCCACCTGTGTGAGAGAAACCCCTGCTGGAAAAAAAATATCCCTAATACAATCAGTGACAGATGCATTTACACATTGTGGGGAAAATAATTGGTTCTATTTAGGAGATTATATTCGGTTTAAACCTCCTTCCTTTGTGTGCCCATGGGAATAATCTTCAGAGAATGCGACCCGGGATGAGAATTTTCTAGAAGCATTGCTGCCTATCTACAGTTCACATGTCAAGCAAAGACACATTCATGCTAAATTTGACACGGTCTCCATTATCGGCATTAGAGATCTATAACCCAGAGCAGATAGAGTATATAATATGATTGCTCTTGTGAACGAAAATGTTTCAGCTGTTTTTGAATTCCGATCTTTTTGGTTGATTGAAAAGTCCTTAAAAATATAAATGCACTTGCTCAGCCATTTCCATTCCAGTATATGCCACACTTCATGAAAGTACATTGGTTTTTTATTCATGTCATTGCCGTTACCAGCCATAACACGCAGAGTAGGTGAAAGGGAAATATGCCTTTTGTTTAGATAAAGAACTAGCACCTGAAAGTTGGATTTCACCCCATGCGATGGCTGTGAAGGTTGGTGAAATAACAACATGCATTGAGTCACATTCATATCCATATTTGAGGCTCTACGCAAGGCTCATTTTAATGTTTGTTCTTAGTTTTTGATAATCTCATCAGGCAGCACTCCTGGCAGTTGTTTTGTCACCTTCACTCTGAATATCCGCTATGGAAATTGAAAGGAAACTTCAAGAGGCTACCTTTGATTGCTTTTCAATTTTTTCCAATGTGGGTACCATCTCTGTGTGCTAAAAAAGCTTTCCCATGTTGACAATAAATGTGACCCTGCAGATATCCAGGAAATGCCCCTGCTGCTTTTAGCCTTATTGGCTGGTGGGCCAATACGTCTGTTCCAAGTCGACTCAAGTTTCCGCCTTCAACAGTATGGCCGACCATGTGGAGCCACGGAAACTGTGTAGGCAAAAAGAGCACCCCTTCAAGTCCTGATTTAATGGGGACCCTAAGCACTCTCAGATTTAAACATCGACAAGCAGAGCGTAAATGGAGGAACTCGTATTGCCAGTCAGACAAAATACTACCCATCACGGAATGGCTGTGTATCATAGGGTGATTGTTAGGGCCAAACACAACTTTTTTAGTGACCCCTTATCAGAGATTTTTCATCAAAAGATTGTGGAAATTTGAAAACATATTGCCTGCTCTAGTTTGAAAACCGGCAAATATATTTGTTTGTTTTGTTTGTTTATTTATTTGCATGGCGCTCCAAACCCAGAGGTAGAAGGGCGCTTAAGAATTTGGTTACAGAGTTGAGAAGTATCTGTGTGTTGCATACTTCGTACAGGTTTATAATATATACATATATATACAGTGGTCAATAAACAGAGCATATGCATTGCGTACAATATACAATTTTCAGAATAAATACAGTGTCTAAACCAGTATTCGCACGGGTCTAGAGTTAGTGGTGTCATTCTTTGTTTAGCAGCCAGCTGATGACCTGCTTCCTAAAGATCTGGAAGGATTCGACAGTTTTGATGTTAAGCGGTAGGGAGTTCCAGAGTTGGGGGGCAAGCACTGTGAAGCTTACCCCTCCCGCTCTTTTTAGGTGGAACCTGGGCACTAGTAGGCAGAGAGAGTTGGAGGATCTGGTGAATCTGGTGGCAGGTTTCAGGGTGAGTTTATTGGCTAGATAAGGTGGTGCTAGGTGATTGAGGGCTTTGTACGTGAGGCAGATGATTTTTAGATCAATTTTTTGGCGTATGGAGAGCCATTTGCAGGCTTTCCTAGCGGCAGAGATATGCTCTTGTCTGGGAATGTTGAGGGCTGCGCGTAAGGCGTTATTTTGTATTACCTGCAATTTATTGAGTACGGATTGATTAGCGCCAAGGTACAGGCTGTTACAGTAATCCAGTTTGGATTGTATTAGGGCCCTGGCAAGGGTGAGGCAGCTGTTGGGTGATAGGAAGGGTCTGCTGGCCCTAATGAGTTTGCCGGTATAGGCAGCGGCTGAGGCGGTCATATTGGTGTGTTTGCTGAGGTTGGTGTTGGCATCTAGATAGAAGCCAAGGGTTTTTACGCTTTTGGCTATGGGAATGGAATGACCATCGATGGTGATGTTGTTATAGCTAGGGTCTAGTTTAGTTAGAGTGTTGGGGGAGCCGACGATTAGGAGCTCTGTCTTCTCATCATTCAGGCAGAGACCATGGGAGGCCATCCATGCCTGAATGATGGAGAATATTTTGTTGATCTGGGCGGAGTCTTCTTGGTAATTACCAGAGATAGTGAGGAGTATCTGGGTGTCATCTCCGTAGTTTGTGTAGGTGACACCCAGATGATCCAGTTGGTCAAATAGAGGCTTTGTAAATATGTTATACAAAGTGGGGGATACACAGGAACCTTGTGGGACCCCGCATGTGATGGGGATAGGGTCTGCTGCAGCTGTAGAGGAAAAGACTCGCATGGTTCTGTTTGCCAGGAAGGATTGTATCCATGTGATGGCAGGGGAGGAGAAGTGGGCTGCGGTGGCAAGGTGATTACAGAGGACCTTATGACTGACCAGGTCAAAGGCCGCTGAGAGGTCTAGGAGGAGTAGGATAGCGGCATTGCCTTTGTCTTTAATTTCATCAATCTGGCTTTTGAGATCAACAAGGGCGGTTTCAGTTCCGTGTTGAGGTCTGAAGCCAGATTGACGTATTCCTAGCAGTTGGTTGGATTCTAAGTATTCCTGAATTTGGATGTAGGCGACTCTGTCCAGGATTTTCAGTAGGAAGGGGACTGTGGTGATGGGCCTGTAATTTGTGGGTGTGGCCGGGTCGAGGGATTGTTTTTTCAGGAGGGGGAGAACCCATGATTGTTTTAGGTTGCTGGGGATGGAGCTGCTGGTAAAGGATAGGTTGATGAGTTTGGTGATGAAGGGGGAGAGCTCTCTGGCTGCATCTTTTATGATTTGAGCCGGGCAGCTGTCTCCTTTACAGTTGGAGGGTTTCAGGGATGTGATGATTTTTTGAACTTCCGGTATGGTGACGTTTTTGAACGAGAAGCCTGCACTAGTAGTGTAGTTAGGTGTGGGTAGGTTAAGGTTGGTGACATTGTTGTTGAGTTGTTGCCGTTTGTTTTCAATTTTAGTTTGGAGTCCTAAAATTTTATTGTTGAGGGCGTTCTGGATGTTGGTGCACCAGGATTTGTCTTTCAGGCAGGTTTCCGGGGGCAAAATGGGGTTTTCTAGTTCCTTCAGAATTTTGAATAGTTCTTTAGTGGAGGAGCCTGCCTGAGTGATCCTGGTGTTGTAATTATCTTTTTTGGTCCGGATTATCTCGCTTTTGTAAAGTGAGGATAAGTTAGTGAGGTTGGATTTGTTTTCCGCAGTGGGTTTAGTCTTCCAGGTGTGGTGAGCCTTAGCTTTCTTTTTTCTAAGTAGTTTGAGCTCAGGGGTGTACCACGAGTTCAGATGAGCTTTGGGTTTAGCTTTGCGTATTTTCAAGGCGGCAACGGTGTCCATTGCTTTGGCCATGGAATCATTGAAGGTGTCAATCAGCAGGTTTAAGTCAGCGTTAGCTGGGAGGGCATTGAGGGTAGGTAAGACCAGTGGTAGTAGGGCTTCAGCAGTGATGTTGCATTTATTCCTGGTGGGGTATGCTGGTGCCATGGGGTGCTTATTGGGAAGTATCTGATTGGTGTTAACCTCAAGGGGGATCATGTGGTGATCGGACCATGGCAGAGGTTGGGGATCTTTGCAGGTTGTGTTGCAATTGTGGGTTGCTACCCAATCAAGGGTTCTGCCTTTTTGGTGGGTCGGGAGTACAATGAGTTGAGTGAGACCGTGATCGGTTAGGGCATTGGCTAGGGAAGCAGCGGGTGCATCGTTTGGGTCTTGGTAGCCGAGGTTGAAGTCTCCAAGGATCATGATTTGTGCTGTTGGTTTGGAAATTTTGGAGATGAGGGATGTGATGTCTTCTTCGAAGGTCCCAGGTGGACCTGGGGGTCTATATATGAGGTGGATGGTTATCGTGGCTGTGGGGGAGGTTTGTAGTTTGGTTGTGAGTAACTCGCAGGAAGTGAATGCAACTGTGTCGGTTGGTCTAAGGCCTAGGGCAGATTTGGAAATGATTGCTACGCCTCCACCTCTGGCGTTAGGTCTGTCCGCTCTGAAGATAGTGTATTTGTCTGGGATGGCTAGTGATAAATAGGGTCCGGACGCCTCATGAAGCCAAGTTTCTGTTAGGGCTAAGAAGTCAAGGTCATTGGTAAGGATGATGTCTGCAATTTCTGTGGGGTGGGCAGCCAGGGATCTGACGTTGAGAAGGGCGCCTTTTAGAGGGGGAGGAGTGGGTTTGCTTGGTGCAGTGTGCTTTGTATTAGTTTCGGAGTAAGGTCTGGAGTTAGGTTTAGAATTTGTGGTGGGGAGCCTGGAGCCTAACCTTTCGTTGCGGGTTATGATGTTGGGAATAAGGGAGAGGGGGGTAGGCCCGGGCGGCTTAAAGCGGGTGGGGGGTTTGGTGGTCAATTTGGTTTGGTTAGACTTAGCAGTGGGACTGTGGTGGCTGATGGTGGGTAGGCCACGGATGACGATGGATGTGGAGGTGTGGGGGTGGTGGTATGTGGCGGGGAAAGGGGGTGTGGAGGGTAGGAACGGAGTGGGGCAGGGGATGGGGTGGTGTCTGGGGCAGCCTAGTTTAGCCAGGCCATCCTGATGGGCTATGTAGCTATTGTTGCTACAAGGTACATTGTCCTGTATTAAGCAGAAAGGGAACATGGTTAGGGCGAGCCAGAAGATCATGGTATGTGGATAGCGGTGGAGTGTAGTGGCGCTGGAGGGGAGCAGGTCAGACTAAGATAGATGGTGGCTGGGTGGAATCGGGTAGAATCAGTCTGGTACAGCCTGTGCACTATATTATCTAGATTGGATACAACTAGTTGTAAGGTTGGAGCATACAACAGGGCACAAAAGATGAGACAATTCCTGGCATTGACTAGAATGCATATATCAGAGGGTCTGTTAGCGACCATAGGGTACAACACAATTCTAGTGGTTTGTGTATATCTACATTGCATCACAGAATGGTTTGAGAGAGGTGTGCAGTTGTAAGCAGTGTGTGCGGAGGACTAGTTCTGAGTACGAATGTCATAATGGTTGGGCAGCTACCGTGTCAAAGGCAGTGACCATAGACACAACAGAGTCTAAATGTGGTCTGTTGTTTACCATAAGGCACAACACAGTCTAAGTGTGGTCTGTTATTGACCATAAGGCACAACACAGTCTAAGTGTGGTCTGTTATTGACCATAAGGCACAACACAGTCTAAGTGTGGTCTGTTATTGACCATAAGGCACAACACAGTCTAAGTGTGGTCTGTTATTTACCATAAGGCACAACACAGTCTAAGTGTGGTCTGTTATTGACCATAAGGCACAACACAGTCTAAGTGTGGTCTGTTATTTACCATAAGGCACAACACAGTCTAAGTGTGGTCTGTTATTGACCATAAGGCACAACACAGTCTAAGTGTGGTCTGTTATTGACCATAAGGCACAACACAGTCTAAGTGTGGTCTGTTATTGACCATAAGGCACAACACAGTCTAAATGTGGTCAGTTATTGACCATAAGGCACAACACAGTCTAAATGTGGTCTGTTATTGACCATAAGGCACAACACAGTCTAAATGCGGTCAATCAACACAGTCTAAATGCGGTCAGTTATTGACCATAAGGCACATATCTCTTTCTTTTAATCTCATACCTGTAAGACACATTGTTCTCCCTTTCCCTATGAAACGTTTAGAATCCTTGATCCCTACTTAGCTCTTTTCTAGAATCCGCTAACTTCTTTGAGCCCTTTCAGTCGAGATTTGGCCCTGGCTGGGGCATAGAGAGTTTATTCGTCTCTGTGGTTCATGACCTTGGCTCGTCCGCTAGCTCAGGGTGAGTGGGGGCACTGATACTCTTAGATCTTTTTGCTGCCTTTGACGCAGTCGATCACTCCAACTTGCCAGTACGCCTGGCCAGTGCTGGCTTGACTGCTCAGGCGCTTCTTTGGTTTAAATCTTATCTTACTTGATCTGATCAATCTCTCTCTGTTCCTCCCTTCTGCCCAGAGTCAGTGTCTCTTACCTGCGGGGTCAGGCAATGCTCTGCTTTGTCCTCCATTCACTTTAATATGTGCATTCAGCCTTTGGTTGGGCTTTTCCACTCCCACTGCCTCAGCTGGTACTCTTACAATGATGACACCAAAATCATTGTGCGGCTGGATCTGGTTCAGCCAAGCACAGCATCTCAACGGCTAGGTTGTTTGGAGACTGTGCGATGCTGGATTAGCGACAACTGGCTCAAATTGAATGGGGACAAGGCAGAGGTATTGGTTACAGGCTTGCCCTCTTGATCTTCCCTTTCTCTTTCCCCTCTTTGGACTACTGATTTCTGGCTGAAACTACTCTTCCCTCTCTCCATGACAGATCAGATAGCCTCTGTATGTCAGAGTGGCACTGCAAGTTGAGGCTGCTTCACAAGATCTTACACCTCATTCCATTTCAATGTCATGCCCCGGTGGTGTATTTGTTAGCCATGAGTGGGATGGATTATTGCATTTCACTGTACCTCACCCAACTGGCCTGCTCGGTACGCCGGCTACAGCTGCTAGAGAGCACAGCAGCAAGAGCTGTGGCACATGTCTTATGGACGGTGCATATCTCTCCTATTTTCCACAAACTGCATTAGCTAATGGTGGATTAACAAATTTAGTTGAAGTCTCTGTGCATTTTGCAACAGGCTTTTTATAAAACTGGGGCTGAATACCTTTCGCTCAGGTTCTATCCCTATGTGCCATCACAGTCCCTTCGTGCTCAAACCTCCCTTACTATTCAAGTTCCACATTTTCGACGACCATGCATTGGAGGCTAGACCTTCTCTGTGGCCAAATTATGGAACGATCTTCCTATAGCACTGTGTGCTATAGCGACCCATCTTTGTTTCCGCTGTGCCCCGAAGACTTCTTTTCTAACTCATTTTTTATCTTGTACCCTCGACCTCTGGAGTAGCACCAAGATGACATTCATTTGGCAAATGTCAAGCTTAACAAATTCTGTTAATATAACAAATGGTATTGCTGTTAAAGGAGCTGGAAACCTTAAAGTTCCTCGGTTTGCCTGGCTGGTAGGGTAATCTCCAGGCCTTTTAAAGTTGGTGTATCCCAGCCTTCTGGACATTAAGGCTATACTATTTGTCTGTAAAAGCATTGTGATCAGTACAACATTTCATAATGAAACAACAAAAGGTCCAATTTAGCATAGCCCGCTAACCCAATTCTCAACTTTCTGCATCGACTTCTCATACATAAACTCACACAATCACCTCTCGACGCAGCAATCTGCACGCACTTCATCACACTGCAACAACAGACTAACAACACATAACCTGGCACAACAGCACATGGGAATTGGCACAGACCCGAAAACTGCGCTTAAGCTCAGCGAATGGTCCAAACCGAACTGAAGCTGCCAACAGGGCATTGCAACTCTCACTTTGCTATTGCCACTACACCCTACTAACCCCACCCCCTACTTTCTTCACACTCTCCTTTTCAGATCCGCCAGAGCGCCTGGGGTCCACACCGGTGGTGACTGTACGTGACACAAATACCTTTAACATTAACATTAACATAGTTATAAAGTAGCTAGTAAGTTAGATATACCATTATGACTGACGTCTGTAGTCTATATTTTTTCACTACTCAATATTTAATGGGCAGGTAAGATCAAATGTTAACGTCACTGACTTCCCTGGAATCGTTGGTTATGGCTTCATCCCTTTAACCAACCATCTACATTTATTTGATGGAACTAAGATGAGACTGACTTTGAGGATCTAAAAATACACTCGTCCACACTAAACGTAATGCTAGGACTTGTAAAATAGTGCACTCTTGAGGATGGAAAACTCTCATACACTTCATTATTGTTCTCTAAAATGTATTAACACATTATAACATACGCTTCCTGTTTCTTTTTAAACTGTTGACTTTGAGACAAGGTTAATATGAACGGAAATGTGCATAGTTTCAAATACACTCAGCAGTGGAAGTGCGCAAAATGAAGTAGTGGAACTATGTTCTCTACTTGCCTGCCACTGCTCCCCACAAACACCATCGCCACACCCCCTCCCATGCACAATATAAACCCCCAAACATATGTGCATGCTGTTTAAGGGAACGTTCACGTTTCAACTTCTTCCTACACTTTTATTTTAAAACAAAACCATTCTGGAACGGTTTATTTTTCAAAATAAAAGTATAGGAAAAGTAAAATGTCATAAAAAAAAGTAGAAGAGCACCACTCCCAACCACTTCTGCCCACTTCGACTACTGAATCCACTAGGCTCTAAAGCATTTCTCGCTGATTCGATTGTCTTGCGAATGTTCTGAAAAACAGAAATGCATTAAAAGCTTATCATGAACATTGCTTTTGTTTTCGCGTTTGATCAGTTTAACCTTTTCAACGGCTCTTTCCAAGGTAAAGTTTCCGTTGTCTAGATGTGCAGCTTTTAGAGAAGGTGGTCACATGCATGAATTCATGGCACGCCAAGTTAGGGATGTACAACTCTCATTATTATTCTTTCCTCTCAATTTGAGTTTTATCATCTGTGAAGAAGATCCATGTGTCCTCTAAAGTATAATTCCACTCGGTCCAATGAATGGGTTTTAACTCGAAATTTGTGCTTTTTTAATGGAATAATATGGCAAAACACATTTTTGACATTTGTGCTAATTTTGGACAGTGTTTTTCACAATTCATATATTGCCAGCAAAACATCACTAAGGTGGATGGTTTTACCTAGTGAAACTAAGGCTTTAGGCACAGAACTGTCACTTTTAGGTGTATTCTTCAATTCAAAGAACAGGTCGGACAGTTTTAGCGCACAGTAGGAATACCATGTCACAGTGATTCGTCTGCAATATTATAGATACAGTTGGAAGAAGGAAAAGAACAGAAACATCCGAAATCTTTTAGAGCTATAAATTTGAGGCAAAGCCATACTGTTTTTCTTAAATCACAGTATAATTCCTTTAGAGCAATTCGGCAATCCCCAAAAAATAGCACCACTTTGCAGAGGGAATACAATGGAGAGCAGACATAAAGAACAGTTTACCCGAAACACTGTTAACTTATGCACAGTTCAAGTGCCCCCTCTACAAAGAAAATAGAACATAAGGTGATATACATATGGCAAAGAGGAAACTAATAGGTATTTGGGACCTGAGGTGGAAGTGGAGAGAGGTCAGAAAGATAGATATTGACACATTTTAGTTCAAACACGGACAAGCTAATAAGGCATGGGTGAGGCAAGCGGTCGAGGAGAGACAAACTATTTAGCATGACAGTCATGGTTCAGGTCTCTTCAATTTGGCCATGCTGAATCCACACTCTCCCAAAACAGAGATCAATTCAATGCTGCTTATGATAGTTTATTGTTTTAGCATCTTACAGAAAATATATGCTAGGTTGTCAGTGTTGGGTGGGTGGTTTCCAGAGAATGAGGCGCAGCAAGCTGAGAATTTAGACTTGTGTTTCTCACATGTTACATGTCGCTAACAGAGTTCTTGACACGTGTTGGAGGAAAGAGGCGGAGGATTGGTTGTAGTGTGTGGTGTTTGTCATGCAAACATGCCCTTGTTCCAAATTACTGTGTGCACGCCTGCATCGATTGTAGATATTTCACAGAGGATTTCATGGGGTGTTGTTTTCCAATTGAGGGATACAATGGCTGGTGGGTTTTGTATTTTCTTAATCATGCCTGCCCTAAGAGACTTTAGAAGCCCAGGAACCACCATGTGACAGTAATTGAAAAATGTTGTCATTATATATTGTGTTTCCTACACCTGAGGGTTCGTTTATGGCAATGGGGGAATTTAAATTCGTGTCTTTATGCATTAAATTGACTGAATCTAATATAAGACATACCATTGTAATATTCTTTTGGAAAGGTTTGGTGTTTCGTTAGGCCAATCACTAGTCAGTTGAGTGCTTTGTATTATTCTAGTATTTTACAATGTTGTGACCAGCAAAACTCCTCCATTGTGCCACCAAATATTAGTGATGCTAGCATTTGTGTGATAATATGCTAGGAGACCTTGAAAGGACAGACCCTTCTCATTTGTCAACTTTTGCCTGGGAAAGAGGATCACTCGACCACAGTAAACAAAAAGCTGTGTTTAGCTTGATTCCTAAAAGGGGCAAGCTCTGTTAAATGGAATCAACCCCAAAAATCAAAAAAGCATCTACAACCCCTCCCACCATGATAGTGGCAGAGTTGAAGAGCGCTCCTCCTTTGGATCTGCAGTCGGAGGGGTTGCAGATAATGCTCCTCCTACACCAAACAGAATGACCGACCGAGGAGGTCCTCTGCCCACTTCCAGTTGATTAATGCCTAACCTGTGTTCCAAAATACAGGTCCTTCTGATACCAGTACTTGTATAAATCCATGGTACATTTGTTCTAGGCCTGTTGTGGGCTAGATACACTCCCCCACAACATGGGGGGAATTCAATTCAACGAACTGTTCCCCCAGGAAAACCTAGTCAGAATTTCTCACGTGAAAGAAATCCAACACCCTCTATGAATAAAATGTTTCCCTTTTCCCTCCTAGATTCCAGGATAATGGACACACGAATCTCAAGGGAAGTGGAGATCCAGAATTGAAGGTTATAGTAGTAATTTTCAATAATATCCGAGTTACCTTGCCATTTGGGATAGTTACCTTTCCAGGGAGAAACAAAGGTATGAACAAAGACCTCCCTTCAGTTTTGAGGGAGGAGAAATGACCTCTCAAATGGAGCGATGGGTTAAGCAACTGAGAGAGAATATTGGTCAGATGTTGAGGGCCTAACAGAGCCCCCAGGCTTCCAGTGTTCCACAAAATTCCCCAACAGAGTCAGGTGCTCCCCGGGGACAATGACAAGAGGCAAACCATCCAAATAACAGTGTAATAATGGAAGAAGAAAAGGGATGTATGGGGGAAAGGACATACCAAGCATTTGAGAAAGCTCTGTTGATAACCAATAATTGAATAAAGAAATGCCAGACACCAGCAGTGACCACTGTTTCCACAGGGAACACGAAACAAGAGAACAGAGACAAATAGTGAAATTCGAAAAAAATACAAATAAAATAGTCAGGGAGGGGACACAGAAAATACACAAAAGAAAGTTTTATTTTTTAAAGATGGTGCGGCACTGCCAAAAGAAAAGTGTGCCAAAATAGCAGATCCTGGATACGAGTATCTAGAAATATAATCTGAGAAGTGCAAAGAAACCCCTAGAAAAAAAAGACAATCTGACAAAATAGGAATTATATGACAAGCAAGTCCAGTAACGGTAAAGATAACCTCCATCTTAAAGGATTCTGAATATTGTCTTCTGAAAAGGGAAGACAGCAATGAGCCTGTGGACAGGTGAGTTACACCTACTGCATATTTTATCTCCAAATGCATGTTTGTTCCAACTGGTTCCAAAGCTAACATTCCCAAATTGTTCCTGCATCCAACACTTCTAGTTGATCTAAAAGACAGCACTATTCAGATATTGGTGGAAAACAGAGACCCTTAAAGTGTTACTTTGGGTGCAGACACCTTTTTTGTAAAAGTGGTTGATTCCCAGTGCTATTCTATTCATTTAGAAAATGAAATTGTGCATCCAATTTATGACAATTGCTATGCCAATATAAACATAGGGGCTGATTCATGGAATTTGTGTGCCGAAAAACAGGGATTTGTGCGCCATTCTGCCTGCAAATCCCCATTTGTTAAACAGGGATTTGCGGGCAGATTGGCGCACAAATCCCCGTTTTTCGGCAGGCAAATTCCACAAATCAGCCCCATAGTGTCTGACCAGAAAAGATTCATAGCCGATAGGAGGAATTTTCTTGGTGTATTCTGCATGCCCTTATGGGGTAGAAGATGTTAGCTGTAATAACTTAGAAAATGAGGTAGTATTCAGAGTTAATAGTAAACCCTGTTATTGTACACACCATTAAAATAGATCTCTCCAACCAATTGGAGGATACTTCTGAAATATCAGAATTAGAGGCACTTTGGGGTTTCTGGCAGATGTTCGAAGAATAGATCAGTCTGGCCAGTGCCTGTGAGAACGATGAACAACGACAACAATTGAGACAGGTACTCCTGGATTTTGAGAGTATCTTCTCAGTTGACTCCTATGAATGTGGGCATACAACTATTCATTCAACAACAATGCCTGCAGACCCTGGAATGTCTCCTGTGCTTGAAAGACAATACCAGTTGGCACTCTCCTCCATGGAGTCACTCACAGACATTATCAAAAATCTGTCCTGTGGTATAATTTGTCCAATTCACAGTACTTTTAACAACCCATTACTTTGGATCATAGAAGCCAATGGACAATAGAGACTTTGCGACAATGTGAGGGAGTTGAATAAACAGGTAGACTTGTCAAGGTGGCCTTTCCATATATTGACCACGGACTGGCTCAGATCAAATGATCAAAGGCAAATTCAGTTGTTGACCTGACACACGATTATTGGACAGTAACTATGAATCAGGAAGGCCAGTAAAAGCTTGCCTTTCCCTTTAGGGGGCAACAATATACTTGGACCGAAATTCCCCTTGAATATTTCAATTCATAGATTGAGTTTAACATTTTCCTTCAGAAGCCATGTCTAATCTGGGCGACAGAGGAAACTTGGCCTATGTGGATGATCTGTTCATCAAAAGCTTGACTGTAAAATAACTTCTAACAGAAATCAGATATGTGCTTGCCCATTTGCAACAAGCTGGTGCAAAATGATCTTTCCAGAGAGCACAATATTGCAAAACCATAGTGAACTTTCTGGGTTTGTAAATTACAGCTGAGGTTCTCAATAACCAGAAAAGTGAGAGGCCCCATAATTCTGCATGAGTTTCAAAGCCTTCTTGGAGTAATCATTATAGTTCAAAATGGATTATGCAGAGATCACTTTACCTTTGGTCCACTTTTTGAAGGCCGGAGGGAAGTATGAGTGGGGTGAAGCACAATCCAAGTGAGTAAAGAAACTGAAGGGAAGCCTCTCACAAGCTCCTTGCGTGGCATACCTCATCAGGAAGATGGAATTTTTCTTAGAGAATGGTTTCTCAGATAATAGCTTGATGGTGGTGTTATATCAAAAACATGACAAAGTTAATAACGTAATATCCTACGTGAGCAAAACAAATCCCCTGTGGAAGAAAAATGTAATGATTTTGAGAAAACACTTCTGGCAATGATGTGGGAGTTGACAAATTAACACCTGTTTAACACATCATTAGAGTACTCCCATTAACCATTACAATATCTATAAAGTGATTGGAAAAGGGCTAGGAAAGTCTCTAATTCAATAATTACTTCTTGGATTCTGTCAATGCAGGGCTTTCCTCTGGAGGGAAGGTATGGCCAAAATAGGAAGAGCCCAATAGCACAAGAATTGGAGGACTTATATCACTGTGCTGAAGAACAATGTCTCGAGGATATCTAACATCCCCGCACAAGGTATATGAAGAAAACAATTTGCAGTGGACATTGACAGTTTATTTGGATGGATGTTCCTATCATATTACTAAAGATGGGAAGAATGAATTGGCTGCTTGCAGTGGGAACACATGGGTGAATATTCTCTCTGAACCATATGCTAGTTACAATATGGGTCCTCAAAGTAGTCAGGTGGCAGAGCTGAGGTCAATTTACCAAGCTGTCCTCACTGCTATAAACCACAAGCTCACGGAACTCGTGATTATCACTGATTCTGATTATATGTGAAATGGTTTGTGGCATTCCAGATTAATTGAAAAACAGGCATGCTTTGTGCCAATAATAAACCATTAAATTATGGCAAAATGGTCAAGGCTACTGATGATATGGTGGAACTTCACAGATATGGAACTCCTCTTGGGAGAAATCCAGGTCACGACAGTGACCATTTCAGAAGCTCGCACTGACAGTGAATTTCAGCTGCTCAGTGGAGTAAAGTTGTTCCTGATGTAGACTTGATAACTGCTCAAAAAGATTATGCCAATCTATCAATATTTAGCAAATCCAATACGTTTTCCTCTCACTGAATTAGTTTATCAAGTATAGGAAGACTGTGTTCTGATGAAGTTTCAGAAAATATCAACACTCAAGACAGACTGTTGCTGAGGAAACCACAATCTGAGTATGACCAGTGGATGGTCATTCTGAAGTCTGATGGTAAACCATGCCTGTGACGTGGTTACTGTAAGTCATAGGGGATTTCAAAATACTCTTGAGATGTTGAGAGAAGTCCCTTACTGGCCAACCATGGGGCAGGATCTTAGTACACATCTAAAGAGATGTCTTGTGTGTGCTCACTTCCAACCGAGTACTCCCACACACAGATCTCCTCTACAGAAAAGTGGAATGATGTTTTCAAGGTCTGATTTCCACTCAGACTTCATTGCACCAACACTCATTTGTCCAGAGGATACAAATACAGGTTGACAGTGACATGCCTCTTCACCATGTGGATTAAGTGCCTTCCTGCCCCAAATTGTAAGGCAGAAACAGCCACCACTTTGATGACTTACCACATCTTTTCTCATTGCAGTCTTCCTTAATGTATTGAGTCAGACAAGAGAGTCATTATATTAGTGAAGTGATGACTTAAATGTGGGAAATCTAATTAGTGATTAGAAAACATCACATTGCCTTAATTCGCAGCATCGAGTGGGGATGTTGACAGATATAACAAAACAATTGTGAGAATCTTGAAAACATTTGAGGGTGATTGTGGAAGACATTGGGACATACAATTGCTGCTTGTTATGATTGCACTCAGCTCTACACCTTGTTGCATCACAAAGGTGTCTCCATTTGAATTAATGACTGGATGAAAAATGGTATTACCTCAACATCTGCTTTACCGAACTAAGGAGCAGACGTTGAAAAATGTCAAACCTACTCAGGAATATTTTGAGAATTTGAGGACGCACCAGCAGCCCGATCTGGAGAAGTCTGCTGTAGGGATGAAGACATATCACAACCTCAAAACTTCAAAATGGGAGTATGAGGTAGATGACCAGGATTACCTCTATATTTTTCAAAGTGACCAAGTAAATGAGAAGATGTTCTGAGCTTCTTGGCGAGGTGAGTTTGAGATCATTAATAAGATTTCTTATGTTACCTAAAGAATATGCATCAATAAAGGAGATATAATTAAGTAAAAATGTGTCCATATCAATCAGTTTAAAAGATGTCAACCTCAACCCACTTTGAGGATGAATGAGGAGTCATCCGAAAGTCAGGGTGGTTGAAAATTCTGAAGAATGAAAGATGAGGAGCAGAAAAAGTAAAGGGCAGTCAGAACAATTACTTGGTAAGTAGTCAAATTAGAGCACAAAAAATGACTGGAAAAACTTTATACAACAAAGAGGTCCTGACACTCTATTTAGTGCACTAACCAGAGAATTATTTTCAGGGTCTGGGTATCCTGTCAATGAAAACATGGAGCATGGCAAATATAAAGAAAAGAAAACATGACTTAAGAAAGGCTCATTCAAAGTTCACCAGAAAAATACAGAAGAAAACCCCCTGTCCTCCCCCTTTTGCTGGTACAAGGAGAAAGACCATGGCGTGAGGGATTTGTAGTGAATTTTATACAGAAAAAGTGTATACAAAGATATTAAAAAGTCAGTTAAAAATAAATATGTCTGCTGCAGCCTTTGCACAGCATCTGAACAATGACACATGTGAAGAAATGTGCAATGTTTGGAGTCCCTCTATAATTATTGTATATCTCCAAAGCAACTGATAAAGCCAAAACATAAGTCCTTCCAGTTACCAGAAAGTATCCAGCAACTTTTATTAAAATGAAGAACTGCACAATATGAGATTAAAACCACAGTATGTCACCAGAAAGGAACAAAATGAATCTGGGCCTTGCATTTTGTATATTTTACACTTTATAGGACGGAAAAGCTGCATTATAACAAGAAATATACAGAGATGTCAAAAATAAGATGGGAAAGGATTCAGAATGCCAAGAAAATGTAATAATATGGTTCTGTTTAGGTGACAATTGCAACATGGAAGAAAATATCTTTTAAAGACTACATCTGTAAATGAATGACACGTTATGCCTGAATTTCCAAATGGTGTTTCTTCCATACCCCAACAAGCTACAGGAGCAGGGGTGACTTAGCTTCCGTTAGAAAAGTGTGAACACTGGCCATAGAAGCTCACCATACCATCTTATGACTTTGCTTGGACCCTGGTTCACAGAGGCATTAGGTCTAGGTAATAAAAACACATGTGCCCATTTACAACTTTCAATTGGTACAGGGTCTGTGCTAAAGACCTTCAATGTACAAGAGATATTCTCCCTGCAATGGTCCCCTTCCAAGAAATCAACTCCTTTATCTTTCAGGGGAAAGGAACTTAACAGTTTTAGATACTGAATGCTTGACAGAAGAGGCAACAACATAAAGGGATCACTCATGGGGATGAACCTGAAGTCGTAAATGGCCTTGTCAGCAGCCTAACTTCAAAGAATGTGCACCATGACAACAGCATTCACATGAGTTATACATGCCTCAGTTCTGAGCTAATAGGACATCAGATGCTCTTTAACTAGGCAATGAGTGTGGAGATGCCATGTCATATTTTAGAAAAAAGAACAAACAGTTTTTTGATTTTGCTTTGGGAATTACACTTTCACTTGTAACTGTTGTTTGGAAGGTCCTAGAGACTTGATAAAAAAAAATGTTCATGTTGAAAAGCTCTATCAACTGGATGTTAAACAACAAGATTTTTGTGATTTTTATATTCTAGCGTTTGTGCCAGAAAACTCATTTCTCACCCTATGAGGGAGCACTGGCAGGCAAAGCAAACCCCCTCCAAAGGCCCACGACCAAGGCTCCATCCTGTCTGGCTCTGTCAGGCCACGGAGGGCCACAGAGCCAACCCAATGCACAAACAAAACTATGATCTGCCAGGTAAGCCATTTATCATGCGGAAACTAAGTATGTCTGAGGCGCTGCATGCCTGACCCCCACCACCACCAACTTTGTTTCTCCCAGCTGTACTACAAATTCATCCGCCCTCAAGTAAAAACCAAGCAAATGCAGCCTTGATGGCAGATGCACTATTGAATTCATGTTCTCTAAAGGAAGGTAACATCTGCCTAACCACTCAGTCTGCTACTATAAAAGCCCCTTTGACCAACCCACTCCTCCATAGAGAGACTACAGCATGGCCACCACACCCCTATGCAGGCACACCTTGCTGTGCAAAGGAAACTGTGCATAGCCTCCTGAACTGTTTCACCGCTGTCATACAGGCCACCCTCTCCACCACCCCCAATAGAAACTATCAAAAAGCCATAGTGAGAAACGACTTACCCGTTCCCAATGCCCTAATGCAATTCTCTACGCAAGAACACATCCCCCTTGCCGACACCTACTACAGCCACCCAACCCATCTACAAGAGCCCTCTGACAATAACTTTCTTGAACTCTGATTCAAAAATGTCACAATTATGTCTGATAATGCAATAACGCACCATCCATATGCCACAAAAGAAAATGCACATAACATGTATAATATATGCCTAATGATTCCTACTAATGACGTGTGACCCAGTGCTTCCCATTGATAGCATGTGTGACCCTGGCCTAGTGAACCCTGTTACTATAATGGTGTGTGACTCAGTGCTTCCCATTGACAACATGTGTGAACCTGGCCTAGTGAACCCTGTTATTGCAATGATGTGTGACCCAGTGCTTCCTGTTGATAACATGTGTGACCATGGCCTAGTGAACCCTGTTACTGATGGGGGACCCCCGTGTGTCCCATTGATAAAATGTGTGACCCTTGCCTAAGGAACACTGCTGCTGCTATAACGTGTGACCTAGATATCCCCGAGACAATATGCAACCCTGGCCTAGTAAACCCTACTGTTGTAAAGTGCGACCTAGAGAAGCTCTTCGCTGATACAATGCATGACCTTTGCCTTGTGAGTCCAGCCACAGACACAGTTTGCGAGTCAATCACAACTACCCCCACTGCCAATATCAGAATGGCCCCCACAGAACCAGTACAACCAGAAACCAACATGCCACCCACAACCCACATTGAGACCCTCAACCCCAACACCTACAAAACTACCATCACAAACAATGCAAGCAATACGTGCTCCACCACAACCAACATCCACACATTTTTAATCAATGGGGGATCGCTACCAGCCCCTGCTCTTGACATCTCAGATCTCATCACTTCAAACCAACTGGACATACTAGCCATCACTGAAACATGGCTTCGTGCAGCTGTCGGCCCAGGCCTCTGACTAGCTATCCCAGAGGGTTTCACCATCTTCAGAAAAGACAGACCTTTGGCCAAAGGAGGTGGTCTAATGCTCATAGCCAAAAATGATTTATCACTAACAGAGTTGCTCAACTTTTTGTTCCACTCAGGAGAATCACTATCTCTAAAACGCTCCTTGCTAATGCCTCTTCACTCACCATCCACATCCTATATAGGCCCCCCGGCTCAATACTTTGTCTAGATGAGGGCATTACCTTCCTCCTGGCCAACAATGCTAAACCTTCCCCCAGAATCATTATTATGGGAGACTTCAACCTAGGCCTCAATGACCCCTCAGATGCTAATGCTAAAACTATCACCAATACAATTGAATCATTAGGATTCACACAACGCATCACCCTACCCAAACACTACAAAGGCTGAATGCTAGACTGGCTGGCTGATATGAACTGCAACACGAGTATTATCTCTAACTGCTCTTGCCCCTGGTCCCACCACAACGTCATCACCATTCCAAAATACATTACAGCTAAATCCGTACTGCAACTTGCCCCTGTCGCGCAAATAAGAAACACACACAACATAATTCCTGAGAACTTGCACCCCTTGCTCTACCCCATCACTAACTACCAGCACTCAGACCAATAACCCAATCAAATGGTGGAGTTATATAACCAAACTCTCCTCCTAGTGATAGACAAAGTTGCCCCCACTAAGTACCAGTAAACCCAAACCTAGAGCCCATCTAAATTCTTGGTAAACATGAGATCTGAAAATAATGCAACCAAATGAAATCCAGAGGCCATTTGGAAGACCACTCCATCAAAAGATAATGAAAACAAATTCCTTAATGCAGCCAAAACCTATAAACAGGCCATCATCCAGGCAAAAAAGCCTCACTTACAATGATTGCATAGCAAAAGCCAATACAGGCTCAAAATAACTCTTCTCCATTCTACACAAACTTGAATCCCCTGTGCCCACCCTCCCCCCAGAAAGCATCCATAAAGACTCCTCCTGGTGCACCAACATCCAGAAGACACTACTCGATAAAATTGACTCAATACAAAGCAAAATTGACATAGAAACGCAAAACTATCTTCACAAAAATACACCCACCCAAACCCACCACCCCCACCCCTAACAAACTATTCTAATTCTGACCTGTTACTCCCCAAGAAGTCATACAAATGATCAACGACCTTAAAACTTCCAGATGCCAAGGCGACATCTGCCCTGCACCCGTCATCAAAGAATATGCCGTAGTACTAGCACCATTTATAACCTAACTCATCAACAACTCATTTTCACAAGGGATCGTCCTGAACAACCTGAAAAATGCATGGGTTCTCCCCCTCCTAAAACAAACATCCCTTGACCCTAACATGCTCACCAACTACCGCCCCATCACCGTTGTCTCCTTCCTCCTAAAAATCAAAGACAGAGCAGCCTACTTACAAATACATACACCTGGAATCCTACATAATCCTTCGTCTACATCAATCTGTCTTCTGCCCAGGACATGGTACTATTAGGAAGAATCATCTGCAGTACCCTTCGGTAACGCTACAGGCAATTAGGACTACAAGTGTAAGCACAATTTCACCTTTGGTACAAACCTGTACTACACAGTAAAATGGTAGCGATGGCTGAGCAGCCAGACTTATCTCAAGAGTTTAAGTGAGCAGTAGAACAAGTTACACAAAGGATAAACAAATGCAGTGATTCCAACATACACTTACTCAAGGTTTCTTGGTAAAAGAATATACATTTATTTACTCAGTCAGTTAGAAAACATTACACTAGCATAAGCAGCTCAATATCACACACTGATAAACCACAAAAATACAACTGGAAAGTAAATGAACAAGTCTAGCTTCAAATGAAGTGGGAACAAAATGGCACTTCAGATACTTAATAAAGGGGTAAAAAGACAAGGTTATAAGAATAGATCGCCCAAGTACCTTCATAGACAGGGCAAAGGGTTTCAATTAAATAATACCAGCAATTCTTCTCAATAGGCCTGGGCCAAAGTCAATGGTTCAGAGTCTTTTGTATAAGATAGCACAGTTGTGGTAGGTAACGGTTAAGTCTTTGCCACAGAGATTAGAAGAATTTGGCTAGGCGAAAAGTTTGATGAATGTTAAGGGAAGGACAAGCCTTCGTAGTTGAGGAAAGTTTCACACACTCTCTCAATGGCCGAAAAGATTCTGGACTGCGTTTGCACAGTAACTTGTAAATGAAGAAGAGCTGTAGCTGATGCAGTTGTTCCTGGCAGCTCAAGCAGATCTCGCTGTTCCTGAGCTTCAGTCGTGGGGACAAGAAGGATGATGTCAGGAGGTTCCTGCACTGCCGAGGGATGAGGCCAAAAGCTTTAGTAAGACATTGGTTTAAGGTGTGAGTGCCTTAAGGTCCACAAGCTGGTTTCCTTCCCTCTGGCTATCCAGTTTTCAACAGAGCTCTGAGGAAAATTCGACCAGATGTGGATGGTGTCCAGGTGGCTTGCGAATTGGTTGTTCCCACCAAACTCAAGGAAAGAAGTTAACCTTGAAGGGCTTCTCTGTCGATAGAGTTTAAGGCAATTCAAACCTGCAGCAGGGCTTCATCGGACATCAAGGAGTTTCAGCAGTCCTCTTCCTTCAGCTTGTCTTCGGTTCTTTCATTCCAGTGGTCGACTCTGCTTTCCAAGTCCCAGAGACCTGCTTTTAACCAGTTTTCCCCCATTCATTCCAGCCTGCCTGTCACTCACACAGCAGGGTCGCTATCCTTGCTGGACAGCCAGCCGGCCAATCACGCCAGAGTGCATTTAGGTCTCCTAGGAGACTAAGCACAGGGAGTTTTGGGCACCTCCCTCACATCCTGTCCACCCCAGATACCCTGACACCATAGGAGGGCTTCAGCACTGAAGCCTGCCAAAGGCCAACGAACAAAGGGACCAAACCTAGTTTGGCGCGCAGAGACAAACACAGGAAGAACCTTTCCTAAAAGAAATAGCAAAAAAGATGACCAGAGTCTGTTTTTACAGATAGGTCTTGGGCTCCATATTGGAAAAAACATGGCTGAACCGATTTTTAGCTACCATTGTTAGCGGTCGGGAAAAATCACGGTAGTTGATCTAAACCACTGCCACCAGCCATTTAAAGTAGGAAAAGGTAACATTTTACTGTAACATGAGTGTTTTGACTCAGGGGAAGCTAAGCAACCCCTCCAGCACTGTATAGGAAGATAGTGTGTGCTGGGTCAGTAAATGTAAAGAGACTAGTAAAGACAATTTAACTTTACATGCTCTGGGAGACGGTAGTCAGTCCCAGAGAAGGTGTTTAAGACAACCCTGTGCCACTGCACTGAAGGTGCTGTGTGACACACAGAAAAAGATAATGCCTATGGAGTTGTTTTAAAACTCCATAACCAAATAACACAAAAGTAAAACACACATCAAAATCCATGGAAGAGTGGGGAAAAAGTCCCTCACTCTTCCCAGGTAAAAAAATCAAATCCTAGCAATCCAGCAAAGTTGCTGGAAAATGTGCCGGTATAACTTTGTTGCTTGTTGCCAAAATAAATAGATAATTCTATGAAAGTCAAAGCATGATTTCCTTCCCCTGCTTTCTCCTCATTCACCTTCACCTCACTTCACTTCTTTACGTACACTTCACTTCCCACACAACATTGTTTTGTAATATTTTGTATTATGAAACAAGAAACAATACAACAATACCAACATCATGTTTGGTCTCGCAGACTACTTATCAGGAACGTGTGGTTGGTATATGTGATCAGTCTTTGAGAGAGCAGTAGGAGTTTGCTGGCTGCTTGTCTATTGTAGCGGTGAGTGGGAAAACGTTTTAGTTTGAATTCCATTGAATAGTTAGAGGGAAAGGAAAATTGAGGTATGCGGTTACTTACTTAAATTTATAAACTAACATTGGCATTGTGACAAGGAAAGAGATTACATTCGCTGGCGTGCGAAACACATGTGACCACTTGTGAGTGACTGGGGTACAGATTGCCACCCCATTGATCACTGTGCATGTCATAAACGCACGCCCCATTCATTGTCAGGAAGTACAAGGATTGATAACATTACAGGATAGTATGGAGGTAGATTACACTAGGGTGTAGTATGTCTGGCATCTATTGCATGTGGTGGTTGGGATGCCAAACGTTTCACAGAATGTTGGTCACATTGATTAAGCTGCTACCCATAACCAATCACGTGGGTTCGGAATAAATCTGGGAGCACTGTTGAGTCTCACACAAACTCGTAAATCAGGCAAACACCACAAGTATAGAGATTGGTTCAAATCACGAGTTTGGTGTGGATGCCTCCTCCTCCTCCAGGAATTGTATGCGTGTCAAAAACAAACAATATACAGCAAATATGTATAAATAGACATCATACAATGTCTTCCAGTGAGATAAAAACAAAACATACATATATATATATATATATATATATATATATATATATATATATATATATATATATATATATATATATATATATATATATATATATATATATTGTTTGCCTGGTGTCAATCTGTGTGAAAAGTAAACTTATGAAATACAGCAATCTTTGGGAACATTGGTTGAAAATTCTTGAGTGAAACTCTTTTGCTCAATTGAAGAAGTACATTTTCTTCTACCACTCACAAAATGTGTCACTACATATTTGAAATCAACACAGTATAAAGTTTCAGAGAAACACGATAATATAAAACTACTTCAGGTTTCTCATTTAGCATTACAACAATACATTGGATCTAATTGTGCTGCTTTATTACTAGTGAAATAGCTTCAGCATCGTATTGAGCTGTTTCATAACCACTGAAGTAGATTTTGAAGCAATATTTAAAAAGCAAATCTTTCCTTCTGGACATAAATGTTCTAGAAAGTACAAGACGCCGTTTGCTCCTGTTAAATAAATACATGCCCTTTTCTTGCCTACAATGGTTCAATTTTAGAAGCTAGAAGCTTTATTTCAAATGTCTGTTTCGATACAGATCATTAGTTTAAACAAGTTGAATGGAGGGGCCGGCAAAAGCAGTCACCCTCATGGTTGAATATATGATTATCTAATGATGATGTTTACATTCACCTGCACATACCATAGATGTTTTTAGTGACCTCTTTTTTTGTTTGAAAACGTCAGCTTAATGTAACAGAAAGTTTAGGGTACACCATTGTGTACATGTGGAATCAATGAACTAGAAATGAATCACTGCACAGTGAAAATTAGCATATTTACTTCTGTCTGTGCATTGACTCGTGGAACACATTCCCAAGTGGGCTCATTTTTACGTCACTGCAGATGGGGAGCAGGTGCAAGTGGATCTAGGTCACCTGGCCTAAACCCCGCCCACTTGGTGACTTCCTGCCGCTCTTTTTCACCATTTGGCAAACCCTGCCCACCTGATGCCTTCCTGTCTGCCGCTCTTTTTCACCACTTAGCAAGCCCCGCCCACCTGGTGCCTTCCTGCCTGCTGCTCTTTTTCACCACTTAGCAAGCCCCGCCCACCTGGTGCCTTCCTGCTTTCCGCTCTTTTTCACCACTTAGCAAGCCACGCCCACCTGGTGCGTTCCTGCTTGCCGCTCTGTTTCCCTACTTAAGGAGCCCTCCAGCTTCTTTTCCTTTGCAGATGGGGAGCAGGTGCAAGTGGATCTAGGTCACCTGGTCTAAGCCCCACCCACCTTATGCCTTCCTGCCTGCCACTCTTTTTCACCGCTTAGCAAGCCCCGCCCAACTGGTGCCTTCCTGCTTGCCGCTCTTATTCACCACTTAGTAAGCCCCGCCCACCTGGTGCCTTCCTGCTTCCCACTCTTTTTCACCACTTAGCAAGCACCGCCCACCTGGTGCCTTCCTGCTTCCCGCTCTTTTTCACCACTTAGCAAGCCATGCCCACCTGGTGCCTTCCTGCTTGCCGTTCTTTTTCCCTACTTAAGGAGCCCTCCAGCTTATTTTCCTTTGCAGATGGGGAGCAGGTGCAAGTGGATCTAGGTCACCTGGCCTAAGCCCCACCCACCTGGTGCCTTCCTGCCTGCCTCTCTTTTTCACCACTTGGCAAGCCCCGCCCAACTGGTACCTTCCTGCTTGCCACTCTTTTTCACCACTTAGCAAGCCACGCCCACCTTGTGCCTTCCTGCTTGCCGCTCTGTTTCCCTACTGAAGGAGCCCTCCAGCTTCTTTTCCTTTGCAGATGGGGAGCAGGTGCAAGTGGATCTAGGTCACCTGGCCTAAGCCCCGCGCACCTGGTACCTTCCTGCCTGCTGCTCTTTTTCACCACTTAGCAAGCCCCGCCCACCTGGTGCCTTCCTTCACCATCACTGTCTTGTGGCCAATGCTGGATTTGACTTTTAAGGACTTCATTCATTCATGGTGCATCACTCTTTCGCAACTCTCATGCTGGACTTCCTTTGCATCTTGTACTCATGGTGGCTCTGAATCATGCTGTTCCCATATTCATCTTGTATCCTGGCTTGCAACATTATGTGTTACTACTGACTTCTGCAATTGTATTCGCTCTACACTCTTGCTTCTCCACTCTTTTTGACAGCTTACACTCTTTTCTCTCCTACTTTCCCTTTTCCCTTTTCCTTTCTCCTCCCCTTACTTTCTTCTATGCACTTACTCTATCCGAATTGTCCCTGGACCTAATATGATAGCAACCTTGTCTGTTTCCTCCACCCTCCGATTACAGTTTTTTTCCTCCCCACTACCCCTCCATCACTATCTGAAATGTTGTCAGGCCTAGTATGATAGTCGCTTGTTTTGTTCCTTCCCTCCCTTTCTGCACCCCTCTCGCTCACCTTTTGTTTTTCTCCGGCTCTACCAGAAATGTTGTCAGGCCTAGTACGGTAGTCGCCTGTCTGTCTCCATTTCCTTCCCACTCTCCCCTTCCCTTCCTTATCTATGTCTTAGCTCTTGCACTATCTGAAATGTCGTCAGGCCGAGTACGATAGTTAATTTCACATCCTTACTGTTCATGGCCTGTAAGAATGTGGTTGTATTTTCCCTTGTTCCCTCCATTGCCTTGAAGCGCTTTGAAACACATTGTGTATAGGCGCTATATAAATAAACAATCGTATCATATCATATCATTTGGAATTTTGCCAAGTACTTAACCACTGTTACATGAACTGCCAGGTTCTCTCCAAACATTCCTAATGAGTAGTAGGTGTTATGCAATGATTGCTATATAAAAATCAAGAAAGAAGAAATACATCCTGAGCAGGGGCGTTGCTGGGGGGGGGGTAAGGGGGCTATTGCCCCTGATCTTTTGGTTGTAGCCCCGGATAGAATCTCAGGAGCTACAGCCAAAAGACTAGCTATCCCCCAGTCCCAACAGTTCCGACATCAGCGTAGCCCCAGGTCTTTTCCAGACCTAGCAACTCCCCTCACCCTGAGACTGCGTCACTATAAATGCAATATTAGAAGGACAGGGTGTGTCACTTTCATGAAATGTGCACATTTCAATAAGGTGTCTATTTCAGTATTCACAACCATAGTGCCAGTAAGGTCCAACATCTCTGTCAAATTCACAGGCACATTATGCAATACATGTATAAACACATTAAATTACAATGTTAATAATATGTATTCCATAGCATTTGCATTTTCTAGCTTAACTTTGGATGCTGTAATTGAAAAAAGAACATACTGAGCATGCATGCATATAGAGTATGCATAGTTAAATATGTTGTTTCTGTTCGATGCAGATATAACAGTACACCAAACACTACTGGGAACTTCTTCAGAGTGCAGTGAAGGGACAGAGCAGATAGCAGTGGAATTGGGCAGGGGGCAAGCAAGTACATCCTGTCACTTCAAATACCTACAGAATAGTGTGTGGTTACAAGCACCCAGACATTCAGATTCATTGGCAACTTCACTTTGTTAGTTGCTGCCATCATTTACTGTGATGATAGGGAAATAGATGGGGAAAGGGAGTCAAAGTTGAGGAGATGCTACTACCAATATATACAAAACCCACAGTGTGCATACGACACGAGTGTTCCACAGATTGTGGACACTGTTTCTTTTTGTTCTATGTAACCGCAACCCAGTGTCAGCGTTGCTACACACTGCCACACACCTCACTATAATCACATAATTAGTGAAATACATACTATCAACGGTGGTCAGTCAAAAGGCCGAAAAAATAATACCGAATGACAAAATCTCGAAAAAAAATATCGAATTATTTATTTATTTATATGTGTTTTTGGGGTCAGGTAAGTAAAACAAAGGGTTAAAATAAAAAAAAATAGGAAAAAAGGGAGGTTGGAGGGGGGAACCCCCCATTTCGAAAAAGAAAGTCATAAAAAAAAATTCGATATTTTTTTTTTCGGCCTTTTATTTTTAGATTTTTTTTTTCGAGATTTTAAAGTTCGGTATTATCACTATAAACCACTATCAACATGCGTGCATCTCTATACATTCTTGCTACCAACATAATGTCATTGCTATAGAAGAGTGTCATGCATGCCATCTGGTTCTCTGTTCGTGAGTGAAATGGTCATAATGGAGAATTGGTGCAAATAGTGTTTTTCAATAATGTGATATCATGGTTACATATAAGGACATGCCTATTGGTTTATTTTAAGGCCAATATAATGCATGTGACAACGGCGTGCCTGATTAGCATTTCAGGATACTTTTCCTATTTTTCTTAGTGAACCCAGAAGAAGTGTTGATCCAATAATTGTTCTTTAATATGGGGGAAATGGAGATAGTCACAATTCAAGGAAGAGGGGGTGGAGGTTGTGAGGAAGAATTACAGAGATCACAATGCCCTGTGGAAAGGACCATAGACCTTTCATTGTCAAATAATAACTCAATCAATTTAAATTAACACACGATCTCAAGGGAAGTGAGAGTATCATGCAGGACCTCACATGAGTTGCATAGGATTACAGACATGCATTGTTTCTAGTATGCAGTCATCATAGAAAAGAATGGTTGTGGAATGAGAGGAAACAGTGCAGTATTATACTCTGTAAGGGTCAGCCCTCCCTCTGGAACAGCCTTCCTGCTTCCCTGAAGCACCTCAAAACCTTCCTCTTTGCTTCTGCTTTCTCTCCCCCTCTCCTCTGCTAAATTCCTGACTGAAATTGCACTGAATCTGCAATTGGGCCACTCTCACTGATCTCGTTTCTTGGCCCAGCCACTCTCCCCTTGCACTGCCTCCCTGGTAACCCCTGCACTGCGGGACTGTCTCTGTATCCCTACAGCCCCCCTTCCCAGCACTTGTCTGCACTTTCCTTGCACCTGCCACCAGCTGGCCCTTATTATTTATATTGTTATTCTACTACCCCTGTACTGCACTTTCTCCTCTCCCTTTCCCCTTGCACTTTTCCTTTCCCCTCTACCCATGCACTTGCACGATCTGAATGACACCTGGTCTAGTAGGATCATTGTCTGTCTTCCCTTTGTTCCCCCTCCCTGACCTCGTCGCACCTTGAAACATTTGTGTATAGGCGTGTTACAAATACCATATCATATCATATCATATCACATCATATCATAACGGTACCACGGTTGAACAGAAAAGGGGGCAGCAACCAGGACCACATACATTGAATGAAAGGAGCTACAAAGAGAACTGTAGACTATGGAGAAATCATGAATATGTATGTGAGGTAAAAACAAGAACGTTGCCAAGCATAATTGCGGAGAAATCACAGAAGCCATTATTAAGAGACTTGAAAACCACTCTGAGTGAAATTAAAATATTAATCTCCAAAATCAAAGAGAGGAACAAGGGGACTCATTGGGGAGACCCGAGGAACAGGTGATGCCATAGGATTGTTCCCAATGTGGACTATGAATCATTAAGAAAGCATGATTATGTATATAAGGACATAGCAAGAAAGTTACCAAGTAAACCATGAGTATTGAGTGGAAGTAAAACTGTCCAACGACAAAGTGAGAGAAAGAAGATCCCAGTAGAGAGGCTACAGGATTGCTGATGCCACACCATTGTGAAGTTTATAGCAGACCCCAACAGAGAAACACTCAAATATTCATGATTATATCAAAACGAAAGCAAGAAGGACATTGATAGGCCTTGCACACTCGGGGATAGCTGAAATCTGAACATATCACATGAACCATATAGACGCATGAAAAAGATACTGGGAATCAGAATACATTGTTTCTATTAACTTGTCAGCACATCCGACTGGTTGAATATTGGAAACCCTGAAAGAAAGCTTCAAAAGAGATGGCTAAAGGGAAGGTGCCAGAAAAAAATATCTCTTGGCCATTTTTTTAGTTATTAGTTATAGTGATAGGGTTAGTTAGAGTTAAGTTTTGGACTGAGGACATTTTGCTTTTGATTTCTGTATACAGACGAGCACCCCTAGTTAGTTTGGTAAGGTAGGGAACATTCCCATAGTAATAGGAAGAGGTAGGCATTGTTCGTATTATTTAAATAAAATCATTAAGAATGCCCAACATGAGTCCAGTTACTTCTTCCAACCCACCACAGAGTTAAGAAGTTCTGTAAGCTGGTCCTGAAATCAACTTGCAGTCAGGTACTGAGAGGGATAGATGGAGGAATGCACACATGTAGTAGTATTCTGCTGGTGTGTAACCAGCCTTCTGGGGCCTGGGACCCTCTACATCCAACCCTTTCTCCCTAAATACCTCCCTGCTAGAGCCCTTTGGTTCTCTAACTACAACTCTCTGCATACCAGATGTTCTTCCAAGCAGATAGTGGCGGGTAGGTGTCTCTCTTTGGCAGGTGTCTCTCTCTGGAATGGCCTCCCTGCCCCTCTCAGACTTGAGCCAGGCAACCTTAAATTCTGGAAGCTTCTCAAGACCCTGCTCTTCTCTTCCTCCTTCCCTCTCCCCGTCCCTTGCTAATGCCCCCCCTGCTACTGTGACTGACAGCCTTGTCACCTATGAGTCACACAGAGCACCAGGACCCACATGACCAGTACATACCTGAGCCCCTCCAAAACAGCATTTCCCTTCGGGCCCCTTTTCCTGACTAGCCTAGTGGGTTGGGCATCCCTCCAATGTTTGGTCCACTCCCATCCTCGCACCTAGATGGTGGTCTGCCCCCGGACATCCCCTGGCACTTGCCCCCCACACCATAGGCTCTCCCCAGCACTTTCCCAACCCACAGGCCCTTCTTCCTTCTCCCCCTGCATATTATGTCCCTCCCCTAACCATCACTAATTTCCCCCTCCAATCCCACTCCACCTGTCCCCTCCCCCCAGCACTTCTTGTTACTGCACTTGCACAATCCTAATGTCATAATGCATAGCAGGACCATTATTGTTGTTTATCTCCCCTGTTCCCCCTTCCTGTTCTGCACCAGGCAGCATATGTTGCAGAGAGAGAGGTAGCCATGTCTGCCAACTTGCCCTGTATCATATGTGACACCTCCAACCAGTCCTTGTAGTTTTGTTTTTCCTGTTAAGTAGGCCTATATTTACAATGTGAAAACATGAAACTAAAAGTCACAGCATGCAATTGGTAAAACCAGGACTGGGTAGAGGTGTAACACATGACACAGGGTAACAAGGAAGCTATGAGTACACATGTGGTTTCAGCAATGGAGAGTAGGCACAGGAGCAGGTATGGGGCATTAACTTAGACAATAGGCACAATGCAATGTTCCCCCATGGTCAAATAATGTACTCAGGGCTTGCATCAATGAGGAAAGGGATAGGGGAGGAATTAGCCACGGGTATTGGAGGACAGCATTCAGTGACACAGGGACAAACAGGTTCAATGTATAAAAGAAGAGAAACAAGTGACCAAATGGTCAGGAGAAGAAGAGACAGCACAGAGAAGGGGAGGTACTTCCAGGATTACTTACGTGATGTCACATGTCACATTTTTGAGAGGTGCTCTGCATTGGCTTACAGTTGAGCATAGGATAATTAATAAACTGTTTAATTGACATGCACATTTCAAACTGCTAAAGTACCCCAATATTTAATGCACTGCATGGCAGTTGCTCAGTCACTAAGAAGTCTGCGTTCCAGCGATAGCCTAAAAATCACTTGACCACACTTTATGCTGGTAAAATTTGGTGCGACAAGTTTTGATGTCCTAGCTCCTAAGGAATGGAATGCTCTTCCCTTCCCTCTGCGTACATTATCCTTCCTGCCCTCCTTTAAAAGGGCCATCACAACACACATTGGGCCTCATTACACGGTAGGCGGTGGACCAAGGTGCTATTAGCACCTTGGTCCATGCCGGTAAAATACCGGCACCGCCTTGGCGGAAAGGGGATTTACCGCCCCATTCCAAGGTTGGAGGGGCGGTAAATCCCCTTTCCGCCATTGCCCTTCCCCATTCCCATTTCTGCCCCATAGGGGCATTTCACACGCGATTGGCCTGGGTACGTGTAAATCTGGGGTGCACGGGAAGTTTCACACACGATTGGCCTTGGGCGAGCGGGGTACGTGTATATCTGGGGTGCAGAGGAGTCCTACATGTGAATTGGCAGTGTGGGTCCTCCCAGGTGTTCCCTCTACACCCTCCGCGGCCCCTGCAGGAGCCCACACCACAGGGGACTACCCTGCACCCCTGGTCATGTCCCGCAGGCAGCCCATCCACCATGGGCATGCGCCCCAGCCAAGCCACATGTCAGCTTGCACTACTGACCATCAACGCATGACCCCCTCCACCCCATCCCCCAGCAGTGCAGGGCACATGCCAGCAGGCCCCCACTCATGTCCCACTCATGTCCCCTTGCACCCCCACCCCCCAGCACTGAGGGGCACCTGCCAGCAGGCCCCCACTCCACTCATGTCCCCTTGCGCCCACACCCCCAGCAGTGCAGGGCACCTTCCAGCAGGCCCCCACTCATGTCCCACTCATGTCCCCTTGCACCCCCACCGCCCAGCAGTGCAGGGCACCTGCCAGCAGGCCCCCACTCATGTCCTACTCATGTCCCCTTGCATCCCACACCCCAGCAGTGCAGGGCACCTGCCAGCAGGCACCCACTCATGTCCCATTCATGCCCCCTTGCACCCCCACCCCCCAGCAGTGCGGGGCACCTGCCAGCAGGCCCCACCCATGTCCCACTCATGTCCCCTTGCACCCCCACCCCCCAGCAGTGCAGGGCACCTGCCAGCAGTCCCCCACTCATGTCCCACTCATGTCCTCTTGCACCTCCACCCCCCAGCACTGAGGGGCACCTGCCAGCAGGCCCCCACTCATGTCCCCTCGTACCACCACCCCCCGACACTGAGGGGCCCTGCCAGCAGGCCCCCACTCATGTCCCCTTGCACACCCACCCCCAGAACTGATGGGGCACCTGCCAGCAGGCCCCCACTCATGTCCCACTCATGTCCCCTTGCACCCCCACCTCCCAGCAGTGCGGGACACCTGCCAGCAGGCCCCCACTCATGGCCCACTCATGTCCCCTTGCACCCCCACCCCCCAGCAGTGCAGGGCACCTGCCAGCAGGCCCCCACTCAGGTCCCCTTGCACCGCCACCCCCCAGCACTGAGGGGCACCTGCCAGCAGGCCCCCACTCATGTTCCCTTGCACCCCCACCCCCCAGCACTGAGGGGCACCTGCCAGCAGGCCCCCACTCATGTCCCCTTGCACCCCCACCCCCCAGCACTGAGGGGTACCTGCCAGCAGGCCCCCACTCAAGTCCGCTTGCACACCCACCCCCCAGCACTGAGGGGCACCTGCCAGCAGGCCCCCACTCATGTTCCACTCATGTCCCCTTGCACCACCACCCCCCAGCACTGAGGGGCACCTGCCAGCAGGCCCCCACTCATGTCCCACTCATGTCCCCTTGCACACCCACCCCCCAGCACTGAGGGGCACCTGCCAGCAGGCCCCCACTCATGTCCAACTCATGTCCCCTTGCACCCCCACCCCACAACAGTGCAGGGCACCTGCCAGCAGGCCCCCATTCATGTCCTATTCATGTCCCCTTGCACCCCCACCCTCAGCAGTGCAGGGCACCTGCCAGCAGGCCCCCACTCATGTCCCAATCATGTCCCCTTGCACCCCCAACCCCCAGCAGTGCATGGCACCTGCCAGCAGGCCCCCACTCATGTCCCCTTGCACCCCCACACCCCAGCACTGAGGGGCACCTGCCAGCAGGCCCCCACTCATGTCCCCTTGCACCCCCACCCCCCAGCAGTGCAGGGCACCTGCCAGCAGGCCCCCACCCATGTCCCACTCATGTCCCCTTGCACCCCCACACCCCAGCAGTGCAGGGCACCTGCCAGCAGGCCCCCACTCATGTCCCCTTGCACACCCACCCCCCAGCAGTGAAATGGTGATCTCATGACACAAACCAAAAGTCAACTATGTACATCAACACATGTCCGCCACAAGAAGGCAGGCGGTAGCATCCCAGCGCATTAAAAAAGTGCGCTAACAAAAAGCCTGTATATACAGCTCTGATGAATGTCCCATACTCTGGCCCTCTAGGACAAATGACGTGCAAAGGGGTACGCAACAAACACGGACACCCGCTGTGTCAAAAATAGCGTGTATTTCGGGGGTGCGTGGGAAGTTTCACACGCGATTGTTCCTGGGCGAGCGGGGTGCGTGTACTTCAGGGGCTTGCGGGAAGTATTACACGCGATTGTGCCTGGGCGAGCGGGGTATGTGTACTTCAGGGGCTCGCTGGAAGTTGTACATGCAAATGGGCCTGGGCGAGCGGGGTACGTGTATTACTGCGGTGGGCGGGGAAGTACATGAGGCAAATGCGCGGAACGGCCACATGCACACGCCAAAAAAGATGCACTAATCCGGAAACACGTACGCCAGCAGGAAGCAGGCGTAGGTGGACCCGCGCAGCATAAAAGTGCGCGCAAACAACAAGCAAGCTCAGACGCCAGGATGAACATAACGTTCCTAGCAGCAGTGGTCGTGGGATACCGCAGGAAGAGGAGGAGGATAGTCAGGCCCAGAATGTTCACACCCAGAACCAGCCTTTTTGGCATGCCTGATGACCAGGTGTATGGGAGGTACAGTTTTACACCTCACATAATACTCAACCTGGTCAGTGAGTGGGAGGATGACCTCACATCACCCACCCTCTGCTCCCAAGAACTCAGCCCCCTGGAGAAGGTCCTCCATGTACTGCACTTTTTGGCAACTGGATCATTTCAGCGGACAAGTGCCATAGTGGGGGGGGGGTGTCACAGGCCACGCAGCCACGCTGCCTACACCAAGTCTTGGCCATCATGACTGCACGCCCATCAGTCCGCAGGCACATATACCTGCCCAGAACACGTGCAGAAAGGCAGGCTGCCGTCCAGGATTTCTACGGGGTGGCACAATTCCCCAAAGTCCTAGGTGCCATTGATTGCACCCATGTGGCTCTACGTCCCCCCAGGGCATCAGAGCACATCTGTAGAAACCGCAAGCACTGGCATTCCATCAACGTCCAGGTAGTATGTGATGCCAAGGGAATCATCACCTCAGTATATGCCAACTATCCAGGGTCCACCCACGACAGTTTCATTTACAGAATGTCAACCCTAAACCGGGACCTAGAAGCTGGGCGGCATGGCGATAAATGGCTGCTCGGTGAGTATAAATGCCTCAGCACATGCATGCCTGCCAGATACTGAGTAATGTCACAACCCTACTAATGATACCCATCACCACCTCCCCAGGGGACAGTGCCTACCCTCTGAGCACCCACATGATGACGCCAATTCGGAACCCCACCACGCCACCCGAGGTAAGATACAACACAGCCCATATTGCAACCCGGGGCATAGTGGAGCGCACATTCGGAGTGCTCAGGTCACGCTTTCGCTCCCTTGACCGTTCTGGCGGGCAGCTGTTATACGCTCCCCCAGTAGTGTGGAGGATCATAGTGGCAGCATGTGTCCTGCACAACGTTGCAACACACCGGGGTCTGCCCCTGGACATGGTGGTGCTCCCACATCCCCACCCACATGCACGCACGCTGTGCATGGGAGGGGAAAGGGCACGAGGTGAGGCAGCCCGAATGCAGCTGGTGGCTAATTACTTCACTTAGAATCACACCCCTGTGGAGTGCACACAGCGCTGCCACATACCAGCTGACAATCGATGATGACACAAGGGACAGTGAACTGTCACAACCATACCAGCCTGCGATTGGTCCCCTGGAAGTGTCACAATGTGTGCATCCCTGCCTAGAGAAACACCACCAATGCTGTGTCATCAAAAGTCACATATGCTGCTAAATGCATTACCCCCTTGCAAAATACAAAATGAGAACAGTGCCATGTCACCCAACCCCTTCCCAGCACCACCACCAACACACCATGGCATGTCATGCTATGTGATAGCAAACAAAGTAATCTCAAAAAACCTGACACAAGTGTCACAAAGTACAGTGTCCCTAATGGAAACTGGCCACACACCATATGCTCCCAGTAATGTTGAACTAACAAAATACATGACCAAATACTTACCAACAATACAATGCAGCTACACAAGCTCAAGCATAACTAAAACATGACAGTACTAAGTTAAAGTAGTCATAGTCTTACAACCTGAATATGCCACCTCATCGCCCCCTTACAACTGTAGTCTTGCAGGCTTCAAAACTTGTCTGTGTACTGCATACAATGTGAACTCCATCTCCAAAGTATACGGCCTTCTGAAGACATGCGGAATGAACCTGCAAATTCAGAGGTAGACATGGAAGCAGAAGCATACATAATTCCAACATGCAGTGTACAATACAACAACAATATACACAAGGAATGTCTACACAGTATTGACTACAGACTGCCCACACAGCTCATGGGAGCCCAACATCACTGTGTACATCACTGTCAATTGGTCACACCCTTTGCAAGCCCATGGAAACGGGAAGCAGGAGGCGTGTGTGTCTCACGAACCCAAGCATCGAACCCAAACTCAGGACAAGCCTGCATGTGCCCAGCTGGAATACAGTGGATGCCCACGGGAGCCACACAAGGCAACACACTGTTAAAAAAAGAATACAAAATAAAAAATAATAAATCAAAAAATCAAAAATCAATAATCAAAAATGCCCATGTGGGGGATGGGGGGCACCCAGGAAGTCCGAGGACAGGGTGCGCACCAACAGCTGCATGTGTTGATGTTGGGAAAAAAAAACACCTCCATGGACTCATGGCCTGCACGGCTAAGCCAATGTGGGAGAACTGCTGCTGTCGCTCTCATTACCCTCTGCTGCTGCCACAGGAGGTGGTGATGCTATGGGAGGCAGCCCACGCAAAGCCCTGGTATGGTCCTCCATGGCAGCAAGCATGCGGCGGTGGAAGGTCTCGTTCTGGAGGATTATAGTGCGGAGATCCCCATGCAGCACCTGACGTGATGCCCGGATCTCCTCCCGAGTTGCCTGCATCTCAGCTGAGAGCGAACATGTGAGCCGCTCCAGCTGCTGTTCTGTCCTCAAGTTAGTGGAAGTCTCAAGGTCAACAATAGTCTCCCTGAGGTTATGGAGTTCTACCCTCAGGGCTTCCCTGTGGCCCAGGGACTCTATTGATATCGATTGGCATAGAGTCTCCAGTGCCGCCCGTCTGTCCCTGTTGGACGCCAACATGTCCTCCCTGTATGATTGGCAAATGGAGTCTGTTGCCTGCTGTAGTAGCTCCATCTGCCTTTCAGGGGGGACAATGGAAGTGGCCACCCTCTCCATTGCTTAAGCCATCATCTCAACTGATGCTGCCTGTTGGGTTGCCATACTGTAAATGGATTGTTCCCATGCGGTATTGCCTGGTGGCATACGGCCACCACGTCGGCGGGCACCACACCTGTTTGGGTCTCATGTGATGTCTGGCTCACCTTTGCCTGCTCATGATATGATATGATATGGCATTTGTAACGTGCCTATACACAAGTGTTTCAAGGCGCGAACACATAAACACATGCTGTTGTATGTGTATGGATGGTGCTGGCTGTTGCGATATGGTTGTGGAATAGCTCATGTGTGTGATTTGAAATGACATGTGTGTTGGGGATTGTGATTCCATGTCTGAAATTTGACAATGACACTCGTGTGCAACTGTCATGTGTGTATGAGTCCATTGTACAGTGCCCTGATGCCTGTGTCTCTCCCTGTCTGCAGTGTCGACTGATGAAGAGGGCGGAGAGGGTGCTGTGGAGCACAGCGGCAGGGATCGCACCACCAGCCGGAGACGCAAGGCCCGGCTCCCCTCCCAGGTTGTCATCTCGTCGGGGAGTGAGGAGTCCAGTGCCGTACCCCAGGTCGCAGCTGCCGAGGGGAGGTCCAAGAGGCGGAGGTCGGAGTTGGACTCCTCGGCAGCAGAAGGGGCAGCTGAGACCCCACAGGGCCCGACAGAGGAAGATGGCATGGAGTCATCCAGGTTGGTGGGGGGTTTGGTGGAGGAGGAGGCTGTGCAAGGGACAGAGACGAGGTCTGGAGATGGGGATTCCACTGGTGCTAGTGGTGCAGTGCAGGGGCAGGGACAGGAGGCAGCACAGGTCGCAGCGGAGGTGCCTGTGTGTAATCCTGTCCCCGATCCTGTGACTGCATCATCTTGCACCAGCAGGGATACCTACGTCCAGACCCGTTTTCAGGCAAGGGATGAGCTTACGACAACTGGCCTTCCTCTGCCTGCGGACGTGGCTATCCGGGATTGGGTTGAACCTGTCCTGGGTGGTGTGGCGTTGCGTCAACGGGCCATGCGAGGCAAAATGCAGTCTTTTCATGGGGAGACTGCATGTCGTCTCGAATGGCTCGTTGACCACGTCAACCTTCTGGGACAGGTCACCAGGGCCGGATTCCTCCGTTTGCTGGGCATTGTTCCGACCCCCTCCTCAACTGAACCCCCTATGCGCCAGTCGTCCTCCATGCCATCTTCCCACCCATGTGTCACCTGGGTGCCCTGTGGAGCTGCCTCTGACCCTGCGGCCAGGCTGGTGGAGTAGGCATCCCTGCCACAGTCGGGAGTCAGACGTTCAGCAGGGGTGGCCACCTCAACAACTGCACCCCAGTTGGAGGAGGATGTGCAGGCAGCAAGAGCCAGGGCACGGGCAGAGGCACAGCAGCAGCAGCAACAAGGTGGGAGCCATGATGGCTCGGGGCCTTCATCATCGGAGGGGCAGGCATCGGCCAGAGGGCAGGAGGACCCAGGACGGGAAGTGTCTTCCGTGTGGCAGTGATTAGGCCATGCCATAGATGCGGAGTGACAGCGGGCAGAAGAGGCACGGCTCACGTTGGTCAGGGCGGAGAACTCCACGCGGAGGGCCCTGAGGCGGGCCGAGTGCCTCGAGGCAATTTGCAGGGAGTTGGAGGAGAACATGTCGTCGTCCCTGCGAACCCTCGGGCCATGGAAGAGAACCGCCTCCGGGACATTGAGCAGGAGTTCGATGATGCCCTGGCCTGGGACATCCAAAAGTGAGCTGTCGGACTAGCCCGCTGTCCTTGTAAATAGTTAGATAGTGTTAGGTTTCCTTTGTTTTTTTCTTTATTTTGTTTGTACTTGGACAATGCACCACGTTTCTGTATATAGTTTGTCATTAGGTAGTATTTTTGATAGGTTTCATTTCTTCAGTTGGGATCATGGACCCTGGATTGTTCATCTGTATATAGTTCAATATTGGATTCATCTCTTTTTTTTGGATTTCCCCATGGAGCAATGGTTTTCACTTTTGTTTTTCCCTTGGATTTGCTTTGTTGGACTGTGACTTTGGACACTTTTCCTTTGGATTATGATTTCTTGTTTTTCATTATTTTACGGACATGCAGCTTTTCTTTTTTTATTCCCATTGTTGTTTGCCTGATTTTAATTCCATTCATGTTGCTTTTAAAACATTTTTTTCTTCAGACTTCGATGTGTGGTATTATCTCTTTGGTTTCATGCATGTCATGATATGGGTTTTCACATTCATTTGCAACCACTGTGTGTGTGTGACGAACATGTGTTCATTTACATACTTGCCATTGGGGTTGTATCATGTAATTGCCTTTTCTATGTGGGTGGATGCAATACTTGGTTGGGTCTTTGGGCTGGGGAGGCTGGCCATAAGGGCCATGATTGAGGATCGTCATGACCTGGGGACAGGTGGACATGAGTGGGGGCCTGCTGGCAGGTGCCCTGCACTGCTGGGGGGTGGGGGTGCAAGGGGACATGAGTGGGACAAGAGTGGGGGCATGCTGGCAGGTGCCCTGCACTGCTGGGGGGTGGGGGTGCAAGGAGACATGAGTGGGACATGAGTGGGGGCCTGCTGGCAGGTGCCCTGCACTGCCGGTGGGGTGGGGGCGCAAGGAGACATGAGTGGGACATGAGTGGGGGCCTGCTGGCAAGTGCCCTGCACTGCTGGGGGTGGGGGTGCAAGGGGACATGAGTGGGGGCCTGCTGGCAGGAGCCCTGCACTGCTCGGGGGTGGGGGTGCAAGGGGACATGAGTGGGACATGAGTGGGGGCCTTACGGCAGGTGCTCTGCACTGCTGGGGGGTGGGGGTACAAGGGGACATGAGTGGGAAAAAATGTTGTAATATCATTTTTTGGATTGCTTTACTGTGACTACATTAACACTGGTTGATAGAGGATTGGCTTCATTAGTAGGTCTGCTTTTCTTTGTACACAATTTTTTACTTTTTGTTTTGCAACAGCCTGCTGGCAGGTGCCCTGCACTGCTGGGGGGTGAGGGTGCAAGGGGGTAATGCATTGGTGATCACTAGTGCGAGGTGACATGTGGCTTAGCTGGGGGGCATGCCCCTGGTGGATGGGCTGCCTGCGGGACATGACTAGGGGTGCGGGGTAGTCCCCTGTGGTGTGGGCTGCCTGCAGGGGCCATGGAGGGGGTAGAGGGGACACCTGGGAGGACCCACACTGCCAATTCACATGTAGGACTCCCCGCGCACCCCCGAAATGCGCGTTCCCCGCTCTGACAGGAAAATCGCATGTGAAACTTCATGCACAGCCCGGTAATACAAGTACCCTACTCCAATCGCGTGTGAAACTTCCCGCGCACCCCTGAAATACACGTACCCAAGCCAATTGCGTGTGAAACTTCCCGCGCACCCCTGAAATACACATACCCAGGCCAATCGCGTGTGAAACTTCCCGCACACCCCTGAAATACACGTACCCGGGCCAATCGCGTGTGAAACTTCCCGCGCACCCCTGAAATACATGTACCAAGGCCAATCGTGTGTGAAACTTCCCGTGCACCCCTGAAATACACGTACCCAGCCCAATCGTGTGTGAAACTTCCCGCGCACCCCTGAAATACACGTACCCAGCCCAATTGTGTGTGAAACTTCCCGCGCACCCCTGAAATACACGTACACAGGCCAATCGCGTCTGAAACTTCCCGCGCACCCCTGATATACACGTACCCAGGCCATTCACGTGTGAAACGTCCTGCGCACCCCTTAAATACACGTACCCAGCCCAATCGCATGTGAAACTTCCCGTGCACCCCCGTAATACATGTACCCCACTCGCACAGGCCCTTTCGCGTGTGAAAGTTCCCGCGAACCCCGTAATACACGTACCCTGCTGAAATCGCGTGTGAAACTTCCCGCAAACCCCAGTGATACACGTACCCCACTCGCACAGGCTCTTTCGCGTGTGAAACTTCACGCGGACCCCAGTAATACACGTTCCCCGCTTGGCATTTGCTGTTTGGCAGCCCTGTAAACTGGTCCAGGGTTAGCGCAGCCCTTTGCGCTGAATTGGGAATTTTGATGGCTTTTCCTTGCGTAAGGGCGTTCTTGGGGGCGTAACTGGCGCTGCTGCAGGGTCGCTGCGCCACTCTGCGCCACAGCTGGTTTTGGAGGCTAAAATCCAAAATATGCTGTGCACGGAAAACGATTTTAGCGCACGCGGCTGGCGCAGACTTTCGCACGCGCACCCTGTGCGCCAGCCGCGTGAGCCTTTTTTGTGTGAAATTCTATGAATTACCCTGTTAGTTTTATATACAAAAGTGGTTGTTCTTTACTCTGAGAAATATTGGCACAGTGAAAAGACTATCCACAGCACTGTGTTATGTGCATTTTGCCTCTCCCCAAAAACGTTCTGTTCTTCCATCGTCACTATCTTTTTGTGTAAATAATGAAGTGATACAAGAAGTGGCGTAGAATGGTTGCACTACCCTTAACTAAACTGTCAGGTTTTGAGGGTAGTATTTTGCTGTGGCAGAGAGTTGGCAAGGGAACCATAGTTTGAGGTCCACAAATTATTAATCTAATCATTGCAGCATGAGCACAAAATCAGCATTGAATTGGTCAAGTGGAGACTTTCTCTGTGGTCAGTCCAGTGGCCGATAGCTTCTTCTGTTGCATTAGAATAACACTATACTTTTCTCTGTGCTGAGCTGAGAGTGAGGACAGCGTTTTTACTAGCCAGTAAGGTCATTATGCAACATGTGACAAAAGCACTGCCAGCAAGACAGATAAAGAGGTGACCAAGAAGCTATCAAATAAAACAACCATGACAAAATTGATGACAAGTTAAGTCTTACATTTTCTTTTAAAGAGGGTTCTATAGAAATTCCCAAATAGTTAATAGAATCTTGACACATCTAAGGCCATATCCTTCTATATCTTGTTTAAAACACTGCACATTAAAAATAAGTATTTCTGAATTATCATCATTTAATTAGTAGCCTAACCTTGATGAGAATATTGAAATGGGGTTAGATAGAAGATGTAGATTTACAGGTGGGGTTTTTAACAGACTTCAACTGCATATGCTTCGAAGTTAACTTCAGTTGAGAAAACTATTAAACATGGTATAAAAGGAAAATGGCAGCCCTGCCAAGCCCTTTCCAAAAGAAGAATTAAAGCAGAACATTACCTGTTTATAAATTATGGCATTTATAGATTGGAAAATAGAAGTTTAATAAGGGAAATCAAATAAGATCCAAATCCATGCCAATTTAATGCTGCAAAAAGATAATCCCATTCAAATATCTCAAATGGTTTTTCTGTGTCTAGGCCAATGACCACAACATCATATGTCTATGTATGTACCATATTACGCATATGAAAGAAGAGTCTGGAGTTAAAGTTTGCTTTAACAAATCCTACCTGATCAGCTTTAACCAATAGAGAGAGGAAGGAATCACATTGTATTAGCAATCATTTTCATTGAACAAATTGCAATCAGAGTTAATTAAGGAAATTGTTTAGGCATTTTGCAATATTTACCTAATTTAAGATACATATTCAGGAGGGTTTCCAAATAGGAATTCATTTTATTTTATTTATTGTGTATTTATAATGCTTTATACAGCAAAAGGTGTTTCAAGGTGCAACAAGACACACGAGGGTGTGGGGCAGGGTTGAAGAAAAACAAAAATGGTCCTACTATCCTACTAGGCCTTGTGTCATTCGGAACATGCACGTGCAGTAACAAGAAGTGCAGGGGAGAGAGGAGGAGGGAATTGCCGTTCAGGGTGGATAGGGTCCATGAGTTATGCGAGTGCCAAGGGGAGGCCAGGTGGACAAGTGCCAGGTAATGCAGCGTGTGCAGTGGAATAAGGTCCACATGCTAAGTGAGAGGGAGGGGGCTGGAACGGCTCAAGGGTTGCAGGCCCAGCCAGGCTAGTTCAGGGGAGGGACACCTGGAAGGGCAAGTGGAGGTAAGGGGCAGGGGTCAGGGGAGACCAAGTGCAGGGGTAGACTGGTCAAGGAGGTCCTGGTGCCTTGTAGAATCAAAACAAACCAGGCAGCCAGTCAAAAGAGGCATAGATGGACGGAGAGGGGGAGAGGAAAGGAAGAAAAGTAAAGGAGAATCTTGAGAAACCTCCTGAATTTGCAGAGCTCCAGCTCAAGTCTGAGGGGGTCAGAGGGTCAAGGAGGCAATTCCAATAGGAATGACCTGTGGAGGAGAGAGAACTAACCCCCACTCTCTGCTTGGAAAAGCGTCTGAGCTGCAGAGAGTTGGAGCTAGATGACCAAAGAGCTCTTGCAGAGAGGTATTTAGCGAGAGAGAGTTTGATGCAGCAGCGTCACAGGCCCCAGAAATCCTTGTGGATGATGCATAGGGACTTGAACATGATCCTCGCAGCAACCTGGAGCAAGTAGAGTGATTTTAGGGCCAGAGAGATGCGATCCCTGGGATTGAGACCAAGGATAAGTCTAGCAGGCCTACTCTGGATTAGTTGAAGGAGGTGATGGAAGGAGTTAGGCAGATTAAGGAAGTGGCTGTTGCAGTAGTACAGCTTGGAGAAGACCAGAGCTCTTGAGACATTGAGTTTCTGGGGCAATGTGAAAAAAGGGAGAATGCCTCGGAAGAGGTGCAGCTGAAAGTGGGCCTTCTTGGCAAGGTACTGGCTTTTGAGGCAGAGATTGTTAGCAGTGCACCATGCCTAAACAGCAGGCAGACAGTCAGGGGAGTCAAGGTGAATATTCAAGTCTCTGAGGAGGAGAAGCTTGGAGGTGGAGGCAAGGTGCAAAGAGGTGAGGCCAGACCCCTCTGAGAGGCAGTGGGATAGCGGACGATGGGGCTTGGAGATAATCGCCAGAGTCAGCGAGAGGATAGGAGACACACCAAGCCAGCAGTCGATGCATTCAACAGAGGAGTAGGGCTGAGTGGATACGATAGTAGCAGGGACCGATTCAGGGAAGATTATGGCCACTCTGTCCCCAGACTGGATTGGCCTGAATTTAGAGATGATCTTGTAGCCCTCCAGGGGGAGAAGAGTGTCAAAACTCATGACAGAGCTGGCAGTGAACCACGTCTCGGCAAGATCAAGGACTTCGTGGTCAAGGTGTTCAAGGAGGTGGCAGATGTCAGAGGAGTGTTTGACAGCAGAGCGAGAGTTGAGGGTAGCTAAGTGGAGCTGGTTAGCACTTTTGAAGGTCTTCCGAGGAGGGGTACAGGAATGTGGTACTCCCATTAAGGGTGCAGAGGAGACAGAGGGGTGGAAGGAGAAGTGGCAGGAGAAGGAAAGGAGTTGATGAGGGACGGAAGACACCTATCAAGAATGAGGAGGTTGGGCTGAGAGCCCTGGACCAGGACAGTGCCATTCAGGTAGACAGTAATGATGGCCCCAAGAGGTAGGAAAGTATGCCAAGAGTGCTTCCCAATGGATGCCAACATTATTTGGTGAGGAAGAGAAAGGAGAGAGCACTGAGACCAGATGGGGAGTACAAAGGTCAGGAGAGGGAATGACAAAGAGGATGCAAGTGACAGTCTTCCTGAATGAAGCATTGACATAGATATAAGCGATGGGAAGTCCTGGATTGGAGACAAGGAGATCCTTCTTGAACATTTTCCTTCCAGAATTCGAAAGAGAGATAGAGATAGGATAGGTGATAGTGTAGCAGTTGGAGAATATAGGGGAGATTGAAAGCAGCATGGAGGGAGTGCACAGAGAGAAGGAGGGGGTTAGGGAGAGGGGGAGAAACTGCAGCACAAGACGCCCAACTTTGACACAACAGCAATGCAAGCATCTAAACTGAGGTATCCCGGATAAGGGGAAAAAGCCTAGATTTCAGCATACAGCAGAAAAAGCAAGAAACACCAAGAATCAAGTTTCCTGGAAAGAGGGAAAAAGCCTAGATGGAGGGAGAGAGGGAGGAATGGCTAAAGTTCAAACAGACAGCAATGCAAAACAGCCAGATCCAACCTTCCTAGATAGAGGTAAAAAGCCCCAATTTCAAACACAACAGCAGATGAAAAATACCCAGATTCGACTTTTGTATATAGAGTGAAAAAAACATACGTTTTAAACACAACAGCACATGCAAAACACCCCGACTCTCTGAGATAGAAGGGAAAAACCATTGACGTAAATGCCATATATGGATAACATTCAACTGTGGGTGACATGCAGCAGACTGCAAACTTAGCCAATAGGAGTAATAACAGAGGAGAGGCAGTTACACAGGGAACACCCTTCTTACCTTGCCATTCACTGCTGGTTGATGGCCATGCTGCATGCTCCACTGGCGAACACATACAAACAATGTCTGGAGCTGCTACTATAGGAGCTGCCCTTTGCCATGGGCCCTTAACTGAGGGGACTGCAGAGGCATAAGGCTGCACTGTGGGTATGGATTACTGTAACGCTCACCTGATATCCACATCAACGCCACTCAGCGTCCGGTGGTTTGTAGTCCTGTTCTTCAATACCCATATGGGAAAGGGCATGGGCATTCCTGCTTTTGACTCTAGGTCAAAATGTAATCACGTAGTCATATTCAGTGAAGAATGGGGCCCAACGTAACTGTTGTGAAGATTGCACTTTAGGAGTTTTTAGATACTGGAGATTTCGGTGATCTGTTATGACAGTGATGGTGTGTCTTGCACCCAGAAGGTAATGGCGCCAGGCCTTAAAGGCAGACTTGATGGCTAGGAGCTCTTTATCTGTGATGGCGTAACTGAGCTCGGGGGGTGTAAATTTACGTGACCAGAAGGCAACCGGGGGATCCTTTTGCAAGAGGACGGCTCCCATGGCCATGTTTGATGCATCCGTTTCCACCACTTATGGGAGTTCTAGGCAAGGATGGCGTATAATTGGGGCCGAAGTGAATCAAGCCTTAAGTTCCTGGAAAGCTCTTTTTGCTTCCTCTGTCCATTGACATTTTTTATTGCTCTTTTTTAGTAACAATGTGATGGGATGTACTATCTGTGAGAATTCTGAGATGAACCGGCGGTAGAAGTTTGTGAAACCTAACATGCTCTGTAATCCCTTGAACGAGTTCCGTGATGGCCAGTTTAGGATCGCATCTACCTTGTGTACATCCATACGGATACCCTTCGGACTAAGAATGAAACCAAGGAACTCCACCTGGGAAACATGGAATGAACACTTTTCAAGTTTGGCATAGAGCTGATGCTGGCGGAGATTTGCCAGTACGGATCAAACGTGTTTGACATGGTCTTGTTTTGATGCAGAATACACTAGGATGTTGACAATGTATACTAAAGCACAGACATCAATTAATTCCCTTAAAACATTGTTCATGAAATATTGATATGCAGCTGGCGTGTTGTAAAGGCCAAAGGGCATTACTTGATATTCGTACAGGCCATACTTGGTACGAAAGGCGGTTTTCCATTTGTCGCCCTTTTTAACTCGGACAAGGTGATATGCTCCTCTTAGATCTAGTTTTGTGTAGATTTGGGCGTCTTTGACTTGGTCAAGCAGTTCAGGAATCAATGGCAGGGGGTAATGGTTTTTGACGGTAATCTGGTTCAATGCATGATAGTCGATGCACATTCTTAGGTCCCCTTCCTTTTCGGTACCAAGAACAGAGGACTGGCCGCAGAGGACTTCGAGGGACAGATGAACCCGTTTGCCAGGTATTGGTCAAGATAAGACTTCAGGTGCTGGTTTTCTGGTTCTGTGAATGCGTAGATTCGTCCACAAGGGACCTGAGCACCGGGTATCAGGTCAATCTGGCAATCGTATGGTCTGTGTGGAGGTAGGGTATTAGCTTGTTCCTTCTGAAACACGTCTTGAAAACCCTGGTACTCTCTTGGTAGGGTCCTGGCCGCCACTGTTCCCAGCATAGAGGTTCTGGCGTTGATTGATTGTTTCTCTTGATGATAACACTTTTGAGCACAGGTCTCGGAGAAGGCCAGCTCCTTTGCTTGCCAATCTATTCGAGGATTATGAGCTACCAACCAGGGCATCCCTAAGATCAGTCGAAACTGAGGTGCATTGATGAGGTCGAAAGCGATAGATTCTTGATGCCCATCCTGCCACAGAAGGGTTAATGCTGCAGTGCATTGGGATACTGGACCAGAGGCTATTTCCGTGCCATCAACTGTGGTTACAGTATCTGTGGTTAACTTTGGACATAGAGGAAGTCCCATCTTTGCTGCGAGATCTTGGTCTATGTAATTCCCAACAGCTCCACTGTCTATGTACGCTCTTGCTGCGTGCATCCGCAATGGTTGTGATCATGATCACAGGTAGTGCAAAATGGGAGGTCTGTAGTTCACTTTCTTCACTCGACAAGTGGACCCCTACACTTGCCGGGCTGGGCAGTTTTCCGACTCTTTGGTGGAGTCTTCCTTGTCCATAGCTCCTACTATCCTTCTCGGTGGCTTCACTGGGCACTCCTTTAGAAAGTGACCCGATTATCCACAGTACAAACATAATTGCTGTAACTTCCTCCTATCTTTTTCCACCTTAGTCAAGGGTGACCTGATGCCTCCAATCTGCATTGGTTCCCCTGAGCCTTCTGTTGATCAAGAAACATTGTCCCTTGAACGCACATAAATATGGCGAGAGTCAGGTCTGATCCTATCTGCTCTTCGGTCTTGCAATCTTTGATCTAGCTGAACCACCTGGTTAATAAATTCTGCACAGTCTTGAGGGGCGTCCACTACTGGTGCGAGGACATCCTTTAGCTCTCCCCGCAGACCCCTATGAAATAACATGGTTCTGTTCTCTGAGGCCATTCAGCTTCAACCACAGGTCTATTGAACGAGGCGATGTATGTCAATAGGTCTTGGTTCCCTTGACGAAGGGATAGAAGTGCGTTGTCTAGAGCCTGTCCATGAGTACAACGGGCAAAAAGGTTTTCCATTTCCTGTTGAAAACCCCTGAAATTGCGTAACATAGTATCGTCTTGAGTTACAAATGGCACTGACCAGTCTGCAGCACTTCCGCTCAAATAAGATAGCACAAATGCAAGCCGTGATTGGTCATTTGGAAAGGCCCCGGGCCTGCAAAGGAAGTGCAGAAGGCACTGGTTCATAAAATTGGCATATTCCTTAGGATCCCCAGTGAATCGTTCTGGTGGCCCCAAGGGAACTGCCCCAGGAAGGGTTATCTGAACAGGGCTGGCTGATGGTACTGGCATTGTAGGCACGTTTCCCGGCAATGGTGCATGTCCCGCTTGCGACCGGAGAAGTTGTCGGCTTAGGTCATCTGTTTGTTCCTTTGCAACTATCAACTCCCTCCTCAGGGTGTTGGTCTCCTGCCGGGCTGCATGTACTTCGGAGCGTAACTGTCCCAACATTTGGGCTAACTGGTCAGTTTCTGACGTTTCCATGAAGCCCAGGTGGATTTTTGGTGTGAGGCTTTGCGTTCTGTAACGCTCACCTGATATCCACGGGGACGCCACTTAGCCGGTCCGGACTTCCAACCACTTCGAACCCTTCCCTTGACTTGATCAACCAAGCACTGGGCCTGAAACACAGTATTATCAGAGGGCAATTCTCTGTTGGTCTTGCTTGTCTGGCCCCCCTTTTCTTCCCTGGGTCCCAACCTTCCCCTGGACCTCTCCACACCTTGTTTTTTGATGTGGGACGCTCTCCGTCCTGCCTTCGATGCAGGGGTGCATTGGGTGATGCAGGCTGGAGGGTGCCTAGTTGCTTCACTGGCACAGGTCCGGCGGACGGGGCTTGCTGCGGCTTCAGCCCGACCGGTAATTGGAATGAGTCTTACCAAAGGTACTGATGGCTCTAGTCCCTTTAATACTGTGGGCCTCATTACACGGAAGGCGGTGAGCCATGGCGCTATTAGCGCCATGGCTCATGCCGGTAAAATACCGGCATCGCCTTGGCGCAAAGGGGATTTACCGCCCCATTCCAAGGTTGGTGGGGCGGTAAATCCCCCTTCCGCCATGGCCCTTCCCCATTCCCATTTCTGCCCATAGGGCTCTATGGGAATGGGGAAGGCGCTAATTACGGCACCGCAATTTTGCGGTGCCGTAATTAGCTCCGAGGTCCCTTAGCGGGTTGGTTTTTAACGCCTGCAAAAAGCAGGCGTTAAAGCACCAACCCGCTAAGGGACCTCGTAGTAAGGCGGTAATGGTTAACGGTCACCGTTACCATTAACGGTGGCCGTTAACCATTACCGCCTTCCGTGTAATGAGGCCCTGTGTCTTTTTTTCCTTAGGTGATGAAGGTCTTGATGATGGTGATGCGCTGCTGAAGTAAGTAGGAATGCTGAGCGTGATGCTTATTGGCTTCCTTAGCACTAACCAATGTTTGTCTTTTCCATGTCCTTTTAGGTGCTGCAGTAACTCAGCATGGAAGCGAGCTGAGGAGATGAGCTGCGGTGAGAAAGCGCGATGTGCAGCGCCTCTTAAATATTTTGCACTAACTTGATGTGTCTTTTCCCCTTTTTCAGATCGACGGGATGCTCCGGAGCAGAAGTTGTCTGATCGACAGGAGTTCAGGTAAGGATTAAACTCTATTTGCAAATTTGAGAGAGCAAAAGTATTGCAGAATGCTTACTAACGTCTTTTTTCTATTCTACTCCCCTTTGATAGGGCGCAGCGTGCCGAGATGGAGATGACTCTGCCGTAGGAATCCACAAGACTGGGAAGAGCTTGACCGAAGTTGGATGCTCTTCGAGGTGAGTATTGGCAACAAATTTCTTATTCTTGCAGGTGCGCTGCCACTGAAGAAAGAAGTGGGCCTCTTCAGGAGATCCGAGCACGGTGAGTGTCACGCTGCAGGTGCAGAGAAACGCAAAGCATGTTTCTCAGGCCGGGTGTGGTTTACAAAGTCTGTAGGTATCCCAGGTAACCCTGGGCTGAGCCACACCCGAAAGACTAGACCACTTATCCAGTTCAAGGAACTGAATTACCGGGGGCATCCATTGCCCCATAATACATTGCAAGTCCAATACAAAGTGGATCTCAGGACTGTGTGTGAGCTTGGTGCCAAAGGCGCTAACTCTGAGTCCAAGTTGGTGTCTTGGGAAATGGAGAGGCCCTTAGGGGCTGGGGGCAGGAATCGTGACAATTACAAGGAGCTGTCGCTGAAGGCCCAATCAGACAATGGGGTGGAGTTTCATGAGGGGAGGTTAAGCAGGAGGAGGGTGGTGGGAGGCAGGGGAAGACGCTACATGCTGCACTGTGGCTGCTATCCAAAAATTAACAAATTGCAAACACAGGGGCTAAAATGACCACATTTCTCAGGAATGGCACTCATCAGCTCCCACTGTGGATCAAAATGCCGTGAATGGGCCTAAACTAGTAATTGCACTAGCAGAAACAAACACTGGGTTGAAGCCCAATCAGGCGCCAGGAGTGGAGCAGGAGTCAGGCAGGGGTATCAAGAAGAAGGAGGAAACAACAGAAGAGCTGATATTAGAGAAATATAATAATAATGTTAGTAGTTTAGGAGGTAAAAAGTGAGTGAAGTGAGAATGGAAATCCATAAAAAAAAATCCAGCCGACCTTTTTTGCGATCTTTAATGGCTTTAAAGATTTGATCTATACGTATAGGCACTTCTAAAGATGTAAGGTCACACTGATGATATGACCTATGAGACTTTTTTTTTTTAAAAACTTGAAGTTGTTGGAACATTGCCATTATCCAAATTATAAAGTTATTTGTAATAGTTTGCAAACATGTCCATAGCTTTATCTGAAGAAACTATATTGCCTTCCTGTTTCCTAATTTAAGGGATATTGCCACATTCTTTTCTTACTTTTAAATAAGATGCAGGAGGGTTAATCACAGTTTTCTTTTACTATGGTATATATTAGGATTGTAGTTTAATAGCATCCCACAATCATGTTCTGAGGTCATTTTAGTGATCTCAATTGTATTCTATTGTATCCTCATCTTTATTAATCTTAATGTATTGATGAAATGTGGATATATATTGCAAAAGGTTTTCATTGTAAATAAGAGAGTTATTAAGTTTCAATCTACTAGCCGATATATATTTCTATTTTGTAAATCCAGAGGTGCATTAACAGGAGTCTGATCAGAAGTAACAGTACGTTCAATTGAAAAATCGATGGCAGAGTTAGTGAGGGATCTAGAGACACATATATAATCAATACGGGACAGACTATTGTGTGGAGGAAAATATCATGTAAACTCCATGTCAGAAGGGTATGCCATCCGCCATGTATCAACCAACCTGACCTCTCTAATACATTGCATGCATTCTTTATCTGTTTTACAACTTTTAAACATAGGCTTAGACCTTCTGTCCAAAAAGGGGTCAATAACATTATTAAAACCAACACATATTAATAAATTAGGGAGATCAGAGTAAAACAAATTCCAGGTCCACATTAGTGGTTCCATACAAATTCAAAATGCAAATGCATGAAACCACTTGAAATTTTACCTATACCCATCTACCTTTATCTTCATATTTACTTTGCACAATTATATACTTGAGAGCTGTATAAAAAAGAATAAAGCTGTATAAAAATGAATAGCTACAACATTATAATTCCCATCAGTTAAGCTAAAAATAACATCACCAACCCAGAATGTTTTCATGTTATAGCTTCTTGCTGGGATAGATGTGTTTCTTGATGGCAGCCGATATAGGGCTTGCATCTATCTAAATAAGCTAAACATGTTAATCTCTTAACTGGACATTTTAGAGCTTTAATATTCCAAGAAATACATTTGAACTGCATCCAAAATAAATTGAAATACATATTTTGATCACCCCATCATATAATGGGACATGATGAGATTGTATACAAATATTGCATCCATTTCACACTTAACCAAATAGATTTCATGAATTGATCCACACAATTACAAAGGAAGGATAAGACCAAAGGAAAATACAGGAAAATAGAAAACAACAGAACTTGGACTGATTACGCATTTAATTATTGAAATATGAGAAGAACCAATAGAACTACAACAATTGCTATGTAAAGTGGCCATGATATGATGTCCTCACTGTGACCATATGAGTCCAAGCTTGACTAGAGACATCAAGGAGTGGGAAACTAGAAGAAAGTGGAAAGCAACTCCCACTCCACCACCATAGATTATATAGTGATACAAATGCATTAATGCTGATGTGCAGTTATATCAGCTATAACCCAACACAACGGGTTAAGTGCTTCCATTGGAATCAGAGTGGTTGTAACTCATCAGTGGTAAGGAAGTATCCATAAGCACAGCATTGTATGACCAGATGTTGTTCTTAAGGTTGAATGGGTCATCAAAAACAGAGATTTTTACCTCTCAAGTGACCTTAAAAGAGCAACAGTGAAACAGCCCATAGTTGCTTGAAGGGAGGGAGTAAATGTGATCATTATTTTCTGCACTTGGCTGTAGCTCTGGACACATCCTGGGTAATACACAATCTGTGACCATTCCATGAGAAATGTTTACTTTCTCCTTCTTTTTTCATAATGATTTGTAATTGAGGAAATTGCAATAGTAGGAAAAATTAGGTTCTAGGGGAAGAGTTCTTCTGATGAGAGTGCCATAATAAAGCAATATGCCCCTCGCGGCAGGGGCATTACCGACTCACTCGCTTCCCTCGGGCCTATAACTATGGGCCCCGGGGCATTACTAGAGTCGGTAATGCCCCCACCGTGAGGGGCATATAGCTATTAGTAACCCGGCCCGCAAAAACTATGTGACCGGGGCACTAAAAGCTTTTTTTTGTACCGAAATGCTGCTACATTTCGGGGAAAAAAAAGACGACAAAGAAAATGGCCGCCGGGAAAGGGAAAACGGAGTCTGTTTTCCCTTTCCATGGTGGCCATCGGGAACGGACGCGCTGGAAACAGACGCGTTTCCAGCACATCTGCTCCCCCAAAAAAAAGAAGGTAAGTGCGGTTGGGAGGGCGGAAGGGAGGGGAAGGGAGCGGAAGGGAACAAAAATAATGGAAGCCTCCAGTCATGTGGAGGCACGGAGCGGGGATGGCCCCGTTCTAAGTATCCACACTGCTGGAGGCTGCCAATGTCCCCCTCCGGGGACTGAGGAGCAAGAAGTTACGTGGGGTGGGGAGGGCAGTGAGGAGGGAGGGAAGGGAAAAAAAAAAAAAAACCTTACCTGAGTCCCCAGAAGGGGGCAGAGGCAGCCTCTCAGCCGTGCGAAGGCTCAGAGCGGGGATGGATCCGCTTCGAGCCTCCTCATTGGCTGAGGGGCTGCCACACCCCCGCAGAGGACAAGGCAGCTGGAATCCCGGCCGAGAATCGGAGCATAAGGACCCAGAGAGAGCCAATCAGAATGTGTGTTGCATTCTGGTTGACTCTCGCCGGGTACTAATAGAACTTCTCTAAGCACTCTCTAAGCACTCTCTGAATATTGATCGACAAAAATGAAGGGGGGTCAAAATTGTAGACAATATTTTTTGCAAGAATAGAACAAGATCCTATCCCTCATACAAACCTTAAGCTAAAACATTTGCTCTGGCAGTGATTTTTAAATCCTCAGAGTGCGTTTGGACATCATATAGTGTTTTTTTCCAACCTCACCACTCACTGAACCACACCCTCCACATCTCTAATCTGACTTTCAACCTCTTCAATTCAGAATTTAAAAGAGGAGCATGTATCAACCAACTTTGAGCCACAGAATGACATCAGGCTTTCAGCAATTACCGTAAAACCTTTCTGTTTCCAGATGTCTGAATATTTATTTTTCTTTGGAATTTTTTTCTGTGACATTTCCTCTTTCTTAATCTTGCCCGCACCAGGTTACCGCTAGGGTCACAGTTTTGCGCTATACAAGTCATCAAAAACTCTTGTAATTTGATATCACTGACTTCCATGAATGGCTTAAAAACCCTCAACACTGCTAAAATAGTTGCCATGGTCCTATCTATTGATGTTCGTAGTGGATGCAAATATTTGCTTTTGGGTCTTTTGAGGGTTGTGTCAGAATAGAGAGATACTGCATTACATTATCAGGAGGCATTTTGAGCAGCCACCTCAACGCTGGCACTAAATACCCCAGGAACCACACCACTTGTGAGAGTCATGTCAGGTAAGGTATGTGTAGAAGCTCCAAACAAAATGATTCCTAAACTGAAATGTTATGTTATATATACAAAAAATTCCAAAATTACTTTGTTTCAGTGAGGAGATTATGGGCCTCATTCTATGCCAGCCAGTCCAGTAAAAAAGTGCCGATATTCATGGATATCAGCAAAAAGTGCCGGTATTCAAGGATATTGGCACTTTATCGGATTGGATGACTAGGGAATGCCGATGGGGCACCTGGGTTACCTCCTGTTAAAGGCAGGTGCCCGACTGGCATAAAAAGACATCATAACCAGCATTAGCATTGACAGTGCCGGTAATCACACCAAATCCCCTCATAGAGTCCTAATGGACTCCATGAATGGGGACTTACACCATCACCACCGGAAACCGTAACAACATTTGCCGGTATTTGCGCACTACCCAGCGGTAATTTTCATCTTCTGGCCAGCGTTGGGTAGGCTCCCCAGTCCTTACACTGCAGCAGCTCTCCCAGTAGACCGGCTCTTGCTTCTTACTTCCATGCAATAGGCCTGTTGTCTATGAGTCTCCACTTCTGACACAGCCATTATCGCACCTGCTCTCCAGTCTGCTCGGCGTCCTTTCGGTTTCCCAACTGGCCTTGAGTATGGTGCGTCTCTATCTTCCTGACTCGTTGGGTGTTTTAAAGTTCCTTGCATTGGTCAGCTGTTTGGAACAACTAGCCGCACTGTGTGGTTCTAGGCAGGTGACATCTTGGTTACTCTGGCCCTCTTGCTCATCCTAATAGGCCTATAGGAACAAGTATGGGTTTTTCTATTGTTTTTATCAGGAAATTACATAATACAATATGCCATTCATATCTAGTATTGCAATGTCTGGTGACTATTATACCTCACAAAGGCGGGTGTCACGGGGGGGAATGACAGATCATCTTCACCCCACCAAGGTTGTTCTCCTCCCATGTGGTCCTCCTGCAGATAGCCAGCTCCAGGATTTTAGTCAGGTAACATTCTTTGGCTCTTGAATTCAGCATCATTTATTAAGTGCAGTCCCACAGGCAAGAAGTGACTACCAACTACCTGCATTTTAGAGGTTCACCTTTTCATAGCAATCAAAAAAGTAACACATGAATGAAGCGAGACACCATTCGGGCCCTTCTTGTTTTATATTGATCCCATTGCCATTTCCCCTGACAGGATGCATATTAACACGTTGATAGCCTGCTTCTTAGTAGGACGCCACCCTTTCTCACCTTGAACTAAAATGAACTCTGGCATGACATGAGAATGAACAAACTCTAATAGTAACCTTTTGACTTCAAAGTTCCAGGCTAGTTCATTGTACCACACTAGTCTGACAACTCCACTCCTTTACCTTCAGTTACCAACAACATTCACCTTTATACACAGTCTATTCTTGCCAATGCCACCCTAGGCTCGGGCTTGGCAGTTACAGAATTATCATTCCAGGAATTTGACATGGGGTAATACATATCGAAATACCCGGACAAATAAACTACCAAACATCCACGATTCACCGATTACACTTTGGAGACCCGGATACATTCAACTTTACATCGTGTACTAACTTACAATACTCCAACAATGTCATGCAAACAGAAATCAAATATCACAACACTTTAGGACATTCCTGTTGCCTCAATTTTTTGAGTTATAGCCAACCTGACAGGAAGAACATGCACTCCCTCCATTTGTTTATACAATCTATTTTCAGCTTTCCCATTCACTTGTCTTCCTACTGATCATGTCCATTCCTTGAGCAGGTTAAGGACTGGATATTTTTGACAGAACGACAGTAAGCCACTCCAGCAACATCTCTAGGCATACGAAAACTACTATAGTCATGATTTGGTGCACTATAAAAGCATATTAAGGTAACAATCATAGCAAAAAGATGGCCATCAACTCTGCTTCTAATGAAGCCTATATGGATGAACTTCATCACGGAAATATTTCCAACTGTGCTGTGGGGCACTCTCTGATTTGCTCATTAGTCAATGCACACTCTAGCGTCTTCCAGACATATGATATTAACAAACCTATAGTAGAAAAGGATTAAGGAGAAGGATTTGATCTTTCTTACTGGAACATTGCCGAATGATGTACGGGCTGACTGCCTCAATCTTACCCCAGTTATGGATCAGTGTCAAAGTAATTCAGTTGTTTTTCAGGAGGTTACTCCATCAAAAGCAAGACATATTGTCATCAACAAGAACTCTTCCTCTTTTCCTGGTAATCTCGTTTCCATTCAGATTTGAATAGCCTAAATTAATACTCATTGCTTTTGAAGTGTATTGCATTCCTGATTAAGTTTGTACACGAGCCACTTGCTAAAGGTATGATTCCATCAACCCTAAAACAATCGCGGGACTCCACGTCTTAATGATCTAGACCAAGCAAACAAGTGAAGGAAGATTATGAAAATACCATTTCTTAAAAGGTTTTTTCAACACAGTGGCACTCATTTGTTGGCATTTGTAGGCTTATTGGGGAAAGGCAATCTGTTTTCTGGATCGGATGCAGCAACAACACCACACTAGTTATACTAGTGGTTGTTATGGAACTATGCCTTTGGAACATGGACAATCACATTGATTATCTTCTTGTTATGTTAAAGCTTTCCATTGGAGTTGACACAGTCAATCACAGAGAAATTATTCAGCAGTTGAGATCTGTGACAGGGGTGTCTCGCAATACCCTCAAATAGTTTGAATCATTATTAAACAGTCAAGCCCACTTCCTTAGCACAGCCTGGAGTATGAGTATGCCTACACCCTGCATGGGACCCCACAGGGGACATCTCTTTGCCATGGAATTTCATGATTTACTCTCAATCATGGGCATGAGGTAACAGCTAAGCAGATGTTAACACCAACCAGATTTTTAAGATGAGTGAGAAATGTGCTTGTGACAATACATTTTTAATTGATGTATTTGTATTTATTATATATATAACGCACAAGCCATCAGGCCCGGAAGCATCAGGGTGCAATTTGTACAAAGTTACAGAAATGCATATATACAGACATAAAAATTACATTGACAGAAATGTTAACAGAGTATCTATCTACATATCATACAGTGGTTTCAGTGCCGCTTAGGCTTAAGAGTGGATATACCCATAGGGTGTATGGAAAAAATAGTAACGGAGGTCAGCGGGCCAGAGTATGTAACACAGAGCGCTGAGCATTTCTTAGTTCTGGTCAAAAAGCCACGATTTGGTTTTGGCTTTAAATGTGTTGAATGAGTCTCAGCTCTGATTGTAGCGGGGAGGGAGTTCCATAGCTTAGAGGCTAGGACAGGGAAGCTAGAGCCCCCGCTTTTTGAAGTTTAAACCTAGGGATTGATAGACAGTGGGTCTGGGCAGTTCTTAGAGGTCGGGAGGTCAAGTGGCGAGACAGCCGACTGCAGAGGTAGATAGGGGCCTTATTAGCCAAGAATTTGTGCATGAGAGCAAGTGATTTTAGTGAAATTCTCTGCTTGACAGGTAGCCACTTTAAGTTGGTTCTAGATTCTGAAATGTGATGGTTGCGGGGGATGTTTAGGGCAGCACACATGGCGTTGTTCTGGGTTATTTGGAGTTTATTCAGATTCTCTTGGCTGGTACCTACGTAAAGAGCACTACAATAATCAATTTTGGCCATAATGAGAGTTCTAGCTAGTGTGACACTGATAGGAGTGGTAGGAAATGGTCTGCAGGCTGCAATAAGTTTGCATGTGTATGCAGAAGCAGATCTGACTGCATTTATTTGTTGGGATAAGGATAGGGTGGCGTCAAGGTAAAAACCTAACGTTTGCATATCTTTCAAGACTTGTATGGTATTACCGTCTATGTTGAATGACTGAGAGGACGGCTCTAGTTTGCCCAGGCGTTGAGCAGTGCCAAGGATAAGGAGCTCCGTCTTGTTGTCGTTTAGGCATAACTGGTGTTGGGCCATCCAGGCTTGGATGACCAGGTAGACGTTGTTAAGGGCCTAAGTGTCAGCTAGATAATCACCTGTGATGGGGATGAGTATCTGGGTGTCGTCCGCATAGTTAGTGTAGGAGTGGTTTCGTGAAAATGTTGTAGAGTGTAGGTGACACGCAAGATCCCTGAGGTACGCCACAGTGAATTGGGGAGGGGTCTGCAGCTGCAGAAGGGGCAAAGAACCTCATGGATCTATTGCTCAAAAAGGATTTGATCCAGGCCGCAGCAGAGGACGAGAAGTTGGCAGCCGAGTGGAGGTGCCTGCATAGGATCTGATGGTTGACCAAATCAAATGCGGCAGAGAGGTCGAGCAGTAGTAGCATTGTTGCCCTTATCCTTCAATACCTCAATATGGGTTTTTAGGTCTATTAAAGCAGTTTCCGTCCCGTGTCTGGGATGAAATCCGGATTGTTGTAGACTTAGCAAATTGTTAGATTCCAGGTAATCTTGGATATGAAGGTATGCTGCGCGGTCTAAAATCTTAAGTCGAAATGGTACCGTGGTGATAGGTCGGAAGTTAGTGGGTATGCTTGGGTCTAGGGAAGGTTTTTTGAGCAGTGTGATCACCCAAGCGTCCTTAAGGTTGTCTGGGACAATACCTGTTTTAAAGGAGGAGTTAATGAAGGCCGTATTGAATGTGGCCAAATCATGTGTAGAGTCCTTTATGATGGGAACTGGGCAAGGGTCACCTAGGCAGTTGGATGGTTTGATTCTCAGGATGATATTTTTTACCTCAGTAACGGTAAGCGGTGAGAAGGCAAATGGTTTGGTGTTAGCAGTGTCTAGAGGGAGGGCCCTAGCAGGGGAGAGTGAGCGGTTGTCAAGCTTCAGGCTGTCCTGTTTGTCTTTGATTTTCGATTGCATCGTGGAGATTTTATTTAGTAAGGCTGCTTGAATGTTAGCACACCATTTACTATCTTTCGTGCAGGTGTCTGGGGGGGCGACTGGAGTTTCTAGCTCTTTTAGGATTCTGAAGAGTTCTTTTGTATTCAAATCAGCTTGCAGAATGCGATTGATAAGAGATTCTTTTTTTGCAGTGATGATAGCATCTTTGTAGGTGAGTGAGGCAAGAAGGAAACCATTTTTATGCTCATCAGAGGGGTTGGCTTTTCCAGCGATTTTCAGCACAGCGTTTAGCTTTGCGGAGAATTCTTAACTGTGGAGTGAACCATGAATTAAGATGTGCTTGTGGTTTGGCCTTCCTAAATTTGATGGGTGCTATGGAATCTATAGCCGTGCTCTATAGCCGTGAGCATAGTTTGGTTATAGGTGTCTGCTAGGGAGGTGGGATCAGAACAGGTGTTGGTGGCCGCAATGAGGGAAGGGAGTAACAGTGGAAGGAGTTTCTCCTTAGTTATGTCCTTTTTACTTCTAATAGGGAGTGCAATATCTTCTCTTGTATCAAGATGCTGATGAAAATAAACTGGCTTAGTCTGAATAGCAGACACACAGAAGAAATAACAATATGCTCCCACTTCAAAAAGTACGTTACCACCTCTGTAGATCTATCCGCACTCACTAAAGCAAAAACACTGGGCTTCATTTACCATTACCATCTGGATATTGTACTGCTGGTTATTTCGAATGTTAGCACTACCAGTTACTACCTAGGATTAGTGAAACCCAGTCAGCCATACTTTTGTGAATTTAATTTACTTATAGGTAGGGCAAAGGTCCAAGCTAAACATGGCTATCGCACTGCCGTCTATAACGCCATCATTATTCTGAAACATCAGTCAAACCATACCTATTTTTGGAGAGGCAAAAACAAGGACTAAGACAAAAGTAAAAAATAAGTATGATAGTTTCAGAATGTTTGACTCCAGATCCTTACATTGCACCAGCACTATTGGCATCTGCAGAAGATTGCTATTTTTATTTGTAGTACATCTGCAGATCCTGCTATTCGTTCTACTTTGAGGTACCATCTCTCTGGAATGATAACAGATCATTTGCCTCACCTCCCTGTTATGGAAACATCACTAACTTCTGGCCTGTGCTAAAATCTGTCAGTGAGGTTTGACTGTGATATTATCGCTTTAGATCGCTTTGTGGCAACTTGTGATTGTCACTGAGTCTTTTTGTTCTACCACCCTTTTCCCTGTCTCATTGGCATCTTTTGAGCCTGGGTCTAAGCTGTAAATTGAGTAAGCTTGATCAGATAGATTTGGAAGAACCGTGAATCGCCCCAATGTTCACTGTATCTGTGCGATTCGAGCACAGCCAAACATTTAAGAGAGTCAGGTGAAAAATGCAGGTTAGGCTCATGACATTTCCATGATGATGATATTGGGTTGTAAAGAGATCATCGCTTTTGCTGTCAGAACATGTTCAAAATAGAACGAGATTGGAAAGCGCCCAAATCTTTCCTTCCAGAGATGACTAGAGAAAGCAAACTACTAATGGCTGGCACCTGGCTTCTCCTTTGATATAAAAATCAAAAATAGTTATTTGTTTGCTGATGACAAACAAATGTGATCTGTGCATTTCTAGGGTGTTGTGTTACAACACAAATTATGTGCTGGCCAGCCTCCTGGCACACATTAGAGACTGGAGAATGTATGGCGGTGCCTGCACCTACGTGGATGCCTGTCATTGTGAAATGTGTAAAAAAAAGAAAAGCATATTTCATTCCTGTTTGAGGAATAGTAATGCAAGTTGGACAGCACAGGTCAACATCTGTTAGGAATTCCCTATATTCTAATGTTACAGACTTCACTAATGTGTCAGCTGAATGATGAAAAGCAGAAGGAGACATGCCTGATCTGTGACTGACTCTGCTAATCTGGCATGCAATCTTACAATTCCCAACTTCATCTTTGCTAATTTGATCCACATCAGAATGATGAAAGGCTGAAGTATTTGACGCAGATTCTGGGATCTAACATGGGAAATGCAGCTTACACCTAGGTGCATTATTAAACTGAGATATGTTCACCCCTACTTGGACACCTGCATAGGACTCCATTTCCTCTTGCAAACCCACTCGCTCCTCCCTTTTCCCGAAATGCTCTCTCCCTTCCTGAATGCCTTAAAGTTATTTTGTGTATGTTTTTTTTTCTCTTGAGAATCAGGCTGTACCTACCCAAACTGCTCCCAAACTTACATGAAGATTTATGACTTTAAAAAAACATTTGGGCAGATCCAGGATGAAAGAAAAACCCACAGGAACAGGCAACCTCCTGCCGCCCTGACAAAACAACCAATCGAAAAATACTGAATGAAAAAATAACTAATATCAAAATAACAAATTTTGAAAAAAAAGAAATGGGGTTTTGAGAGGGAATAGTGGTTTTGGAGTGGTGGAAAAGTATTATTAAAAAAGGGAGGTTTGGGGGAAATCTCCCCAAACAAACAACAAAAATAAAATAAGTTATGTTGGAATTAGTTGTTTGTTCTTTGTTATGTTTTCATTAGTTATTGATTCATTACTTATAATTACATGCAACCCATTTTTATCATTCTGCTTGTCAATTAGGTATGGGGATGACACGGCCATCTTTTCCCTTGCTCAATTTCTTTGTCTTCATTTTCTTTTTTCAAATCATCATTGGGTTGAAACCTATTTTTTCTTGTTAAATTGATTTATCTTTCTCACAAACCGCTTTCATCGTTTTGCATTGATATTGATTCCACTCGTTTTCTTCCGTTTCCTGCCCATTATTCTTGTCTTTCTTCTTGGTAACGTAAGTATTGCCCTTTCTTATAGTGTTTACTCTTGCTCTTTTCTTCATATTATTGACTCTTATCATTTATCATTCATATTGAATGTCAATTTCATTCCCCCAAACATCTCTCTCTTATCAACCTGTTTTTTTTTCCATTCAATCTCTTAATTCCTCTGTTTGGGAATTCTGTTTTCCTTCTGCATCTCATAGTATCCCTTCTGCTTTATCCCCCTCTTCATTCACTGTTTATTTTCTACATTATCTTCATAGTTTGACATATGTTTCATTTCCACTCATTTTCATTCTTCTCTCCCTTCACTTTCTGATTTTCCATATGTTCACCCATACTCATCTTATTCTCTTTACACTTCAACTACACAATGTACCTTGTATTTGCTTATCAACTTTCTCTGCCTTGTTGCATCTCTGAGATTTCCCCAAACATGGCTCAATTCCTCCTTGCAATACATTCAGAGATTGTTATGTAAACCAGAACATTGCTGAAAAATGCGCATTCCTCTCCTGTTGTCACTGCCCTCTTCATGCTTCTTTTGACCGTAATCCTTTCCATGCTACGTGCCTTTACTATCACAGTGTCATTTCTACTTTCTCTCCTCATACCAGTCCTTTTTCTCTGTACTTAATAATTGGCCTCCATTCTCCGGATCATTTTCTGAAAACACCATTTTCTGATTCATTTTGCCTCTAACTTCAACATGTTATTTTTCCTCAACTTCTCACCCACCCTCTTCTCTTGTTTCCTCTGTCGCATCTTCCTTTTCTTTCTTTGCACCTCTCTGTGAAAGTTTAATTCTTCTTCTGATGTTACAGGTTAATTCTGCTCCTGCCTTATCAGATACATTTCTATCAGCTCTTATGCCTCACGTCTATCCTCGCTTTCGTTCTAGTTTGACCTCTCTTTCAACTCACTCTTTCAACTGGTATTTTTTCATCTTCAATCAATCAGATATTTGTAATGCTCATTATCACCAAAGGCGTCAAGGCGCAATTAGCTACGAGTGAGAAGGAAGTATCTATCACACAAACAGGTAGGTTTTAAGTTCACATCTGTACCGCTCAAAGTCTGAGGTGCAGCGCAGTGCTAATGGCAAAGAACATCAAGGTTTCGGTCCTTTACACATGCTACTGTTCTTCCAATTCTTAAAAACACATTTCTCTTGATTCTTCTCTTCCATCTAATTTCATCCTACCTCTCTTCTCCCTTTTCTTACTAGGCTTGTGCATGCTCATTTATCTTCATATATGCATTCCAATTCTCTCTTGCCATGTATGTAATCAGGTGTTCATTCTTCTCACTCTACATAAACTGCTCTGCTTCATGTTATTAACTGTCTTACTTCATCTCATCATCTTAAAAAATCTTCTATTCTTACTTTTCCTGTTTTATCTGCAAATAATGTTGCCATTTTAAATAGTTATATTCATTGCTCTACCCTTGCTTTGTTTATCTAGACCTGCCCTGCGTTCTGATCATACTTATTCTGTTTCATGGTCCAGTAAATCATCACGCTTTTTAACACGGCACTTTGGGGTCCCACAAAGCTCAGTAATTGCCATTTGTATGCTGATCATATACCAATATTTGTTTCTATTTGTTTCTTTTCCTATCAACTTCTTCTTCTTTTGTTCAACAGTTTTTCCCCTGTGAAGCTGTGCATGCTTACTCATAGTATTAATCAAACTCCTTCCAAAATTGAGATTCTCGCATCTTTCCTGGTTCATCTCCTTACGACAAATCTCCTTCTTTTTCTATTCATAGCCTACTCTCTTTCTCTATCACTGCCTGCGCATACTCTGGGCATTTTCTTTCACTCACTTTCCTTTTCGACCACACGTTTGTTGCTGTTATTGTTAATTTCAACTTCACAATAGCCACACAATCTCTACATTTATCACTATCTCTGCCACTAAAACTGTTATTGACACTTTCATTTTTTTCCTGACCTGATTTCTATTCTTCTCTTCTTGTAAGACTTCCAACCTGATTTCTTGCTTCCCATCAGTCAATTTTGAATTCTGCCATTCATCGTCTTTATAGTCTTTCCCACGGTTCTCTCATTGTTCCTTCTCTTGCTGCATGTTGATGGCTTTCCTGCATGACTGCCGTTCCACTTTGTATGTACTGTATATAGGTGTGTAAGTGGTTTTGATCCCTCCTGTTTGCCTTCATCTCCTTTGTTTCTTCTTGCTTATCCTCAACCTAATGATGCAGAATTTACTTTAATTCGTATGCACCTTGCTCTTTTATTTTGGAATTCTCTCAACGTATGTATACACTCTGCCCCTCTTCCTTTTGTCCTGTTTTTGATCCTCTCTTAAAGCTCACTGTAACTAATAGGACTTCATGTGGTTGTATGTCTAGTGGCCTTATTTTTGTACTCGAAATATTTTTGGCTCAGTTTGTTTCTCTGAGGAAACTGGTTGGAGATCCACAACACCACTCCGCGACCCCCCTCGCCCCAACTCACCATTTACATTTTTATGGTGGAAATATACACCAAAATGATTCTAGTAAAAATGCAATGATCAATAGACCTATTCCCTCCATATCTACTATTATTGTTAACTATAAGGTGCAGTGTTCTGGCAAAAACAATTAATACATTTGAGCAAATACATACATAATGGGTTTGCCGTCACTCCCCGTCACACAATTGTGCAAACCAGTAGTAGAAAGGGACATGTATACCATTATAAAGGTGTGCCTGTATTCACTAATGGATATCACTTTCAAATGCATTCAGGTGCAGGGTGATGTGCAAAGCATGAGTGGGTCTTTCTGTCCGTATCATGCATATTTTTAAGTGGAGACCAGGATAACGCACTTCTGCTGCCCTACTTGCTTTCAGGCCATCAAACAGGTCTATAAATGTATTTTTATTTTTTATTGACATTTGAAATACTCTCTCAGAATGCAGGCGTGCACAGGGTGCCTTTGATGCATTGATATTGGCAGCCTTGGATTCTTTGCGTGCTGGATTAATGTGCCTGAGTGCCTTTCAACTCTGAGGCTGCTAACCCTCCAATACTGGCCCACGTTTTCCACATGTGCACAGGCTGAGAATCCCTGAATCCTTACTTTATTCCCTCACGCAAACAGTTAACTAACCACAATGCTTAATACAGTACCGGCATCTCACAATGACTACCTCAGGGGCGGTGGGGTGAAACAAAATGCAACTTAATGAACAAGTCACAACTGGTGAAGGGTACTCCATTGACCGCTACCACCAAATATTCGGAATAAAGTATTGATTGATGGCATGGCAGGCCTGACAGTTTTCAGAACGCACATCACTCTAAATAGCTCACAATGTCAACATGTTTTTTTTTGGGCTATCATACAATGACAGTTGTCCTTTTGGCTTTGGTGACTCATGAATATCTAAAGCACCCATTTACAGGCTCCCACCTTAAGAGAAATGAATAACAATGCCTCACTCTGAAATATGGCTGTATAATAACTTTCAGTTTGAAGCCTTATTATCTAGCCATACTTGACTTGCAATTTGACTGAGAATATCTTACAGTCCTTTCATGTCAGAGCTGTGGTTGTTATGTTACTGTAGCAATGCTGGATGTCATAATAATAAATAAGTATCACCTGCTGATAATCAATTTATTTGGCCTGTTTTCGTGATTGTTTACAACATTATATGTTGTGTTTATTTTGGAGGAATAAAATCGGCATTTCATATTGAGTACATTGATCGACATGATTCTGGCTGTCTTAGGAAAGGTGCAGCGAAACACAACGATTAAAATGTACCCAGACAACTTACAATGCTGCTAAGGATATATAAACTCAACACAGCTGTGACTCATCAAAAACAGATAATTACAGTAGAACTATAATGATAATAATGTTCTGATGAACTGCATCAAAGGTAAGGAAATGGCTGGAAAAAGAGGAAGCATGAAAGGGGAAGCTTCAGTATATTCGGACCAAAAAAACATGTTTGAAGTTCTCGAAGAGTCTGATTTTAGTGTAGGCTATCATGCTTGCAATGAAAGTAATGGGCTTGAAAATGTACTTATTGGAACATGCAAATTTTGTGTTTGGCATACAAAACATAAGAGCCAAACAAACAAAATGTATGGCACTGCCAACTGAACATGTGCTCCTATGTAGTCCCATATGTGCGCAGGCAGTTAGAAGATTTAAATAGTTCAGCACAAGTAAGGTTGGTTTAACGTGTCTCCTCTTCAACACCTGGGCCATCACGTCATCCCTTGTCCACCTGACTTGCTAGACACCGCCTGCCCTTTCTCCTCCCCACCACCCTGTACAGCTTGTGCCCCTCTGTATCCAAACCTCCACTGTATATCTGTTCTGTTGTTACCTCTGTAAAGTACTTCGTTATGTAGCTCTATTGTTGTACACCTCTGTAAAGTGCTCTGTTGCTTCTCGAAGCTAGGTCAGCACTCAAGAAATTCCATAATGATGATAATAATAATAATAATAATAATAATAATAATAATAATAATAATTGCATTTCGGAACCCATACAAACCAAAGGAGGAGGATAAGGTGGGGATTGTGAACACATGTACACACACACATTCATGCACACACACACCAACCTACCCAATCAAGAACTACGAAGCAGGAAGCTTATGAACTTCTTCAACGGCAATCAAATAAATTAAAGTGAATGGGCAATTCTTTTGTCTGTAACAAACAATGGATGTACAATATAGCAGCTGCGGAAAATGACAAATCAATCAAAACAAACATTTCAGTATTACTGAGGCTGGTGAAGACCGAAAACCCGGAGAGGTCAACGACGGTGTTGAGAAGCTAGACACATAAAAGGAGTTTGGTTCACAGACTCCAAGATATAACTCATCGTACACTATTATGACTGTTATGAGGAAGAGAGCCTAAGTGGTATTTTTTAAATGTTTTATTTAGTGTGATACAGATTTATACCTTTCCACACTTTTAAAACAATGTACAATAACAATGAAAATCAAATAGCTTCAAAATACAGGATAATCTGCAAGATATAAAAGCGGCATAGATACAAGATACAAATAACCTTGACAGTTTCCGACAAAACAAAACACAAAATGTACATAATAACCATGTGGTAATAGAAGACTTCTGTGAACATTTCCACATTGTATATATGCACTCATTAGACTTGTAGTGGATTTGGCAAGAACATCTGACTGATCAATAGAGTACTGGAACTATGGTCAATGGGGGATATTTTCCAGAGGGCATCTTGTTCTGCTGGAGGAGCTGTAATGGTGTTTTGCTTTTATATGAGGTGCCAGACCGTCATGTTCCTACTAAAAGACAATTTCTTATCACACAGGAATGTTCTTCAGACAGTCGAGTTAAAAGTGTGGTTTCTGTTAAGCGTTGCTCTGGCATTCCTTCAAGGAAATATATGTCAGGATTGGTTAAATTTCACTGATAAGGTCCCTTCTTTACTATGCCTGTAACTTGCATGTCCATGTTACTGACCAAAAATATGTGTTTCTCTTTTCTTATAAAGCCTACAGAAGTAGCACCCTTTTTGGCAAGTAATCTCATATGTCAAAAATACTTCTGAGGGCGGTTTATTCTTTGGGTGACAAATCATAAGGTGTGATGCCATATGCTGTATTTTCTTGCAGGGTCATGTTCTTTATTGATATGAGAGATTTATCAGGATAGCAATGATATGCTGTAGTGCTTCGGTGCTGCAATCTGCACTGTGGAGAAGTAATTTTGTCAATGTCCAAGGGACTACCATAGAGCAGAAAATAGAGTAGTGGGTATTTACTGACATGTGTTGCCAGTAGTGGTATACCAAATTTGGCTTCTTGTAAGTATTTGGCCGAATTACAGTGAAAAAAGAGATATTCAGCTTCAGCCGAATACTAAATGAATTATCACTCGAAGCCGAATAGTTTCCCCTATAAAATACATTAAGTACTGCTTTGACTGCTGCCTGGAACAGGTATGACATGTTTATCCTTTGAAAGGATCATTAAAAAATGCTGCTGTAACTTTTTTACAGTACAGGTAAAGGGGAGATGTGAAAGTGAAAACAAAGTCTCAGCCCTTCGTCTGTTGGATAAATAATGTATTCTGGTGGTTTAATAGCGAGGGGTAAACTAAAGAAAATATTTAGAATGTACAATAAGATATCTTTGGTCTCCCTGCAGTTGAGAATTATTGAGCTGAAATAATAGTTTACAAAGTGCTATTGGAAAATAGTATTTCTTCAGTGGCTTATTGATTTGCTGTGAGCTGTGTGAGCAATCTGAAAGTTACAGGTTCCAATCCCTTCAATCCCCAATCCAAGTAATATAATTAAGTGGATTCATGCAGCTCTTACAGACATCCCAGGAAGTTCCCAACCCTGAGTGAAATAGCTCAGACATTAGGGTGCCTGCAGCAAAAAGCCATATTAAGTCTGCAGTCCCAAGTAATAAAGCAAGTAGGATGTCTCAGTGGGAAGTGTGCCAGCAGTAGAGATGTGCCTGTAATACCGAAAAATAAGTTACAATTCCTGCCCTCCAACATTCTCATGTTGTCAAAAAAAGTCTCTTTAAATTGGGTAAAAGTGACAGATGTTACTTATGATGTTACTAAACAATGTGTCTATCCAATAGATGGAGAGTTTTACAAATACATATTTTAAACCAATATAACCCAGTCAGTGGCTGCAGAAATATTCCTCCCAACATTTGAGAGTTAAAAAATGAGTGATATTTGTTTAATAAAGACGAGGAGATACACGTTTACAATTTAGGAACACTTGACCAAATGGATGTAGAAAGAAAATGAGTACGAGCGATAGAAAGCATGGCTTTAGCATCCCAAAGGTTTGTATTCAGTAGGTCCTCAGCAGTCAGCTGTGTGCTAATTGATGTAATCATTTCTTTTGAGCTTCAGGACCTTTCTGGATAAAGAAGTCGAAAGATGGGCACGCCCCAAAAGGAACATTTGAAAGGATGAGTTGACATAACCTAGTCCCCCTTGTAGTGATTGGATAAATTCCTACTACACTTTTGTACTAGTCTTAGTTAGTTGGGCCTTGCCCAATAAGCAACACCTGTGAATGCACAAAAATACAAACTGTACTGTTTTTTGACCGCTTATTTTCAGATAATGCCTTTTTTTCATGGTTTATACAAACATCTTCTGCAGACAACAAAGAAGAATATACAAAAAAAGTTTGGCTATGCATATCTTAAAGCATGTTTAAAACTTACAAAGTATTTTTCTTGTCTACATAACATCATTTATTAAAAAGGCAACTATTGGGCTCCATATTGGGCTACTTGTCCAACCATTCAGTATTTGGCCGAATACTTACTTAAATCTGCTATTCAGTACACCCTTAGTTGCAAGCGCTTCTTATTACTATTGGTGAATAGTTCAACTGAAGTAGAGTTTAGAGGCATACATTTAGTTGTTCTTTCAGCTTCTTTTCGTATGTAAACGTGTGTCGATTCTTGTCAGTATAGGTTGTAGCCTAACTGTGTTTTGCACCAAATGGATGGTTTCTCTAGGATTGTTGGCTAGTTCAACAAATACATATTTCTTTGTATTATTGTGTACTGGTACATATATATGAACCTTTCACAATTAAAAGCAAATATAATACGTTAAAACAGAAGTAAAAACACAATTATTCATCCCTGAAAAAACCTCAAAACAAACCCAAATCTGCCAAATAATCAATGCACCATTTGCAACAAAAACAACATTTTATTACATGCAAAAGTATAATACGATCCCATAGAACCAAACTAACTCAAAGTTCACCCCAACCCAAGAAGTTACATCTTTTATAGCAGAAAACGTCAAATTAACAAAACTGTGCCTAATAAAGATTACAACGTGATCTTGCACTCCCCATTTTCCAACAGCTACATACAATTCTAATTATCACCTAAAGTTCATCACCCTATTGGTCACACATTAGCTTAACATATTCCCCTAAACACGCTACCGACTACATCGTTACTAGAGGTTGAGTACTACCAGGTACACTGTACCATAATATATTTCTTTAAAGAGTGAATGTTACTTACCATCACGTGATGTGCACCCCTCTGTCGGATCATGTTCAAATTGTGAATGGCAAGGTAAATTCTGCTTTAATAATACAAGGGGCCACCTCATTATTCCAGACACTATGGCATGCACAGAGGGATCTCGGCCCTTGTAGATATAGTTATAGGCATCACCTCTGCTCCTCCCATCCCAAATCATGTTATAGCCCCAGCACATCTCCTCTTTTACTTCTCTGGGAACCCAAGTTCCCATGAATGACGTGATAGAATGTTTGAATTTTGCATATTTATTGATCCATTGTGTGTAGGGCCTGCAGTTCAAATAGAATGACCGTTCTTCGGATGAGGGCACTAGTGCTCTAAATCTTCACCAGGCCTCTTGGCATCACACAACCCATGCCCTGCTCACATGAATTCACACTTCAACAGGTGCTGCCCTAGCCTTCCTCCCTGGACCCATTATTCCTTTCCCAGCTCCTCCGAGCTATACAGTGGGACTCATTGAACTGTTCTCAGCACAGCGTGCTTGCCTGTGACTTTGACAGCATAACTTCTCTCTAGGGGGAAGGAAGGGAGACGTGCCTCAGGATCAACTGGACAGAGCAGCTGCTCCACATTAGGCATGTTTCTCAAACTTTCACCAATGCACCAATGCATCCTGTAACGTGCCCTAAAATCCAACATGGCAGAAATCCTGCTATCTTTGTCCCCAGACCTCATCTTTACCACAACCCTGACTCCTCATACTCTTACCTATCTCAGCTACTTACTTGCACATTCCTTAAAACATAAAACTGTACACCACTGATAACTACAAATATCTCACTCTATCTTTTACCCCTGCAACCACAATGTGAATACATTGTTGCTCTTTCTGTGTGGCTATTTGGTGTTTCTAATATGTGTCAAAGCTAAATACAATTGGAAACATACGCATTCTGCTGTGCCTAATATGTTTTACGCAGTCTAAATCTCTTCACCTTCATGGGGTGTTGCACTTGCATCCCTACACACCATTGAAACCAACACCAAATAAAATTAAACACAGCTTTTTCCCTATTCACCATTTCCATTTTAAATCAGTCCAATCTCTTTCAAAAACCTTAAGACTTTCAGGATGTGTTTGACTGAGTTAACCTCAAAGCAGGTCTACCAGTGGTTCTGAACTTTCAACCAATTGCTCCTGTAGATAACCCCTCTCCAATGTCTGGAGCATATGGATTCAAGGGCCCGGCCGTGTTCCCTTAACCTCCCTATTATAAAAATAATGGCAAGATGGGGACAGAAAAATGCTTTTTATTCCTCAGATTAAGGATGCCTCTCTTAAATTAGAGGTTGCTCCTAAATCTCATAAATTGCATTCTGAGGGATTGGTTCGGGAAATTTTCTAGATATTTGTTTAGCTCACCATGCCTTTTTTGCTCAAGAATTAAATCCTGATCATCTTACATTCCCTCAGCATTGTAAAAGTAAGAGCCAAGGCAGATCCCATAGCCTACGTATTACAGTGCCAAGTCTACTTTCAGCATGTCAACAACAAAGTTTTCTTCATCCAGCAGCAACTCACATTTGTGTACCCAATAGTGTATCCTCTGGAGGGTACCTTATTTTTAACAAATGCAAAAGAGCATTCCAACTCCCTCTGCTCTTCTAGGAGATAAAGCCTAGTTTGAATCTTATGGGTGAACCTGGCAGGACCTGGGGCAGTCAAAGTATCTAGCACCATAAGCCTATTTCCAGGGATCAGAGATCTCTCAACCCAAGGCCATCTTTGTCAACATCGCATAGATTAGACTTGGGGCAAACTTACTATTGTAGTATTTAATCAGTGGGACGAGTGAGAAACTCCCATACTTACTCAGGATTCTCCTAATTCTTGGTATAACTGTGTAAAGTGTGCCATGAAGAACAATTCTACTTTTTCCTCCACAGGGGGGCACTCCAAAGTAATTAAAATGGTCTACAACTCATCAGAGATAACAAACTGCTAGGACGCTTCACTCAGGGGATGAAATACTCTTGACAGTTCCATCTTCCGCCTGTGATTTTAGGGGAAATGTGCTGTATACAACGCTAGACTATGGCATAGCCTCCCACTAGACATTAGGCACTAGAATCCCCCCTCAGTTTTGTAAAGCCCTTAAAACATATCTCTTCAAATAGGCTTCAAACTGTATGAACTATACCATCAAAGGTTTAAAATCCCAAATCATTCTGGGTAAACAAGATCGGTTGTTTTAGGATGCAGTGGGTACACATCATATAATGTAATCAGAAAGTATATCAATATGTAGTTTGAGTGAAAATCGAACAAATCATCATAGCTGCTTTGCCTTAAAGTGTAAAATCTCAAATAACACCAATAAATGGTTCAAAGTAATTCCTAAAATGGAAAGCTAAGCTTATATTTATTTATTAATAATATGTTCATAGCCGTAACAGACTTTACATATACAAAACACCATTTTCTTTCCATTTCTAACACAATTCTAAACAGTCATATTAACATCCTTAAATCCCATCAGATAACTCTTTTAAAATGTTTAAAATCAGCTCATAAAATTTCATCATGTGAAAAATCAAATTAATATCATTCCCTTCCATCAATTTATGCCATATTTCTTCTATTTTTTCCTCTAAACATGAGTTCTTATATCTTGTCAAATATTTTTCCCGCAACAGATTGAGACTTTCACAATAGCAAATCAAATGTTTTGCGGTCTCAATGTTTATCATTCCACATAATCTACATAATCGCTGATTTGTCTTAATACCTAGTTTTGGTCCTAGTTTCTCCATTGTATCACATCTACTAAATTTGAACATAAGATATGCTCTAACTATTGAGTGATGGGGAAACGTTTCCTTGTCTCTATTGTCTATTGTTCTAAAAAAAGGCCACTAGTTGATTTTGTGGCGAGTTATATCATGTCTCTTTCTTTAGCAAATCCATAAATACCAAGTTGTAATAGCTATTTCACTTTTGCATGAGAGAGTAATAAGCATCTGTCTGCATTGCCTTTGGCCCATTTGTCTATTGAACAAATGATCGATACAGTACATATAGGGGCTGATTCATGGAATTTGTGCGCCGAAAAACGGGGATTTGTGCGCCATTCTGCCCGCAAATCCCCATTTGTTAAACAGGCATTTGTGGCCAGAATGCCGCACAAATCTCTGTTTTTTGGCGCACAAATTCCATGAATCAGCCCCTCAGTGTTTTAAAATTACTAAAATTCTCTCCTTTGTTAAAACTATTGATCAATTCCACTACTAATGTATTAATAGTCAAAGTACTCAATATCACATACAACATAGCAGCTTTATACTCTTAAATATTTCTAGAATATCTAAAATCACATTCCAATAACATATATTCACATGTTACTGCAGTGGGTAGTCTATAAAGCCATTTTAGGATTTTTCATTCTAACTTACTTATTTCATTTAAAAACGTATTTCCCCATATCTCTGCCGCATATAGCAAACTTGATATTATTTTGCTGGAGTAGAGTAGTAGAATAGTGTTCACACAAAAGCCACCTTGTCTTCCAATAAATTGACTCAAGGCTCCAGCTATTTTTATACATTTCAGTTTGGTCTCAATCCAATGAGGTTTCCATGAAAGCTTATAGTCCAATAGCACTCCTAGGTATCTATAACATTCAACTACTTCGATCACTGCATTCATCAACACCCACTTGAACTTATTAGAGCGTGTTTGCTTTGTTGTGCCTAAGAATGTCATCACCTTCATTTTCGCTATGTTCATAACCAACCCATTGCTGTCAGCAAACTGGACCAGACAATTTAACCTATTATGTAATCCAAATGGTGTATAGTCTAGCAAGATTAAATCATCGGCATATCCTAACCAGGCTAACTGGATATTGCCGCGTCAGCAGCTACCACCATCTCATTCAGACAGTCAGCTAGATAAAGATGAAATAGCGTGGCTGCTAAACTGCAGCCTTGTTTAACGCCACATACTGTAGGACAAAGATAAGATTGTATATCAGGTTCACTTAAGCCATATATTCTTTTCAACTTGACTGAATGGAAGTATATTCAAGCACATACATATGAAAAAACATGTTTGATACAAAACACAATTGTCAAATCACCAAAAGTGACACGGCTGCGGCAATGTCAATGTTGCCACCGATAGAAATGCATACAATGAGCGTACGTATCAAATATAATGTGAATATTATTCAGTGATCCTAATAAAAAAACAGTTGTATTCAAACCAAATTGTCAGTGCTACAACATTGACAGAGGTGTATGTCGTTCATACATGAGAACCACATTTGCAGTCATTTATTGAAATCCAAAGAAACATTGACCTTAATAATTGTTGCTAAAAATGTGAAACTGTGCAATGCTTTAATTGTTAATAATAAAGCCTCCTTGAAATATAATGGCATGCTATCAGTGCAATATGTTGTTTACTTTCATATGTAATTGCAACATGTATTTTAAAAACACCACAAAAAACGATTGACTTGAAATATGTTTAAACAACCTGTTTATTCGCCCTCCAAAGTGTTAGAAAAAAAAATCATAGTGAATAATTTGCACATGTTACTATAGATAACATAAATGGCTGTGTTATTCAGAACTATTGGGAGTATAGGGAGTTACTTAAAATATTTTGACTCACATGATGATCAATTCATAATAATGATTTGAAGAATTAAACACTGCTTCCCCCAAATCTGGAGAACACTGCTCACACATCCTTCTATGAAGATTGGACATGAACAGACAAGCAGGAACATGCTGGAATTAGCAATCCACACCCGGAAGCATGTCAGCAGTAGGTGGTGGAAGATGTATGTAAACCTCCTCACATGGTGGTTCCAACATGACTGTGTTATCTGGGTTATCTGGTCTCTCTGGACTCTATAAGTGTGAGGGCTTAACGTGTGCTCTGGATTGGTTTCTACAGGAGCCCTTCCCTCTTTCCTTCGATGGTACCTTTTGTTGGATGTCACTTTTGGTGGTGTGTTCTGAATCCATATGTTAAATCGGTTGGGAAAATACCCTTCTACGAATTCAGCAATTTAGCAAACGTCAACTGGAAAGCTAAATACGATAATACAGATGCTGTTATTTGACAGTGAACATTGTTGATGCTGGGAATGTCTGGTCTCCCATGGCCCGAGGCATTGATTAGCTCAGGGTGTATACAGCGAGTGGGCTTGTTATGTACATCTCAGGGTTGTAGTCAGTACTCTGAGGAGTCAAGCCTACTAATCATTATCTCAACATTTCATTTGGTGAGATCATGCAGAAGATTTACATTTTGAGTGAAGTGCTGCCATTTTATATAAGATTGCAATATATCCAGAAAAATAAGACATGAGGGCATTATCACCCAAATTAAAAAGGTCTCGTGTATGATTTCATACATTTATTTTTTTAATTTGCAATGGAATGTCTTCAAAAACCTAGCTAGCAACTCAGTCATGTATATTCAAGTACACCATCTGATTGGTAACTTCCAACTCCTTATGGACATGAAGTTACAGTTAGACATTTAATAGCTTAAAAAAAAATCAGAATCAAAAAATAAAACAGATCTAATAGCCATTTCGTTTTATGTGTAGATGTTGCAGTATTTCCAGCACAGTGTTACATAATCAGAATTCAATGCATTCCATCTCAAAAATACTCAAACTTTGAAAACAATCCAAAGGCTGTCATTTCTCAATCAGGTTTGACAACACAAAAGAAATACCTGCTTTGTGTTAGTGTGGAAACTTACTTCTCCGGGAGAATAACCTCAAAGTACTTTCATGTACAAATGTGGGGAGCCTAGACTGCAGGTGGTTCAGTCTGTCCTAGAGATATTTTTGATATATTAGATCAATTGATCTCAATTGATGATATGTCTTCCTTTTTGGCATGGATCTTTACAGTGTTTTTATAAGTCATTGCCGGTAGGATCTTTTGTAGCAGCATCTGTTTTGTAACCCTATACTCCTGGAAAAAAAGAAAGCCACGTTTTATATTGATCATTTTCAGTTGTACAATGTGTTTCCCATAATGCATTCGAGAACAATAAGTGCATTGTATTAATAAGCATGTATCCTTGTTGTAATGCACATTTAAAAACATGTCTTTGAAAAAAGGTATTTTTTTAAGCACAACATGATACATTTGTTTGAATGATATTGTTCTCTTTAAATAACATCACTGACAGAAATGTGATTTGTTTAGGAGTACATAGCCACATTTCCTTGCAGGTTAACAGATTATGCAACTAGTGACATGTGTGTAAAGTGTTCATAAGTATGGGGAGTGAGTTACCACATCTTTTGTTAGGTCCACAGTATGCATAGAACTATGTACTTGGGATGGGAGACTGCAAAACCTCTAACACGGATCTATACAGACTCACTGCACACCCCCTATTTTTTCAACTACAGTGGGTATTTGTTTTCTTCCCAAAAGTAATCATTTGCGTGACAAATGGGTTCGTGTATGTCACAAAAAGATTTCTTTATTTCACAAATATATTTATTTTGTAACAGATTTTTTTTATTCACAAATTTTATTCACGTGTGTGAAGAGGACACATTTGGGACAAAGTATTGTAGCAATTGGGCAATACAAAAGGTAAAATGAGTACAATGCATGCCCGTTTTGTTTTTGATTGAAAAAAAAGAAATGTAGGATCTGATTCACAATGCGTTTTTCGAAAGATACCCATTGAAACATGCTTTGTGAATCAGACATGAGTGCTTTTAGGAACGGTGGCTAACGAACATGTCTAAATAGTTAATCATGTGAAAAACCTTTTTCCAAATAATGTTGAATACGACAGCAGGAATAGATAATTACCCAAAACATATATTCTAGTTAGCAAGTGATTCCTGACAAGTAACAATAAGAGATTTCACTCCTCTCACTTTGCAAACACTTGGGAAGATAATGCTAAGAAAAAACATACACCTGCAGAACTTAACCCTGTGCCATGCCCTGCCTATCTAGAACTGTGGTGCTTAAAGCAAACTTGACTTCTTTTCAAAGTAGCCTTTGAAAAAGATCTTTACTGAAACACACACATTTATGAAGGTGAAGAAAATAATATAATCAGTGTTTTTATTTGTATGGTATAATATGACATTTATAACGCACATGTAAACACGTTTCTAGGCTCGAAAGGACAAGGAGGGGGAAACAAAGGGAGGAAAAAACGGCGATTATACTAGGCCCTTTGTCATTCAGATCACGCAAGTGTGGGGATGAGGATGGGGAGAAGTGCCAGGGGGGTAGAGAAAGGGAGAAGTGCAGGTAACTCCTAAAGTGCAGCCATCGGGTGGCTCAAAGCACAGAGAGAAGGGACTGTAGGGTTGCAGGTACAGGCCCTTAAGTGCTGGGGGTGCGCAGAGGCAGTGCAAGGGCACCTGGACATGCAGGAGTTGGGCCCGAGTTCAGAGTGTAGCCAGGTGACCAGTGCGCGGAGCAGTCACAGACATCAGCAGGGGAGAAGAAGATAGAAAGCAGAAGTGAAAATTAAGGTCTTGAGTTGCTTCAGGAACCATAGGGGATCCTGCTCAAGTTTAAGAGAGGCAGGGAGGCGTTGCCAGAGGGAGGCACCAGCCAAGGCTAGAGATCTGCCCCCACTCTCTGCTTGGAGAAGCGTCTGATCCTCAGAGAGCTGGAGGTGGATGAGTGGAGAGCTCGAGAAGGAAGATGTTTAGGAAGTGAACATTGGAGGAAGAGTGGTCCCAGGCACCAGAAAGCCTTGTGGATGATGAAAATGTTCTTGAACTTGATCCTTGCAGCCACAGGGGGTCAGTGAAGAGATTTCACAGCTGGAGAGATACGATTCCTTGGCTCGAGGCCAAGGACAAGTCTTGCAGTCCTGCTCTGGATAAGAAGTAAAGGTGCTTGAGGATTTTGGCGAAATGATGGAGGCTTTGGTATCCTCTCTCTTCAATAAGACCAAACTAATCACCAAGCAACCTGGTATATTACTCCCATCACATCACCACCCATATGATGATTCTGTGGCAGATAAGAGGAAGGCCTTGCGCCTTGAACTACACCTTATTATGGGAATGCATTTGGATGTAAGTGCACATCAAGTGAGCAAAGCCAAAATCATCTATCGCTTGTGAATCACGTACCACCGACATTCTACTGAATGTGCTCATTGGCAAAACCTGATCTATCTGGCCTCCTCCAATAATCTACGTGAATTTTGGAGGTCAATTGATGGTTATCAACCTGCACGCGGATTGCTCGGAGTACCTGCTAATGCTTGGGTTGAGCATATTGCGAACACCTTCGGGGGAGGAGTGGTAAGTACGCCTGCCAGTTGTGGTACGTTGGGCCAATGGCAGTACCTCTTCAACCATAATTATATCTACACAATCATCTTGGTAATAAGTCCTCCAGGGCCCAGGGCCCTGACGGCATTTGTAGCATGATGATCAAAAAGGATGCTGATTGCTGAGCTATGGCACTGGATTGCCTCTTTTGGTGGATTGGTGAAGCCCAGGTTATTCCATCTTTTTGGTGTGATAGCATCATTGAGCCTGTCTGGAAGAAGGGGGGCCGTGAAAATCCGAACGATTACCAACTCCTTGCAATGCTAAATGCTTCCTCTAAAATATTTGGCCATATGCTCCTTGATGAACTTTGGCCTTGGGCTGTGGCAGTCAACCACATTAACCCCAACCAAACTGGATTCCAAAGGGGCCTCAGTACCATGACCAATTCTCTTGCCCTACTGACCATTATCCAGCCGGCCTAGCTTACTAGAAAGTGCATGGTTTACACAGTGTTCATAAACTACAGCGCAGTGTTTGACTCAGTCAATCGCAATAAACTTTGGTGCAAACTTTCTGCTTGAAGCATCCCTGAAGGGTTACTAGCTATGATTAAACTCCACTCTGGCACTCGGGTCAAAGTCTGGTTCAAACAGTTGGGCAGCAGTACCCCCTGGATCACTATGTAATGTGGCCTGAAACAAGGCTGTTGATTGGCCCCTCTTTTGTTCAATCTTTATCTTGCCGATATGGGTGTGGCCCTGGTGAACTCTATCTCGATTCCCCCCAAGTTGGGTGATTTCCCCCTCCAATGGAAGGGGTACGCTAATAACATAATTCCTTTGGACAGCACCCCTATCGGCCTCCAGGCTGCCTTGGAGGCTTTAAAGTGTTACTCTGACTCATTGGAATTGGTGATTGACATATGCAAAACCAAGATCATGGCCTTCTGGCTAAAAAAAGTTCATCATCCCATGGCTCTTGGAAGAGGAAAAAACCTGAGTTAGTCCAAGAGTACAAATACCTGGGTGTCCTTTTTGATGGGGGCCTAAATGGCAGTTGCCATCTAGACAACATCAGACTTAGGTTTTCCCTAGTTTTGGGGGCCCTGGGAAAAATGTCTCGCTCAGGAGGAGGTTATTTTTTGGGGATTCTGGTCAAACTATTTTTGGCAATGATCAGCCCCATCTTGATGTATGGTGCTGTATTTTCGGCAGTCTGGCAACATGGTTGGTGTGGTAAAACTGGAATCCTTCGTACTTAAGAGCTGCTCTGGCTCCATACTCGGACCCCTATCCAGACCATATTCTTGGAGTTTGGTATCTTTTGCTGCACAGCAAAACTCCAATTGTCCTCCTTGAATCTTCTATGGCAGCTTGCCAATGCAGAGGCTGCCACCTGGTATTCCGCCATCTATAGCGTGTCAGACAAAAACCTTTTGCATGCAGTGCAGTGCCATCCACAGCTTGGTGGATGCTGGAAAGAAATCGTTGGCTATGGTCTCAGGTGCCACTTTGAGTTGGCCCTGCCTCAAGTATAAAGCCACCATAAAAGTGGCTGTTTAAAGCCATTATCGTGAGCATTATATGGCGCAATTAGCCCCATGTCAATCAGCACCTTATTTCTTTAGTATATTCCTGCATGTGCTGGGCCACCTAATTATATCGGCCAATTCCTGGTTAACACACTGGTCTGAGATGACCTTAAACTTAATACCAATTCTATTAAGAACATTGAAATTACAGGGGCATGGTTAAACATCCCTAGGTCTACCAGGATGTGTCAACTTTGTGGCTGTGGAGTCGGTGCAGCACTTGCTAATTCATTGTGACTTCTTACGGGGGCATAGGAGGGTGGCGATCGTGGTCGTGGGATTGAGTTCAGTTTCCACCGCTGAGGTCATTTGGGACTTGCTCATGGGGGGGCGGAATAATGAGACATGTATACTTTTCTTTACCCTTTTTTGGAGAAAGGTAACTAGCATTTTGGAGGGCCTATGACAATGTATGCTGGGAGGGTGTCTTGCTTCCTTTTCTTCACATGTTTGGACTTAGGTGAGTGCATTGTAATTTTACTGATGTATTGTGCTAAAAACAGTAGGAATATACTATATTATAATTTTAATTGTGCTAATGTGCCTAAAGTTGTTGAAATATGTGACTATATGACACGGTTAATAAAAACAATAGAAAAATAAAACAAGTTGTAAAGGTCGAAGACTACAGGCAGGCAGATTTAGAAAGAAGCTGTTGCAGTAGTCCATCCTACAGAGCACCAGGGCTCTGGAGACAGTGAGCTTCTGGGGGAAAGTGAGAAAAGGAAGAATACCTCTGAGGAGGTGCAGCTGATAGTTTGACTTCTTGGAGATGTCAGAGATGTAAGGATAGAAGGAGAGGGTGGAGTCGAAGATGACACCAAGTTTCTTAGCCTCACAGGAAGGAGCAGGAAGAGGGCCCGAGTGGGCTGCCAGAGACAGAGAGGAAAGGAGGGAGCAGGTGTACCGATGAGAAGGATCTCAGTCTTACTGGCATTAAGGCAGAAATCATTGGTGGCACACCAATCATGATTTGCGGCCAGGCCAGGCAGTCTGATATGAGAGAAGGAGCAGAGGTGGCTGTGGGGAGCCTGAAAGAGAGTTGTGTGTCATCTGCATAACACTGAAAATTGGAGCAGAAAGTAGCGATGCAGTGGGTGAGAGGAGCCAGGAAATAGTTGAAAAGCCAGGGAGAAAGGTTAGAACCCTGGAGAACAACACATGTAGGGAGAGAGATAGAAGAGAGGAATGACTGCAGTTGGACCTGAGAGGGTCGATCAGTGAGAAAGTAGGTAAACCAGGCCTGAGCCTGATCAGTGCTCCCCAAGTTTTCACAGAGGCGATTGAGCAGGATGGCAGGTTTGACCGTATCAAAAGCGGAAGGTAGATCAAGGAGAATGAGGACAGAAGGAAGATTAGAGCCAAGATTAGAGAGCAGGTCTTCATGGGTGTTCGGGAGAGCAGTTTCCCTGCTTCTTGCAGCTCTTAAGCCAGACTGGTGGCCGTGGAGACAACCAACAGATTCAGTATGCAGATTAAGCTGGCAAATGTTCAGCTTTTCCAGGAGTTTGCTAGGGAAAAGAGTGATGGAGATCAGTCAACAGTTAGCCAGAGAGGAAGTGTCAGCAGATGGCTTTTTAAGAAGAGGGTGCACAAGGGAGTACTTGAGGGGGGATGGAAAGGTTCCAGTGGCAAAGGAGTGATTACAGAAATCAGTGAAGGCTGGATCAAGGGTGTCAATGTGGTTGTTGCTGGTTCTGGATGAGCAAGGTAGAACCTGCTTTGATGAGTCATTCATATATCAGACTTGTAAGGGGTGAACAAGGAAAGGAGGAGAAAAGAGGAGAGACTGCCTCAGACATGCCAGGAGTGGTCGAGGAGGAGGACGAGGAGGTAGAAGAACAGAGGGTGGACAGGATGACCTGAGTTTTAATGGTGAAATGAGAAGCCAAAGCCGTGCAGAGTGCAGCTTCTTGCAGATTTTGAAAAGTTTGGCTGAGTTGTTAGATGCCGCAGAGACGCAGTCTAGGATGTATGCTCTCTTCTTGGAGAGGACAGAGAATCTGTACTGCCTTTGGAGAAGGCAGCAGGCCAATTTGTCAGGGGGTGCACCTGATGCCTGCCTCTTCCTCTCAGCCGCCCTGCACTTGCGTTTAAGTGTGGCAAGGTCGGAATCATACCAAGAGTTGCATTTGGATTTGGGATTCAAGCGGATCCTCATGACAGGGGCAAGGCCACCCAGAGTGTTAGAGATAGAAAGGCGAAGGTTAGAGAGGGCTGTGTCATGGTGTGAGTCAACCAAAGGTGCTGGAGGAGGAGGGAAAGTGGCGGCAAAAGCCTCAACTGACACACACTTCATTGGTCGGATGACTGAGAAAGTAGGTGGCAGTGCTGGAGTCGGGTTAACCTAAGGGGTAGAGACAGAGAGGTGGGAGGAAAGGAGAAAGTGGTCACTCCAAGAGAGAGGAGTGATCAGAGGGTTAGAGGAGGTCTGAGGAGATCAGAACATCCAGGGTGTGCCCTGCAGAGTGAGTCGGCCAGAGGGAAGAATAGAGATAGAGAGAGAAAGTCGCAGAGGTTGCAAAAGAGTGCCTAAGAAGGGCCAGTAGCCTCCAAGTGAATGTTCAGGTCACCAAGGAGAAGAAGTTGAGAGGTAGAAGCAAAGAGGAAGTTGGAGAGGTCAGCCCACTAAGAGTGTAAGAGGGTGACCTGGTCAGGCGGCCTGTAGATAGTGGCAACAGTGAGAGAGAGGCCAGGAGAGATAGCAAGCCTGCAGACCAGGCATTCAAAGGAGGAGTAGTATTGCATTAGAATGAGAGAAGCAGGGCTCCACTCCAGGAAGATCAAGGCAACAACCCCACAGGATGCTTGCTTCTGGGTTCAGAGATGATATTGTAGCCATCAGGAAGGAGAGTTTAAAAACTTGTGACAGAGCTGGTCGTGAGCCAAATAAAGCTCTTCTAGGAGAAGGCAGATATCAGAGAAATGTTTGACAGCTGAGCAAGAGGTTAGCAATGTGGATTAGTTTGCCAAATTTTAATGACTTCTATGGAAGTGTACAGGCCAGAGGTACGCCCTGCGGAAGTGTTGGAGGTGCCCGATGATGGGCAGAGGAGGAAGGAAAAGAAGGAAGGGTAGTCAAATAGGAAGAAGACAGTGCCAGAGGGGTGGCAGTGGAAGGAGGCAACACGCCCTGCGTAAGTGTTGGAGACACCCAAGGGTGGGTAAAGGAGGAGGGAAGAGAAGGCAGGGTAGTCAGAGACAAAGAAGAGAGTGCCAGACAGGTGGCAGAGGAAGGTGGCAACAGGGTGGCCAGAGAAGCAGCAGTGGGTGCTGAAAAAGAGATGGCTGAGGAAGGAGGCAGCAAAGAAGCCAGCGAGGGTTAAGAAGGGATAGCAAGAGAGGTAAGGAAGTTGATAAGGAATGAGAGAGAGGAAGGTGGTTACTCAGGGGGGCACAAACAGGATGCAGGGACCTACGATGTGAGGGAGCGCACGCAGCATTGAGAGAGCACTCTCGTCATCGAGTGAGCGCGGGCGGCAATTGTAGTGGTGCTTAGTTTTTTTAAGCATTTCAAATGGTAACAAATAATGGTAGTAATTGGAGACTAAGCTAGAACAATTTTCTGGACAAAGAAACATGTAAATTCTGGAAAGTTCATAATAGGCATATGACCGCATGTACGAGGCATACATCTGGCATATGGGCCGTGTGATGCCGACACACAAGGATAGGTTGCATGCATGTGCAGTTCTATGAATGAGAATGAGAATGAGAATGACATAACGAACAGTGAGAGATAATGGGTGCAGAAATTGGGAAGAACCATGCCAAAAATCTTGCAAAACAAGCATAACCACTGAAAAGTGTTGGATTGTTGACACACACATCATAAACCCATGTCACACATCCATACAAGAGTAGCCCTGCAGCTACAGAAGGCTACTCCATAGGTCTGAATTCGAGCAGAACACACCTTCAGGCAAGTATAAGTTACACCTTGTCCGTAGACCTAATAAAAGCAATGCAGCAACGCCAACTCTAGCTGCAGATATGACTCTGCCAGCAAGTGTACCTGTGGTTATACTCATGTTTGGAAACCAACGTCAAAGGTGTAATTTTTCCTGCATCTACCACCACAGAACAACCCTATTTGAAATACAAATATGTCCACAAACACACGATAAAGAGCTTGTGTGGTGGAAGGACTGTTTAACGAGGGCCCGATTCTCAACGTGGTCTTAAGTACCGAAAAGGTTCTTAAAAGGGTTAACAACCTTTTTGGTACTTAAGACCTATTCTGAAGGTGGTGCATTCTTACAAAGTTGGTAGAAATGCACCACTTCCGTAATACATGTAGCAGTTGCTAGGATGGATTGGAAACCAACCTAGCAACCACCACATTCGTTAACTGGCTTTTTAGAAGGGTATTCTTGTGGCACTCCTCCCTTTTTATATGTACGCTCAAATCGTGCACATATACAGTACCATTTTGGTGCTATTATACTGGAGGAGTGAACAAGAAGCCGTGTTTGGTGTATATGAAAGTGTTCACACATGTGTATATGAACACTTTCACTTGCACCAAAGCAAGCAGCTTCATTGTTTTAGTCTGCAACGTTGAAGCTGCTTACTTTGGTGTAAATGAATGAATGAACACTTCATTTACATCAAAGTGTTCATATACACCGCACGGGTGTATATGAACACTTTAATTTACACCAAAGCAAGCAGCTCAAACATTGTAGTCTGCAAACTTGAAGCTGCTTACTATTGAATTCAGGGACCGGCCACAAATGACTCTGACACTCCAGTGAACTGTTAACTTATTTACGTATGTTTAGTTACATCAAATACAGTTCTTATATTCAGGTAAGTAAAAGCGGACATAAGACACCCACCGGCATCCTCTCTCAGGGCTTACGTCCTTGAAACTGACAAACCTGGAACACACTCTTAGATAAACATTCTAAGCCCTGCATTCCATCTCAAGTTTCTAGTCACTTGCACCAGATGCATGCAAAGTTAATCATAACACTTACTTTGGTGTAAATGAATGAACACTTTCATTTATATGGGTGTATATGAACACTTTCCTATACACCAAAGTAAGCAGCTTTCACGTTGAAGCTGCTTACTTTGGTGTGTAGGAAAGTGTTCATATACACCTGTGTTCTCGGCAGTATTTTTGTAAAAATATTGAATAAGTTGTTATTTTACAAAAATGCTGCCAAGATTTCAGGATTGCGCCCATTATAACTAAAACAGGTGCAATCCTGAAGGTGCCCTGTAGTGCACTACAAGGACACCCAGGCCCACTTTAGCACTTTCACTGCACCAGGTTATGAATCGGGGCCTGAGTTTCTCAGGGCACCAGGTCTGACTCCCATCATTGCATTAGAAATATGAATGCATGCTATGGCCAGGTCCTTATACATCTTGCCATTTCATCTGCCTGCCTATCAGTTTCAGCCAGCTGCTTCTCTGTGCAGAGTTTAAGCAGCGGCATCCGCAGGAAATAAAGGAAAATTAATACTGAACGTCAGAAAATACTGATTTCGGCAATTCCAAAAAGAACATAAAAACAATTTTGAATAAGTGAAGTGGGGTTTGGGTGGGTGTCCCCTGCTCCCTTGTGCTCGAAATTACGTGAATTCAGGGATGGCAGGGGTGTCTCCTGCATCCGTAAAAGAAAGCGGGGAAAATAAATGTTTTAAAAAATAGAAAAAAAAGAAAACGACTCTGCCACGGACGTTCCGCCTCTCATGACGCAGAGTGAGCGTAGCAGTCAAGGAGCACAGGTAAGTTAGGCACCAGAGGTAAGTATGGGAGTATTAAAGTTTAGGGGGTGGATGGAAGGGGGATGACTGGAGGTGGCAATGTGTGTGTTAATTTTCAGGTTCGAAATGTGCGTAAACTAAATAACCACGTATATCCAAAGCTGCCTTTAGGCCTCAATGCACAGCCAACCTAATTGTGGACCTCCATATCCTTGGCAACATGTTCATTAATGCTTCTACCACTTCGATTGTTTCAGTCCCTCCCAATCTGTTACACCAACTGTTCAAAGTGACCCTCCATGACAGTAAGCCTCTCATGCGCAGATTCTTATGCTAGAAAAAGGGTCTTTCCCCAACTTTCTGTTTTTATGAATGCCATCCACCATGCATGTGTGGGCCACTCCCATTCACTGCCTGTGCCCCAGTTCGTCCACATCCTCTTTTGTTGGGATCAGGATTCGGAATGTGTTTGTAGTAGGCTGGGTTGTGTAATAAAACACCCTAGCGATGGTATCTTGAATGTGTAACTGTAGTGCTGTTGTCACGGGAAAGCATGACTGGTAAAAAGTGTGTGTCAACAAAAGTGCTGCTGTATGCACTGCGAGTCCTCCCTTATCATTGGCGCTGCTGTCCTGCCCGAGAGCAACTTCCTGAGTCTGTGGTTGGACTTCAGGGATTTGCTGTCCACTAGAATTGGATGGCTTTATATTACTAGTCCGAACAATGACTAATGTTACTGTCCCCTTGATACACTCACAAGTCATGGAGAGAAAACATTCCACGCATAAGATGCTAGTATATACCAGGTTTGCTGAGTGAACCACAGGTCACAATGGTCTTCTTTGTTGTTGTGTGACATGAAGGGTCCACGTACTTGACTGATTGGAGTTGGCAGGAGCTGTCGGCCATCTTCAGAATGGACGGGCAATGCAGACATATCTGACCTGCATTGATGAGATGCACAGTTATTGAGATCAGCTGCAGAGCATAGGAGGATGTATGTTTGTAAAAGTTCTATAACTGACTGTTCAGTGCTATGTCATGTACCCAGAAACGTGACACTATTTGGCATAAGTATTCATACCCAACTGTTACAACTAATCGAGTGCTACATACATGGAAATATTCTTATTCATTTCACTCCATCCAGTCAGTCCATACCTCGAGGACCGGGGAACGGTTAATGTTTATTTGTACATTTGCCACTGTGTGCCAGGTTTTCAGTGCTGCAGTCATCAATGTAGACTGCCCAATGTAAACATGTTTAAAATCACCAGAGTCCACTGTGTATGTAAAGGCAGACATGTAATGTCTAAATCAATGTTCTGGTTTTGCCTGTTATTGCACATAGTGTAAAGTCATTGAGTCAGTGTAACAATGACATTCTTGCCAGGCCACTTGCTCATTGTTTAAACATATACACAGGCCCCACGCGTTGACATTTCCCTGGGTATTCACGCACACTGGGACTCAATGGTGCCATTGCTAAAATGTTTCCATCATGTGGATGTACGTAACAGCATCTGTGTCTGATATGTCCAGAGCGTAGGCCAGGCCTCGCTTAGAGGTACTTGTGAGCGCTACAGCTGGCTCATGTACTATTGTAGTCTGTACATGATTTCCATGATCTAATAGGAACAGACCTGATTGCCTCCAGTGAAGGCATGAAGGCTTTTGTGCCTTCACAACATAATTAAATAGCGTGGACAATTGTGAACTGTTCCAATGATGTGTATGGCTAAGAAGTGAATATGGCACACCTTCAAGTTCAGAGAGTCATGCATGCCTTACTTTCATGATTAGTGCCCAAGAATCCGTAGATACCTTAGTATAGGTAGTGTGAGGTCCTTGGTCTTTGGACATTTCTCCTTATAAGCACACCAAGTACTTTCCCTGCCATTGTACACTTCACAGGTAGAAGGCACACACTCAGTTTTGATTGTCTGTTTTCCGCCACAGGTAAGACACATATCATTGGCCACCTTTACTTTAGGAACTTTACGAGGAAGCAGTCGGGACTCTAGCCAAAGAGTACGCAAGGGGCGCTCCCCGTACGATTTGCACATATAGCCCGAGCGTCTGCGTTGGAACATGGCAGCCAGGCCCAGGGTTTACAAGTCATGCATCTCATATGATTCCACACCATGCCTGTTTGACATAACAGTAACACATTTGTGAATTCCAATATAGCAGTCAAATTTGGAAAGGTCTGTCATTGTTTGTTGTTTATGCATGCTGGTGTGTCTTTATTGTTGCATACGGATACTATTTAGTGGCTTTTGCCACTGTGCCACTACCATACATTTGGCACTTGGCACTGCTTTTCTGATCCTATCCAGTGAAGGAACAGCCCCCACATGTTCCAGTGAAGTACTGGATATCATTACAGACTGCCCTGTTGCAAACATTGGTTATTTAATAGAATAATAACGGACAATATTTACAATGTTCACGGTGATGTGGGGCCCCTGCCTACTCACTGCTGCATGATGGTTTTGCCAGTGATGCACCCACCACTAACATGGTCTTGGATGATGGCTATGCATTAGCAAGGTGTAACAATTCGCCAAGGCATATGGGGGCATTGGTGAATCTAAGTTGTGTTCAATGTTATATCAATGCAAGGACACATACTATTGGTACATAGTTGTAGGCAAGTGGCAACCGGTGAATGTTTTAAGTGGAGGGGTGTAAATATGTGTCGCAGATATGCCACATTGACCGAGTGTAGCGAGGGAGCCGGTACCAACTAAGGAGGTTTCGTGGGGGTTCCATTTTTTTAAAATAATGGATTCAAATGGTGCATTTTAGAGCACACGTTTTAGAAAAATTGTGTAAAAAGCCAAACAGTTTGCTATTGGTTTTGTGGGGTAACTCGTTAAAAAAAATGCAAGAGATGCAAGTCACCAACAGTGCACAGGAGCACTTCTCCAACACATTTTCATGATGCCTTTTCCCACCATATGTGCTTGCATGTGAATAGCTCAGGGGCAACGTACCTTGGAAGCAAGACAATCCCAGAGTTCGTGCTTAGAAACATAGTATTAAGTGCATTATAAATATCGAATAATAATTATTTAAAAAAGTATAACACATTTTCACACTGGCTGTTCCCATACATTTCCATGCTAACAACACGATTATAACCTAGTTTTCCCACATAAGAACATACTCTTATGTTCTAACCTCATATTCTAACCCCAGGTATTTCACTGTTTGGACGACTTGGAGCGAAGACATCCATTTGCCATCTGAACATAGTTGGGTTTTTCCTTTTTCCGTTATAGCACAGGATGTTGGACTTTGATGGGTTTGCCACTGGACCATTAGACTTCACGTATTGCTAAAACCTATCTAGGAGTTTCTGCAGGCCACGGGGGGTTTGTCCAGGAGCAACACGTCATCTGGGGCAGACACACAAACAGCATTCCATCTCCACCCTCGGGGTGCAAATGATACTTCCTCCAGCACTGCACTCAAGTCTGATATATGCAGGTTAAAGAGGCAGGTTGCCAGTGCACGCCCCTGCCTCAAACCTCACGCTGTGCCTATTGTTTTAAATGTTTCCAACATAGCACTGAGCCTGACCTTTACCAATTTGTTACTGTGGATCAAAATTAAAATGTCCAAGAGATGCTTTGGCGACCCCACTTTGAAAGTTTGGTTTACAGTCTTTCCCTATTTACAATGTCAAAGGCCAGGCTCAAGTCAACGCTTGCCACGTTCAACAGGTCTCTCCCCGTTGTGCTAGCCGGTTGATCAAGGACTGAATGAACAACCTATTTGTGTCCGTGCCAATAGACCTCCTGAACCCTGTCTGGAATTTAGATATTCTTTTTAGCGAGGAAACAAATGTATGAATTATATTTGGAAAAGAAGAGAACACTCTGGATATGCTACCCAGCATTGCTCCTTTCCCAGATGCACTGGGCAAATAATCCAAGTTAATAGACATCTGACAAAGCACCTGAAGCAAACGAGAGAGAATAACAAAGCACACCCTAGAAGGGAGAGCCAAGATGAACAAAATCCAATAATGTTGACAGAAGCCATAAAACAAACGAGTACTCCCTCTTCAGGTGTGTCTATGTCCATAAAATGCTTTTAATTCCTACAGATTCCTTGTGAAACCAACATGAACTTAGTGCTAAGGAGATTACCCCTGAGGTGCCACCACCAGGGTCAGGCTTACGAGATTCCAAACATCAATCAAATGTGATCTGAATTTTACACAGACTCACACGTTCTCTGTAAATTGGAGATGAAAAATTAAAAGTTATGGTATCACCATCAAACCTCTCTTTGGGGAGCTGCCCAATTGAATGTAATGGAAAGCAAACCCCAGTACATGGGGTTACTGAAATTGATATTAAAATATAGTGTGACACAGACTCACCCATGCAGTGATAGTTGCGGCCCTTCAAAGGACACCTGTTTTACTGGATTTTTTTTTTTACTTCAGAGTCTTTTGCCCCTGTGAGAAACAGGTCCTCTGGACAAAAGCTCACTACTCCTCAGTTTGAATGGCACCTGTCATTTGATTGACAAACATCATAACCAAATAGGCATTCTCTTTTAGAACACTCAAGTCCCCAACCATATTATCAAATATATGAAAGAACAAGATGATAATGAAGGGCCTTCCCCAGAACCTTTGAGAATAGGTATTTCTCTACACGACGAGTGGTTCTCCACTCTGGATGGAAAAACACTGATCTTTTATCCATGGCAGATCTCCAGTGAGGCCCAAGGTCAATTGGAGGATAACTCAGAGTATAGAATCCAACTTTAGCTCAATTTCAATGAGAAAGGGAACTCATATTCTTTCTACTCAGTGAAGGTAAGGTACCATTTCTCCCCAAACATTGCTTAACTGAGAAAAGAAAACATATTAGCAAAGGATTGCTCAGGAAATTACACAAGGTTCAAAATATTACCCCATTTAATGTGACTGATGAATGATGAATGGGTCTGATGAATGGGAGCCCGAAATTGTTGAAATGGAATGATAAACATATGATTACCAGCTGGATATCCACATTTGAAATGAAATGATAACTCATAATTGTTGTGAGAGATGCTGTGTCTCATTGTTCTATCAGTAATGGCATACTAAATTGATTCATATTTAATTTGCATTTTATTGATAACAAAATCTGGGACAAAATTGGTGGACACCTGATGGAGTTCAGTGATCTAGAAAAGGCATGTAGGTCAGCTCAATTGTTGCCTTATTCTGTGGTAGTTTAAATCAAAGAATCACTGTTCCTGGAAATACACACAATAGTAATTTCCTGTAAAAGTTATAAAAAAGGCATACATTTTTAAATGAATAAGCTTTTATTAAATCAAGTAATATTATTCAGCAACAGTGCCTGTCCCCACATCTGACTCCATTAGAAGATATCAGATACAACACAATCTGAATACTGGTTGAATCATAATGATCCCCAGACTGTCATTTAATCCACAGATACCATAATTGGATTGGCTGTTGATTTTAAACGTGTTTCCATCGATTTAGTCAATTCTATCATTTGTCCCATACCAGAAGATTGTTTTGACAATACTGATGATAAACAACCAGAAGCTCTTTATAGCCAACAAGAGGGGTTCATGGTGTACGGCTTGTGGCATTATGGAGTGGAGGATGTTACCTGTGAGATTCTGGAAGATAAGACAGTATTCAAAGTCATTGGTAACTATATCAATGCAAAGTAATCAACCACTCAGGTAGACATCATAAGCAAAGCCATCTCTTCCCAACTAGAAGATAGTACTGAAATAGTCACCCAAGAAATATTTCTAGTCTTCTGTCAGATGATTGGGGAAGAGATCAGTATGGCTGATGCCTGTTTGTCTGATTGACTTTACTGGTCCAGTGACTCATTCTGCATGCAACAACAAATACATGTTGACTGTTACATGTTTCTTTGCCAAGTGGTTTGAATGTCTTCACACTTCAAATTGCAAGGCAGAGACAGCAGCTATGTTATTAGTGAACCACATATGTTCATTTTTCAGCCTTCTTCAAAAGATTGAGTCTGACTCAGGTAGTCAGTTCACCAGTGAGTTAATTACTAAAGTGTGGGATATACTTGGAGTGAAAAGAGAATTGCATATCACTTACAAACCTGGCATACAGTGGAGGAGTGGAGCGTTATAATAAGACTATAGTAGGAATCTTCAAGAAGTTCTTAGTAGATTCTCGACCCAGTTGGGGCTTACAATTACCACTACTCCTGATACTCGCCTACACACAGAGTAATCTTAAAAAATCTGTGGAAAGTACAACAATCTTCTATGACCAGCGACATCTGAAAAGCAGTATAAGGTAGGTGATGGAGTTTTTGCTTTTAACTTCCAAATGAACCAGTCTGAGGAATGTAAGCTGGCAGAGATCAATTGAAATTACTCATAAAATCTCTCACATTGCTTATAAAATACACATTCAAAACGTATAACAGACAGAACAACGCTGGGTCTGCATGAACTAGCTAAAAGCCTGTCACCTTCAAAATGCTGTTCATTGTATCGAGGAATAAGTTCAACCTCATGATCAGATGTATTCTAGCCAAAGAAAGCAATCTGTGTAAAGAGGTGAGAACGAAGGATTTGACTGAACGGCTGAATGTCTGAATAATGTTTATAATATATTTTGACAATATAAGTCTTATTTTGTAGTAGCATATAGAATAGGATAGTGTAGGCAATTATAAAGTATATCAAATAAAGGTTTTTCCTGATTTTATACTAAACCAGCCTCTTTACCCCTCTACCTACTTAAATATTTGACCTTCATTTCAGCCTCCTAGACAAAAGAGAGTGAACATGGGGGGGGGGGGGGCAAGGAAAGGGTGTAAATTGTACAACCAACAAAGGAAAAGGAGGCAATGATATAATAAGCAATATTCAAAGAAAGAAAGATGTACTCTGAGCCTTGATGTTGACATGCTATTGCTGTGAGTCAAATCCCATATGTGGAATGGATGTGAACCCCATGTCAGAACACAAATTAAGTATTAGGGATATAATTTTCAAGAAGATATGATCCCTGAGCTAAGTCCTTCTCTTGGAGGAGTCAGCTCAATGAGGGGAACCTGTGGGAGAACCTGCAGTGCAGATAGTTTTCTTAAAGTGAACTGACCACAGAATATGTTCCTATAGAACAAGAGAGGCACAAGTTACAAAATGATGTGTCATGTTGGATTGCACATCTTGCACCCGTAAAATGCAAGGTACAAAAAACTGCATGCACACCCAAGACCAATCTTTTCAAACGTTCTACATGTAAAAATATGAAATGTCTAATTTTACCTTCGAAGACTCAAATGTAAATGTGCATATCTATTCAATTATTGCCAGATCAGTATGTCCAGACATGTGGGAAAATGCACAGGAAAGTGGAACTGCACAAAATGCAAAAAGAGTGTGTCTGCCACATCCAAAAGAAATTAGAAGGCCACACGAATATGTATTCAGAGCTTTGTTATATTTTTGGAAGATGTGCTTGTTCATGATAACCAAATGTAATTCAAAGTTACATTGTATTTTGCCATGCAGTTTACTTAAACTTGAGTAACACTGTATGGTATTTAACTTAAATGTGACATGAAAAAGGCATTGAATTGGTTCACACTCTTTCTATGATGGAAAGCTTAATATTAATTTCTCTATTATGGTGTATGTGGCTGGAGCGGACCTATAATTCACCACTTCTCCTACAGCCCAATCCACATCATAGCAATCAAGGCCACAGAGAATCATTGAATTAAAAGTGTTCAAACTAGTTCCAAGCACAGATCTCATAAAATCCTTGCCAAATGGCTGGCTAAAGTATAACTTCAAAAGGTCCGTTCACATTCATCAGTCCAGGCCCCTTATAAAATCAATTTAGCTGAGGCCATAAGAATAGCTGATCAGATGTCTGTGTAAATGCTCAACAAACTAGCATCTATATGTATTAAATATAATGAAGGAAATTGTGCATGTAATGTATCAACAGTGACCTCTGTTGGCGGAAGTCAGCCTTTCCTCACTAATACAATTAATAGAAGAGTTTTATCTGTGCATTTTCATCCCAAGATGTAATCATTTGAACAATCAATTATTTAGAGAGGGAGATCCTACCAACTTAAATAAAATGCCCAGGTGTAGAAAGAAATGATGTTTTCCAACCTATATTGAATTCAACTAGGGCTAGAAAACAAGATTAATAGGAACAATTATCATCTCTGGAAAATAATAATGCATAGAAACATTCCACGTTTAATTTTTCCTCCTGATATGTTGAATTCTTGAACTGCTGTTATTAAACTCACACATTTACATCCAATGGAATTGAAATTAAATGAGATGCATCTCTATAAATTGAGGAGTAGAATTCCATCCCACCTTTGCAGTCATGGGACTCCTAGGGATGGGCCCCTCCTTCCAAAGACACATTATATGGGGTGGAGCTTAGGATAGTAAAATAGCATGCACACCGAATTGAGATTATTATTATGAATATCGGGCGATGAACATTGAAGAATATTTGTTGATACAACTGCAAGGAGGTGGCTCCGGGGAGCAAAGTTGAAACCTTATGTATGACTAACCTAGGCAGGCTGGAGACAGAAGGCCTTTCAGATATAGGTGATCAGCAAATATTGCAAGCTTGACAAAGATACATGTGCAGTGTTAAATAGAATGCCCTGTGTCTCCTATCTAAATTGAACACCAAGTAAGATGTAATTTCCGTAAAACTCAATGCATTGTTCTATTGAGAGGAACAATTTAAAACTGACAGTATTTTTTGGGCCTGAATGCATATTGATTTCATAGAATGATACCAAGTTAAAATAGAAACCTTGACTTATGCTGTTTATAATCATCTGGACCATAGTGTATTTATGACACTATTGTCTAATGTGATACCAGGAATATTTTCGGCTGGGGTGTCTAGTCTTAATTTATATGTTTATACAAAAGAAATAAGAACACATAATTAAATTTATTCCCACAAAATTGTGTAAAGTGTTACACCCATGATGCTCCTTAGCGTGAAAATGCATTTGGTAGACACATGTGAAATGTGACCGGGAACGGGTTCTTTAACATGGTAACTGTTAATGGAGAATATTGCACCTCCAACCCAAAAATGTGTTGAAGTGAAGGATAATGAATAGGAATAGATTGAAAATACATACCCATGGGTAGATTGAAAGCTGCACACACACACACACACACAATATTCATTGAAAGTTGCACACATGCATGCATTCAGAAAAGAGTGCTGTGAGAAACCAAAGGGGTGTCTCACCCATTAACGTGTCATCCACGTAGTCAGGACATGGCCATCGCTGATGGAGCAGCTGATTGTGAGACAAGGTATTCCCCCTTTTTTGGTCATCTACCACATCCTATTTTTTATGATACTCTGAGATCCCAACCATCCCCCTTTTTACACAAACACTGGACCAAGGAAGCGGGTGACTGAAAGTAACCAGACTAACTCTCTCATATCATACTGGACATTTCCCGTTAATAGGGTCAGGCAAAGTCAGGCACTTCACACTAAGTGCATAAACCTGATACCAGTTAGCTCTCCTCACACAAATAAAAGGCAACACCTAAAGACACACTCTGAGCAAGGCAGAGCAGGAGCACAAGCAGAACTTCTGGGATGAAGGCACACCTACTGGAGCAGAGTACTGCACCAAGGAATGAGAGCAGTGGGCCGAAAACCACAAGGCTTCCCTACTGCAGGTTGTTGCTTCCGACAGACCACAAAAGACACTTGGAGATGGCCAAATCCCACAAGTGAAGATTGCACTGTGTTTCAAGGATGCTAGTGAACCTCCCGGGTAAACAGCAGAGTTGGGGAGGCGAAGCCAAACCTGTGGTGCTAACCTTAACGCAGAAAATTGGAAATCTCAAATCAAGAAAGAAGCACACACAGCTGGTGAGTTGGCAAGGGACCTGATAGATCGATGTGCGATAAAGTGAATGAAGTGGCAACATTATATCACAAGTGAAGGCTCCACATGTGTGGATGAGACACGAAGAAAGGCAGACCTTTGATTGAACTTTAAAGTAAAATGCAGCTGTGAGATGAGCGACACCAGGTAACAGAGTGGTCCTGTTAAATGAAGTAGCCCATTCAAACGTCTCAATGAAAGGTACATTGTTTGAAGCTAAAGGCAAACAAACAGCAACAGTGAAGTGAAGAAGGTTAATTCCAAGACAAGGGAAGAGTGAAAGTAAAACAATGAACTTTGAGTCAAAGTGGTCCTGCAGTGGTCTATAAAGAAAGCCACGCACATTCGAAAGACTTCGGCAACTGAAGTGGACCGTGCCCGGCAGGGGGAGACCTGAAGTATAATAAGCTTGGGGAATGGAGCCCCCTTGTAACTTTGTGGTGAACATTATAATGAGAGGTCTGAGACCAGCAGAGGGGGATCTTTGTGAACATTTTGGTTGGAACATTATTTTTGGAAATCACAGAAAGAGACTTTAACGTGGAAGGCCAAGTGGGCCTCGATCCACAGTTTTGAACTGTGTATTGTATTGAAAGCCGAGACAGAGTGTGACATCCTGCCTACAACGATCGCCTTACTCCGTGAGGTATAAAGTGGGGTGGAGAGGTGGCTAATCCACATTATCATTTGAACACTGATTTTTCCTATGGCAAACATTTCTCCGTTTTTTTTAACACTTTTTGTACAGGAGATAGGGCAGTCATTAGGTTTTGTTAGTGCTGTGAAGTGCTTGTCCGGCATGTATGAGCTGAGAGAATGTTGATGTGAGTTAGCACGATGTTTAGTTGTGTATGTCACGTCAAGGTTCTACCCACAGCAGTTGGAAGAAGTTAGCCTGGGTGAGGGGACCCAGTGGTTTTCTATTTAACAGCTTAATGCAGCTTATAATAAAGCTTATGTGAAGAATGAATGAAGTGTCACCAGAAGCACCTTTATTTCAGTTAGCATAGGCCATTTTGATTTGACAGACTCCACTAGGACTGTTTTGTTTATCGTTTCATGGTGGAAACTACTCCCATCTTAGTTATAGGGCAGAATAGGAGTTTCTTCAACACCAACATTTTCAATAAAGGTTTTACAAACTGTATCCACTGTGTCAGTGTCAATACTTCTGATACCATGCCTTCCCAACAGTGCACAATCCCTGAGAGTTTTATTTTCCTAATCTGAAGTAGTATGGGTTAGATTACATTGTTTTCTGTTTTAGCCAATACATTCACAACCCCACACTCATACAGGGTAATTTAGTAGAATGTATATATTATATTGTATTGTATTGTATTTATTTATATAGCGTGCCAAGCCCTGAGGCAACTGGGCACATTTCTTAGGTACATATAGGGTTACATTATTTACAATTACAGGCATATTCATTCATATAGTTTACAGAATTTACAGGGATGGTATTACCTAGTTTGCACATCCAGTTTAGGTACATGTAGAGATACATTGTTTACAGTTACAGGCATATTCGTTCACACAGTGTACATAATTTACAGGCTGGGTATTACCCAGTTTACACAAGACATTTGGCCTCATTACGAGGCTGGCGCTCCCGTAATGAAGGGTGCTGGTACAGGACCGGCACTGTTCATTACGGGATACCTTATTACGAGGTCCCCTACAGGGACCCGCACAGAAAGTCTGGTCAGACCAGATGTCCTTTGCAGGTCCCGCAAGGGGACCAAGGAGCTAATAACGGGCCTTTTTTAACAGGCCCGTTATTAGCTCCATCCCCATTCCCATTGAGCCCTATAGGGGCTCAAATGGGAATGGGGATTGGTTTTGTGGATGAGGAATTACCAGGTCCTCCAAGGTTGGAATGACCCGGTAATTCCTCATTCCCAGAACCCTGTACTGGAACACGGTATGGAGGCAGCCATGCCCTTGCTAAGGGCATGGCTGCCTCCATACTCGTAATGAGGCCCTAGTATTGTTGCATAACAGAGACACTTGGAATGGCGGATATTCACAATAGGGTTAGATGTGTACAAGAACCGACCAAGAGGAGGGTTAGTTTTCATTTAGAATGAGCCAAGTTTTGGCCTCTTTCTGGAATTTGTGGAAGGAAGGTTTTAGTCTGATGTTAGGAGGTAGACCATTCCAGGTTTTGGCTGTGAGGACTGGGAAGCTTTTACCCCCTGCTTTATGCAGTTTGAACCTAGGTATGATGAGGTAGTTGGAATGAGAAGATCTAGTTTGTCTTACTGAGGTATTGAGTTTGAATTTATCGCAAAGGTATTTGTGTGCTTGATTGTATATACATTTGTATGTGAGGGAAAGAGTCTTGAGTTTGATTCTTTGGTTCATTGAGATCCAGTGAACACTGCGCCTCATCTCTGAGATGTGCTGTTTTCTGGGGAAATCCGTTGCTGCGCTGAGGGCGTTGTTTTGGTAGATCTGAAGTTTGCGTACCTTATGTTGACTAGTGCCTAGGTATAGCGCATTACAGTAGTCAAGCTTGGTTAGTACAAGCGCTCTGGCAAGAGTGATACAATTATCAGGTGTCAAGAAGGGTCTGCAAGCATTAATGAGCTTGCATGTGTAAACAGTTGTAGATGCTGTGGCATTGATTTGTTTTCCTAGCGAGAGGGTGGAGTCGATGGCCATGCCTAGCGTTTCGACTTCTTTTGAAACTTTGATGTTATTGCCCTCAATGATGATGGTTCTAAATTTGTTGTCAAGTTTGTTGACTCTGGCTTGGGTTCCCACTAGGAGAAGCTCAGTCTTGTCGTTGTTGAGGCAACGACCATGTTGTGCCATCAATGCTTGGATGATAAGGTATTTGTCATTGAGTAGTTGTGAGTCTGTATCGTGGTTGCCTGTGATGTGTATGAGAATTTGTGTGTCATCTGCGTAATTAGTGTAAGAAATGCCCAGGTGTTTATATGTTTATAAATGTATATGTTTATATGTAATGTATATGTTTATAAATGTTATTGGTTTAAGTCGTTTTTTTCTTTGATACCATACTTGTTTTGTTACATGATCAAATCAAGTGTTTTTGAACAGTTTTGAAATGGATACACTGGCTGAAAATCGGCAATGATATCATAGAAATAAACCGTGTTGCTAGGAAAGAAATAATCAAAGGAGTGTACTTAAAATGCCTATTATCTTGTAGACCATGACATATCCCTCAACTTGATTATGGAAATGAATGTGTGTGTGTGAATTATATTAGTGTGAACTTTAATTCTTTGAATACATTTTGAGTTTTTAATGCAGTTTGTTTTTCTTACCCAGAATGGTATGGTGGGTTTTCACATCAGGACGGTGAAAGCAATTGTCCCACTCAAGCAGAAACAATTAAAACATTGAAAGATATGCCTACAGTAGGAAGGTTGTGTAATCAAGTGGGGAGAACAAGTAGGCAAGAAAGTAGTAAGTTGGTAGAGTGGTTAATGATGGGTTCTGGAGTCTTTATGAGGGACTTGTAGAGGCATGCACGCTGAGGGGACATATTTTCATTATTTGAAGCAGATTTATCCTGATCCAGTGGTGGTAGAGTTAATAAAGTGCTAGAGATTATGGTTGCTTCCATAAATGCAGTCAATCATGCATGCTGAACAAGTAGAGGATTGTCTGCATATATATGGGGGGCTGTATTTGGATGGTATGTTGAATGCATCCGTGTTTGGAGTAAGAACCACAGGGGAGACATTGCTAAACTCCACATGCAGAAAACTCATCCAGCCTCACTCCTTCCTTTGAACGCTGTGAATTGTTTTTGTCTTTGCATTCTTACGTGTAGGCCTATGTGCACAGTTTTGATCAAAATATCAGGACTGCGTTGCTAATCCAGACATGTCAAAGGGAAAGTTGTGCACTCAATATTGCACACTCTTCACTTGCCTGGTGTGGGTGCTACAGTGCTCATCAGCCATGAGTGAATGGTGGAGGTGGGTGATTTTACAGATAGCCTCATTTTCAGGCGGAGAGGTGGTTGTTGTCCACTGCTTGTGCCTGGCTGTAGGAGATTTCCTGCCAAGATGGCTATCTGCATCCTCGTTGCCTTGGCCTTCACATCACACCACCTCTTCTTTACCGTATGAACTGTGTACAGGTTCCTACTGTAAGGACATTCAACTTGTCAGTGAGTGACTGCCACAGGTGGGTCTTTCTACTTGTATGGTATCGCTGCCATGCGTCTCCATCAGAGTAGTTAGGCTTCCTTCTTCTTTCCTTGACCAAAATGTTGCCACTGCCTCCATTTGCCATGGTGTAGTGTGTAGTGGGTGTTATGCTGCTGGGCATGTTTTGTCTTTGGAATGGCAGATTGGATGCTCCTGTGTTTTGTGCACTTGCCACACCTGTGCATTGGTGTGGATCTTGGGAGCGGCATATGCATATCTTCATCATAGAACGGGATTTAGAAATATCATGTGTTCATCATGACGTCATGGCACTGACCTTGCGCCTTGTGGAATGAGGTCATACATCTTGTTACCGTGATGTACTATGTGTGTTTATATGGATGTGCACATATGCCACACGAGAATGCAAATACATGTTTTCTGAGATACATCTGATTAAACATGCATATATCTGTGTGGTGCACAGTTCTGCATGCATACTATGGTGAGGTTGTGCTTGCAGAGTGTGATAATGTTATGGCATGTTTATGGCACAGTGTAATGTGTGTGCTGTACATTTTAATCTGCTGTGCGCCTATCTTGGGCACTGTGGAGAATCAGGCTATTTCCAATGGAAGAGGAGCCATCAATTTCCATTTACAAATAAGTTCAAATGCTATTTTTCTACGGCAGTAACAATGATGCAAACTCACACACTGATTCCCCCCACCAAGGGAGAGTCGAACAGAAGCATGGCCTGTAGGCGGGAGAGCCTCTCCAGCTCAAATGACATGGAAGAAGGGTATCCCTTGAGTGTCAGTGTACGCCACAGTTCATATAATAAACTGGGCATGTACAGTGACTTGGATGCGTGCCTGGTTTTAATTTAATTTCCAGCAGATCAAGAAAAGCATCTGCAGAAGTATTCATGTGCGCACCCACACGCGGTGGCACAACTTGCAGAGTTTCACTCAGCTGCTGCCAACCTAGAATTGCTTCTTCAAAATGTTACACCATCCAGGTAGTAAATTGGCTTCCTGAAATCCCAGCATTTTCGAACATCTTCCCAGAGAGCTGATATTAAACTTGCAGATGTGTTTTCACCCCCACCGGCTCCCCTTGTTCAGGTGCATTAGGACTCTGCAGGCCTTTACCACTGCACATCCGCTCCTGTAGTTCAGAACGGGGACCAGCACAATTCCGAGTGGTACAGTGGTGATAAATTAAATTGCCTGATTTTGCGCTAATTATATGTGTGTGGAACATGTTGGCATGGACATGATTTATACAGCTGAGATAAAGTTCATCTGTTAAATTGCGCCTTTGGAGTTCCACTACTACCCACCACGGAGCTTTGAACGCAGCCCTTCCCTCTTCTTAATTACAAAGCAGTACTACGACAAAATGTCATATTATAAGTGCATCCTCAAAGGCGCCCCACGGCAACGCAGAAAACTTCCCCATCTGTTGGAGAATTTAATCCTCGGCATTCAGTGAAAAGGAAGGAACAAAATGCATAATTCTTTTTTTTTCTAGATAGGTAACACAAATCGACCAGGGGGATCGGTTGGTATGTTGGGCAGCAAAGCACTGGTTAGCATGTGGTACTAAGCAGGGGACATTTGTCAGAGCTGACAAAGAATAATGCTATTTGTGCACGGGCAGGTGTAGAAGGCATCTTTCGCCTTCGCCGTGTGGCATTATTTGCTCTAAGGGCCCTTTGGCGATGAAAATATTGCATTCGAGAGGTAATTAAAATTGCTTTCTGCTGAGTTGTTCAGTGTTACGGTGGCCTTCGGTTTTGTGCTTATAAGTGTCTTGCATAATAATCATTCACACATGTTCAATAATTCTTTTATGTTCGTTAAAAAATACGTTCTACAGCGGTCCCATTGCGAGAGTAAACAACTCAATGCTGTGTGATATTCTATGAAAGGGCTGCACAATGATCAAACAAAGGGAGGTATTTCAGACATTTTGCACCGATGCAAGTGCAATCCGCACTAGGACAAACATTGCCTGACCGTAAAAAATGTTCTTTCCATGCATTTTTTCACAAGGCAATGCTTTCCCTAGTTCAAGCTCTAGCCAAACATTTGCTCTGGTGAAAAGAGCACTAATGGAATATGTTTTTTGTTTGTGCAATTTTTGTCCTGGCGCCTATTGCACTTGCATCAATGCAATGTCTCTGTAATGTAATGCTTCTGTAATATGGTCCAATGTTTCTGACACAGTTTCACACACTTCAAATACATTGACTTGCTCTTGGTGCAATTAGAAGTATGACAGACAAAGTGATGTCCACGTGGAAAACAGGACACTGGGCCTCATTACATCTCAGGCGTTAAGGGTTAACGCCGTCGTTAACCCTTAACGCCTGATTCCGATTTTAACGGCTGCTTCTAGCAGCCGTTAAAATCCATGGCGCTAAACCGCCTTGGTGCTAATTACGCCACCGTAATTTACGGTGGCGTAATTAGCGCCTTCCCCACTCCCATTATGCCCTATGGGGCAAAAATGGGAATGGGGAAGGGTAAAATGGGAAATGGGGATTTACCGCCCCACTCACCTTGGAATGGGGCGGTAAATCCGCCATCCACCATGGTGTAAACGTAGTTTACACCATGGTGGTAAAGTTGGCGTACTTACCGCCTGGGTCGTAATGACCCCCACTCTCTTTTTGAGTGCTTTACAATGGACACGGAACTCGTCTACAATGTGAAGGATACTAAATTGTGCATTAACTCGTACACGGATAAATACATATAAACATTGTTATGTTATGTTATGTTATGTTACCTGAACTTGTAGAGCGCACGGTCGCCCGGGGGCATCATGGCGCTGGTGAGGAGGCTATCAAACAAGAGGAACAGTAATAGTCAGAGAGTTAGAATAGAGTAGTTTTGAGGGCTTTCCTGAAAGCCAAGTGGTTGGAGATAGACTTGAGTGGCAGTGGGAGGGTGTTCCACAGCCTTGCCGCAGCAATGGAAAAGGCTCTGCCACCGAGTCTTTCCCGGTTATACTTAGGAACCACCAAAAGATTGGTGTTCAGGGAACGAAGGTTGCGTTCTGGGATATACCGAACAAATTTGGTCTGAAGAAACTCAGCACCTAGGCCCTGGATAGCTCGATGGACAATACACAGTGACTTGAACTTGACTCGCTGGGCCACTGGGAGCCAGTGGAGTTGGCGAAGCACTGGCGAGATATGAGCTCCATAGGGGGAACCTGTGGCCAGTCTAGCTGCCAGGTTCTGTATACGTTGAAGGCGTTGGAGAAGGCCCGTCGGCTGAGCGAGGTATAGGGAGTTGCAATAGTCCAACCGTGAGAGGACTAATGCAGCTACCACACGGGGACGCATAGCCTCTGGGATCATAGGGAGGACCTTCTTAAGTACCCTAATCTGGTGATGGGCGGATTGACAGACCGTAGAGACCTGATTAGTCATGGACAGGGAGGTAGAAAGAATGACTCCTAAATTCTTTACTTTGCCCACTGGACAAGGCAGAGGGCCCAGTGAAGTAGGCCAAAAAGCAGGGGTCCATAGTGACGGGCAGGGAGGACAGCCCACCAACATCACTTCAGTTTTATCGCCGTTAAGCTTGAGCCAGTTTTGGTCCATCCAGACACCAACTGATGTCAAACAGTCATGAAGAGAAGCTGAGACCTTGATATGATCCTGATCCAAACGGATCAGGATTTGAGTATCATCCGCGTAGGAATAACAGTTAAGTCCATACGAGCGGATAAGGCAGACCAGCGCCCATATGTAAATATTAAATAGGATAGGGGAAAGAGAGGATCCCTGGGGAACACCGCAGGTGAGGGCACAAGGGGCAGAAAGGAAAGGGGGCATAGCAAGGGTCTGAGTGCGGTCTGCGAGAAAAGAGGTGAACCAGGCCAGGACTGATCCAGAGATCCCGATTTGTGCTAGACGTGAGAGGAGAATAGGATGGTCCACTGTATCAAATGCAGCGGACAGATCCAACAGAATCAAGGCTCCAGCTCCACCTGCGTCCGCAAGTCTAGACATGTCATCTTGCACTGAGACAAGCACACTCTCCGTTCCCCTTCCTGGCCTGAAACCTGCCTGGGCAGGATTAAAGATCTTAGAGGATTCCAGAAAGGAGGAGAGAAGGGGCGTGACCAGAGATTCCAGGAGTTTAGACAAGAACGGGAGCAGGGATATGGGGCGAAAATTAGAGGGGATAGTTGGGTCAAGGGACGGCTTCTTAAGCAGGGGAATGACCCTAGCAGATTTGAGTTCCGGCGGAACCAGGCCAGACTGGCATGAGTGATTTATAGCCACTGTGACGTCAAACAGAATGTCTGGGGCAATAGACTTCATCATACTTGCTGGAATGGCATCCTCTGGAGAAGAGGACTTAATTTTTAGAATCGCTGCTAGAACCTCTGCCTCAGTGAATAGAGGAAAGGTGGACCAGCTGGCAGGGGGGTCAGTGAGGGTGAGTGGCACAAAGCTAGTAGTGCCGGAAGGTTGCATAGCGAGAGATTTGGCAATGTTAGATCGTATCACATCGATTTTCGTAATAAAAAACGATGCCAGGTCATTGCATAGCTTTTGCGATGGTTTAACCATCGAGGTGAGGGGTTCAGAAGAGGAGAGTGATTGAACAATAGAAAATAGTGTTTTGGGTTTACATAGAGCACTTTCAATTTGGTGAGCGAAATAAGTGGCTTTAGCCAGCTTGACCTTGGCTAGGTAGATGGAAAGACTGAGCTTGTACAAGTCTTTAAGCAGAGGGTCATATCTAGCCCGCCATTTGCGTTCGGCTTGTCTGAAAACACTTGTTAATTATTCCCGATACAGACAGAAATGCACGCTTTATTTACCTGTTGGGGACACATTAGTAAGGGGTAATCTTAGAATGCAATATAAATCATACGGTGAGTTCTGAAAACGTGTGTGTAAACAATATAAAACGCTATGTACACACGCATACACAATACATTAGGATTACCATATACATGCACATGTGTAGAAGCTACTTATGTTCAATTGTGGCACTTACTAATAAACTGAGTGGACTGGTCACTCCTAATTCTCTACCTATTTGTAACAGGCTGGGTTGAATGTGGTTTCTTGGTTGTCTTTGGCTAGGATACGACACATTTTTTAATAGTTTTGGAGGCATTCACCTCTAAATAAAAAAATGCCCTTGTAGAACTGTCCAAAGAAAGTTCCAGTTTTCAGAGTAGACTGTGGTCCTATTTTGCAAAATATTTAGTGCTGAGCAAAATGACTTTACAACGTAAAAGTACACTTTGCGCCGCGCTAAAAATCAGTTACCAATTCGTGAATCAGACTTTGCGCTGGTCCTTCCTAGTGTGCGCTCTGCGATACAGAGCGCAACATGTGGGAGGGGACAGCGCAAACATCTGAATTGAGGCGGAACATGCAAAATCGCCATTCAAGTTGGAAAATGGGGAGGAATATGGGCATGTGGAGAGAGGTACCATGCAATGAACAAACATGCCTTAACAAACACTAAGGAAGCCCTATTCGCAGAAGATATCACGCAATTGTCTGGAGTCCAAAGGAAAATACACATCTCATGATTTTACAGCCACTCCTTACATGTGGCAAAGCACAACACACAATGGGCCTCATTACGACCCTGGCGGATTTTTTCCGCCATCGGCGGACTTTTCCGCCATGGCGTAAAGTCCGTTTACGCCATGGCGGATGGTGGACTTACCGCCCCATTCCGAGGTCGGCGGGGCGGTAAGTCCCCATTGACCCATTTACCCTTCCCCATTCCCATTTCGGCCCCATAGGGCATAATGGGAGTGGGGAAGGAGTTAATTACGCCACCGTAAATTACGGTGGCGTAATTAACACCAAGGTCCCATAGCGCCATGGATTTTTACGCCCGCAAAAAGCGGGCGGAAAAATGACCATGGCGCTCTGGGAACTCGGAATTGGCGGTAAGGGGTCGGCGCAGCTAACGCTAGCGTAAACCCCTTACCGCCAGGGTCCTAATGAGGCCCAATGAAAGCTCACATATAAAAGTGCAATGCAACCCCATTGAGCATAGGACTTCCACAATGTCAGACCCTGCATAGCTAGCACTGCTCCCATTAAATGGAAGAAGGAGGAGGAAAATGAGGATGAGGGGCAGAATCCTCTATCCACAAACTGCATTATCTGGCCAACTGAAGAGGTGTATGGAAAATACAGACCTGGTCAGGGAGTCAGAGATGACCTGCTATCACCTAGCATGTGGTCAAAGGCAGCGTCACAACCTGGGTAAAGTGCTATCAGCCTTACACTTCCGGAAACTGGATCATTCCTGCATACCACAGCCATTGTTGGGGGCATATCACATCCCACACAATTCAGGTGCCTCCGCCATGTTTTGTGCAGCATCCTAGCAGGTGTCAGGTGTGCATTGGCACATATACATGCCACACACAATGCCAGGAATTCTACGCAGTTGCACACATTCCAAGAGTCCCAGGAGCCATTGATTGCGCACATGTAGCGATGCAGACCCCTCCACCCTCGAGATACAGAGCTCATATATTGCAAAAGGAAACATTGGCATTTCATCAATGCACAGGTGATCTGTTATGTCAAGGGACATATCATGCAAGTCAATGCCAACTACCCAGGATGCACGTATGAAAGCTATATCTACCGTCATTCACCCATATACCTGGCCCTTGCATCGGGAAAGTTTGGAAAACCCTTGCTTCTGGGTCAGAGACAACTATCACACATAAGCGAGCAGTTTCATGATACACGGGAACACAATACATTTCAATAAATGCAAACAATAACTATTAGCAAGGGACAGCGCCTACCCACTCTGACCATTTCTGTTGACCATTTCTGTATGATTATAATGATTACAATGACACTTTTCAGGAATCCAGCCATCCCAGGCGATGAAAGCTACAACATAGCACACAAGGGGCATAGTGGAGCACACATTTGGAATTCTCAAGTCACGCTTACGCTCCCTTGACCACTCATGTGGTGTATTGTTATATGCTCTCCCTTTAGTATGCAAGATCATTGTGGCATTTTGTGTCATGCACAATATTGCCATGACTCAATGAATAGCAGTAGAGCTGCAGGAGGGCCACCACCCAAATCCACAGAAACCACCCAGACTGTTAGTAGGCCAAAGGGCGCAGGGACATGACACACAAAATAAGGTTGTACATCATACTTAACCTGAACTGAAACCCCTATAGAGCACACACAGTAAAGCCACATCCCTGATGCTCGTCAATGATGCAATTGGGCCAATCCAGCTTGCCCATAACAACACCCTGAGAATGTGCATCTGTGGGGGGAAGTTTGTGTCCCGTAACATGAAAACTACAATGACACCCGATTGACATCCATCTCATCAAGTGCACAAACGACCAACACAGTCATAGCAAGTGGAAATGAAAGTATCCTTGTCACAGGCACAACATCCTAAACAGAGTGAAGCCATCCCCAGGCACAATATCACCGTACCATGAACTCCCCTGAGTGGTATGCACCAAGTGCAAGAAAGGGGTCATCTGACTGCCATCTTGATGATGTCTCCCTTCCTGCAATATTGCTTCTGCTCCTGACCACATCCATACACCACTGCCAGGTGCATGCAGCTGCAATGAGGAAAATCAACAGCTGCCCACCCACCGCCTCCACATGCATGGCTTTCATTCCCTCAACATGCCCCCTGTCCAATCATGAAGATGCTCTCCAGGAATGCCATAAATCAAACCAGTCAACCACAGGAAACACAAACATAAATAGAAAGGTATGGTAACTCACCCTCTTCCTCAACAGTCCTTGACCACATCAATGGTAACACATCAACAGCATGACACATGAGAAGGACATGCCAGCATCTGACACCTAAACCTCACCAGCAATGCACCACACACATCATCCACATGCATACATGTCAACTGGATCATCCACCTATGCTGAATGAGACAGGCAGTGTTTTGCATATTCATGCAACATGCACATATGTGAATTGGGAACCAAAAGAGACCATGAAATGATACGCATGATAACCGTATATCACAATTCAACTACAAGGCCAACCCAATTTCCCTGAGGAAAATGTGGAAACAATACACAAACAAAGCCCAGGGTGCAGGGGCCTTCTGTGAGATTACCAGAGTACCCAATAGGCCAGTCCATGCCTGATCATGGAGTGGCTACTGGACATGACACATGACAAGAGACAGCATGCAAGGCTGACAAGACAGGAGTGCAAATGGCATCCCACACAAAGAAATTAAGCTACTGCATCAGCCCTCACCAAATGCATGTGCACAGGAACATCCTGAGGAGACTGTCTCCAAACAGCAAGTCGTGTATGTGCAACTAGCAACTCAAAGCACATGCATAGCTGATCAAGGAGACATGCACACACACCATCATGTAGGCCAAATCGCATCTTCTTTGACAGTGACCATTACCCAAACATCACCAAATCACATCATCCACGCAAACCATAAATGTGCCATTATTGTGATGCATACGTCACCAGCCATGAACACGTTTCTCCATCTTGTGGTGCTGTTCATTCCTCACCACCTCAACCTAACACTGGACCTCCACATTGGCACTTGGAGGGCCAGTATCCTGCAGAGGGAATGGGGACTTGGATGGAAATAGGGTGCTGGGGAGTCCTCTCACAGAGTGTGGGCAATGGATGAGGTAAGATACCTGTAATAATATAAACATTTGTTTGGACCAACTAAGGCAGTCCATCATACAGACATGCAAATATACACATCAATGTAGAATGGGATGTGCACATGCATGTGGGAGGCTATAGCAGTCCACATCACCATGTTAGTTGACTCCTCTGAGCTTGGCCGCATTTCTAGTCTCCAGCTCCAAATGCCCTCAAGAGGGCAATGGCGTTGACATGAAGGAAAAATCAAAATGACACAGTCCTCCCTGGACAAGGATAAAAAATTAAATAGTCCATCTTGACACGGGGGTAAAAATCAAATACAGTACACACTGGATGAGGACAAAAAATAAAATAGTCCTCCTTGAATGGGGTTAAAAACAAATACACTCCACCCTGGATGAGGACAAAACATAACATAAACCACCTTGAATGGGGTTCAAAACAAATACAGTCTCCCTTAGATTGAGGGGCAAAAATGTAAAAAAGCAAAGGCAAAGACAAAATGCATGCCCCCTCCAGGATAGAGGTATGTGTGGACATGGCCAAAGGAAACATTTAATCATGTAGAAACTGCATCAAGGTATCTGTGTCTTGAATGTGGGATTGCCTTGAAGCCAATATGTTTGCCTGGAGGCATTTACTCTGGGCTTCTGCGTCTTGATGTTGGGATTACCTTAAAGCCAACATCTCTGCATGCAGGCATTTACTCTGGGTGTTTGAATTACCTTGAGGCCAACATCTCCACATGCAGTGTTTCACTCAAGGTGTCCATCACCTGCCACTGGTAGTAGGACCTTGCCCTGTTGTGCAATTGCACGCTGCAACTCCTCCCACTGTGAGTGTCCGATAGGCATATGTCCAGCATGAGTGCAGGGCCTACCAAGCCAGGATGCTGAATTCCGAGTCCATCACAGTGAGGGAATTCTCATTGGCTGGCAGTCTGCAACCCCGATTGACACCAGCCTCTGCTTATGGTTTCATGATGGGGAAGGCAATTTTGTAGAAACTGAATCCACACTGATGCAGGGCTTCCCACTGCCAGGCCCAGTGTCTCCTGGCTCTCCTCCTTAGACTCAGCAGCTTCTAGAAGCTCTGTGGCATCTGGAATACTCAGTGGATGAGACTCCACCATGTTCCTCAGTATGCCCTCCACATCAAATTCGGCAGCATCATCGGAAGAGTTCGCAGGCCTGCTGATGATGCTTTGCAGCACAACAGGGTTATCACTGGGCACCACACCCTGGGTGGATAGTTGTGTCTCCTCCTCTTCCTCCCCCTCCTCATTTGCTGTGTCATCACCTGCACAAAGACATACAACAATATGCAGAGGCCTACACATCTGACTGAACATGCATATGTGAAATATAATACATAATGACACAATAGGGCCAGCTACACATACATCACACATTGAAACTGGGAACACCGTGACTTGTAAGGTGCAGGGGACTGACACCTGATAACCTGTGCAATCATATTGCTGCATGTTAGGCCCTGCATCGTGGAATGGTTTGGAGGAGTAGGAGAACGTACATATATATACAGACATGTATGGGAGTGGAAGCTCTACCAGTGCAAGTATGAGGTCCATGCAAAATTGTTGAGCTATTAGTCTACTTCAACCCTGTCTACTTGCAACATGTGGAAATGTCACCTCCGCTCCTGCTGACCAAACCAGCATGCAGTGCTATGTGTTGCCATAATCCCCATTACCCCCTGCACCACATTGCCATCAGCCAGATGCTTGCTTAGCTATGCTCACACGCATCTTAATCATGTCTGAGAAGAGTGAAACATGGACATGACCACTGTGCACTTGCATGACCACTGAACCATTGGCACTGCACATGTGAATTGAAAATCACTCAAACATCTCTTGACCAGCCACTGAAACTCCTGTCTGGAACACAACTGAAACTTGAGGAGAATCATCTTTGGTTCCGGAAGCACCTCAAAACCTTTCTCTTTGCTTCTGATTTTTCTCCTCCTCTCTATTGCTGACTTTCTCTTTGCACTGGTTGCCTGGTCGCCCTCTGAACTGGGGCCCAGGTCCCCTCCCGCACCACTCGCACTCCTGCACTGCCCTCCTGGCAACCCCGCACTTCGGGACTGTTTTCTGTATCCCTACAGTCCCACTACCAGCACTTGACACCTGTTGTCTGCACTTACCCTTGCGCTTGCCTCCTGCTGGCTGTACTTTACCTATTGTTATTTATTTTCTTATCCCATGTACTGCACTGTCCTCTCCCCCTTCCCACCCCGCACTTCTCCCCCCTCCCCTTCCCATGCACTTGCACGATCTGAATGACACCTGGCCTAGTAGATTCATTGTCTGTCTTCCGTCTGTTCCCTTCCCTTGCCTTGTCATGCCTTGAAACACCTGTGTATAGGCATGTTATAAATGCCATATCATATCATAACCTCAAGCACCTTGGAACTGACATTGTCTCTCATCCATGTCCACTGGTGGCCAGGGCCAGTGAATGGATGACTCTGACTTCAGCCACTCCTTGTAATTCTGTGTGAGTCCTAATTTGTGTTCACAATGCACTACCCAGAAGCATAATACTCTTAGCATGTCCAATGAGATGTGTCTTGCATGCCATTGCCACACATAATGTGTATTGGCATGGCAGTGAAATTCTGTATACAGGGATGTGTATTGTGAGATCAATGTCAACTGGACACGGACAGCAAACAATCACCTCCTGGAATGCACAACACGAGGATGACCCCAGCCAACTGTAGCACAACATTTGATATGATATGATATGTAATTTATAACATGCCTAAACACAAGTGTTTCTAGGCACTACAAGACAAGGGAGGGACAAAATAGGGAGAGCAAGAAAAACAATCCTACTGGGCCTTGTGTCATTCAGATCATGCAGGTGCAACAGCATATCATGTGAAGATAGAATTACATGTGACATGCACGTGAACCCGTAGGCCCTTTAAGCGAGGTAGCGCTTTATTGGATGGATGGGGATGCAGAATTTACTCTTACACCAATAATAAGACAGACTTAGGAAGTTGGTAAAACCTAGCTGTTTTATTAGCAATTGTCTAAAACAGCTAGTACAGTGGGCATCAACGGACATCTCACATCATGTCTCCCCAAGTTTTACATGAAAATATACACATTTATAGTAAAAACCCATCATCATTGACATCATACTATGTGGAAAACTAAGAAAACCTATCTGGGGTTGTGGTTGGTCTACGGGGATCATCTAGGTATACTTTCTATGGGGGATAGGATTATGATTGTGTCTCTATAGTCAGGTGGACAACTATGCCCAACCCTAGTGCAAGTCATCTTCATTGTCATCAAATAAACAATGTTTCATTGGCTCTCAAACTATAGGGCTCTTTGCTACGTGGCCCTCTACAATTGGTTGGCACACTTGTACCCTTCTGGAATATTTCACTCACTAGCAGCACACAAGCTGGTACCGCGGGTGTTTGTGGGTGGACTTGACCATGCCTCCCCTGCCAATTAGCCCATCATCACTCCTGCTGTTTGCCAATCAAATTGTCTTTGAACTCGGCCTTGCAAAGTATCACTGAGCCTGGCCATCGAAGGGTGTGCGAGAACATTCTTATCTTCAGTCTCAATGTAGCTTGCCCAACGTCTATTTCCATCTACCCCATGTGACAGGAGACTGTATTTTAGCTCCTTCTTCGCATTTAATACTATTAAATGAATGAAACTTGGCACTCATAGTGTTTTTCCATTGCACCTCAACAGGAGCTCGCCTCACTTCTCACTTTCATTGTATCTTCTGTGAATAGATAACCAGTTTCTTGGCTGCCTCGACCCTTGACACTGGGCCAGACAACCTTCTCGATTCTTCCTCGATCTTCAGCTGCCTTTCTCTACTGCACCACACTTTCAGCCTTTTTTCAACGGAGGTCCTGGTTTGCTAAAATGTGATGTGGAACATCCAGATTCTATATATATATATATATATATATATATATATATATATATATATATATATATATATATATATATATATATATACAGGCGGCACCGCCAGCAGTCTATTCACTACATATAGCCAGCCTTCATGGTTACTTAGTCTACTTGCGGTTCAGTATCTGTGCAATTATTAAAATGGGTTGCATTTTCTTCAGTGCTTTTCGCACATGCAATCTTCATTCCATACATGAAATGTTACTCGATTTTTTACTTGGTAATCAGATTATATAAGGTCTATATTCATCTTCCTTTGCATCTCTTCTTGATGTGTCATGTCACCTTCATGTGACATCACCAATCTCTTGCATTCATAGCGTCACACTTCTTCAGGGACCTCTTTTAATTATCTGTCATCTCTCCGTGGGTACATCATTTAGGGCTTTCTCAATGAATACCTTTTTTTCAAGGATTCTTCGTCGGATAGGTACAATGACTGGTATCGTGCATGTCGCAATTTCCAGTTTCCAACATATAGGCAAAATTGGGGCAGGATTTCTGGTAGAGGTATTTGGCTCCTCCTCTACACACACATGGCACTCACCTGATGCAGCTGCAAAGGTGTCCATGCCTCCCACGCCTACCACCTGCTCACTGCTTGTGAGTCCACTGGTGATCTCTTCAAATGGAGTAGCTTGTCCAAATGTGGTGATCCACCTCCAGTAGCCTTGGCAGAGCCCACATTGCTGCCAAGGTTCTCTTTGGTCCATCACATGCTATGCCCATCCTCTTGTGGATCTCATCCACAGTTCCCATCTCCACACCACAGGCATCAATGTGGTCTATGATCTCCTGCCACATCCTCCACCGGTGGGTCGCAGGAAGGGTACTGCCAGCCCAAGGGTACATGCAGACCTGGTGTTCATCAACATAATCAATGAGTATTGTCAGCTCCTCTTCTGAAAAGCACCTCTTCCTTGGTGGCCCAATCTCCTTTACCTGTGCCTCTTTCAGGTGTGCTGCCTCTTCCTGCTCTGCTGGCAGGTCAGTCTTGCCCCTGGTGGACCTTGTTTGGTAGAGGGGCACATGTAGGCTCACCATCACATTTATCAGGTGGACTCTTCTTCTGTACTCTTCCCTGTCCTTGTCCTCTCCCTGTCCATGGAGCCCTCTCACTCATTGCACAGTTAGGGCTAGATACCTGTAAATTTGGGTGCACAATCTTTGTGGCAACCCCAAATAATACCCAGTTCTGTGCACCCCAGGAAATGCATGTTGCAATCCCTAACATTCTCCAACCCTGCACATGCCAGGAAATACATGTCACACCCCCTAAATGTCTCCGCCTCCATGCATGCAAGGGAACGCATGTCATATACAACATTAAGCACATAAGCGCGCTGTGTGTGGCTTGTACATTCTGCACATAGTATGCTTCCTCTGATCCTCACACTGCTGCCTCATGCATCCATAGGAGACACCTGTTATGCATGCCTCCTCCTGCCCTATATTGCCTCCAAACCTTACCATCTCCTGCTACCTGGTAGAGTGTGACTGGCTGCTGAACACTATCACTGCCTTGGTGTACTTGGAATTCCCTCATAGCTTGTTCTCCTGTGGCACACCGTGCTGGCTCTAACACATCATCTGCCATTCTGGGACTACCACACCCCAGTACCATCACCACGGCTAAACAGCATGTGTCGTCAGGGCCCAGTTTCATCCCACAAGCCTCAAGGGGAGCCCTGTCTGGTACATCGACCAGCACCCCCAAGACAAGGCTGAGTGCTGTAAAATTAACAGCTTCAGAAGTTGGTATCTTGTGGGAGCAGGTCATGGCCCATTACGATGCCCTCATCAACCCACAGCTGCTGCTTGGGACATGTCAGCGTCAGAAGATCTGGACAGATATCACAGGTGTCATCAACACAGAGGAAGTGGCAGTCCGTACTGTGGACCATTGCAAGAAGCACTTGGAAGACCTCAGGATCCGCAGACAGGCGAAGGTAGACCGCTATGCATGTGCTTCCTTGGAATTGCACCATGCAGGCCACCATCAGGTTTCACCCCTTCACCACTGGGCCCTTGACCTGCAGGCACATATCCATGCTCTGGTGAGTATCGCAGGGTGAACTTTACAACAGAGTTTGTGTGTCCTGTATGGGTATGCATGATTTTAACAAGTCTCTTTAAAAGTTAAAGTTTCTTTACACGGCATGTGTGTTGCACAATTTTTAACTGGCATGCAGCTTCATGCCAATGCTGGGCATATCTGATGGCACACATCTGTGAAGTGGACATGTGTAGGGATGTTCTCTGTCAGTTATTGGTGAGAAATCTTACTTGTGTGCATGCAATGTGAGATACCGACAGCAAGGCCTCAGATAGGCACAGTTCCCAGATTGGGGTGGTGCAGCCATGTAAGGTACATTCATGCACTGCTCCTCTAAGGGTTGTTCAATTGCGTATTATGATTTCATCATCCTCACTCAGCAGCTGAGATTGACACATATGTGTGGTAATGATAATTTAGTACATTTGACTATCTGGGACGGCATTGTGATCTGTCAGGCCATTGTACGAGGCGCCATACGTGTTATGTCATCATGACATTTGTTGGGGTTGAGAGCAACTGCATTGCTGCTTGATCTTCAGCAATGGGTGCATGCACGTGTTGTAGGCTTTCATGTCGGACTGCCAGGGGTGTATGTCGCTAGATGTGTTGGAATGGAGATGTGCCTATGGTGCTACTGACAAAAGAGGCCAGGTTCCTTCCCTGTGGCCCTGACTGCAGGATGCACTAGGGTCACTGCAGCATTTTTATTGTGATGTGGAATGATGTGCTGCTATGTGTATGTGGCCACTTGTTAATGTGATGGGTTCACATGTGCATGCCTTGTCATTGTGACTCAAAAATGTTCGTACTCATGTGTGACTGTATTTATTCTGATTGCAGGCATTGGCCTGTTTGTGTGTGACAATTTCTGGTTGAATCATGCTGACTGCCTGCTGCTGTTATTATTGGGGTGACCACACATGCATTGCCACTGTTGATTGATTCCTATGTTCTTTGTTCCCTTTTCTACAGTTGTTACGTGTAGCGAAGAGGGTATGAGGTGTGCTGTGGAGCTGAAAGCCAGTGGCAAGGTGTCCAAACCCAGGTGCAGACCGCCGCCATGCCCAGTTGTGTCCACCTCTTCTGATGACGATGTGACTGGGGGAGCTTCCCATACATCGGGAAATGCTGCTGAGGTTGGGTCCCAGGATTCCATTATTGTGGTGGACACCTAGGCAGCAATGGGGCAGGGTGGTGGTGACATTGCCACATAGGGGCCCCAAACCATGGACACCTCATTGAAGTCATTCAAGCCGATGAGGGAGTAGAAGGAGGAGGAGGCCATTGAAGACCTGCCCACGTTATCAGGTGGGTGTACCAAGGGAGCGTGTGCAGGCTGCACAGGTGACACTGAGACAGGAGGATGTGCAGTCCACCAACGAGGGGTTAGCACATCCTCCTGCCCCAGGGACATCTGCTGCAGGACTACCCACCTTCACTGATGCTTCCACCAGACAGAGGCTGCACTTCCAGCTGATGTGGCCTTCTGGAATGTGGTGCTGCCCCTGCTGATGGTTGGATTGAGGCAGCAGGCTTTTATGCATGATGATATGCAAGCATCTCATGAGCTGCTTGTAGAGCATTGTGTGCAGATGGATCGCCTCCTATCACAACTGGCAGCATCACTTCTTTCTGGTGGTCTTTCAGGACAGGCCACTGTAATGGCCGCCTCCTCCTCCTCATCATCATCTGTGCCCCAGCAATCCTACACTGAGGCCTCCATGCCCGCTACCAACATTGCCTCATTTGCACCTGTCCTATCTTTGCCTAGTCTGAATGTGTCTGTGCCCCTGGTGGAGGTAGAAGTCCATTCAATGGCGCATGCAGTGGTCACTGAGCCTGCCCAGGAGCCAACAAGGGAACTGGCTGTGGAGCTACACCAGACACTTGAGGGCAGTGCAGGTGCTGTACTCTCCCGATGTAGACTGTCATCCAGTAGGAGGGAGTACCTGTGCCACACATGCAATGCCACGCAGCAGGGGATGGCGGCAAATCTTGGATGGCATTTCCAGTAGGAGGTAGCACGCAGGCACACACATGGTGCAAGTGAGGCAGGAGTCAGGACAGTGCCTGCAGGCTCTGTTGTCAGCCCAGGTGTACTTTCTGAGGCAGCAGGAGGAGAGGCAATGGGCATGTGATGTGCAATAGCCAGGGCTGAGGTCGTGGAGAAGTTCGGACCGGTGCATGCTGCCATCCTGGGGGAGTCTTGCAGGGCAGTGCAGGGGAAAGAATCTCAGATGAGGGAATCCCTACAAGCCCTTCAGGAAATAACAGAGGCCTGCCTGTAAGTGGCAGAGATAGAGGGGGAATCAGCATTGGCTGAGGCTTTGTCTGAGATCACAATGTCCTATCCCGCTGATTCATGTGCATAATTCATGAGTTGTAGGTTTCCTTTTTTTCTTCAAGGACAATGTTTCCCTACCCCTTTTTTGTACATAGTTGGTATTCAATACATTTGGATGTCATGCTTCCAAAACACCACTTGCTGTCTCTTTTTCCATGTGCACCTTTTGTTTGGCCATGTTCTCCAAATGAGTATGTCGCTGTCATGTGGGTTTTGGGCACACTATGTGGGTCATGTCATTGCTGTGCTGTTTGCTGTGGGACATGAGTGTGTGATGTTTGGTATGTTGTTTCCATGTTCGATGAATTTATGTGGTGTATTGTAGATGTGGGGAGTAACGTGTTTCACATCTTTGGCATGTGCTTCTGTTTGCCTACTTCCTGTACATTGTGTGCGTGTGTGTGTGATTCATGTATTCTGTGGTTGACATTGCATTTCATTTCCGACTATGCTCACATTGCTCATGTGTACTGTTGTGGGGCGTTTGTGGTTGGCACAGTGGCGTGACTTTGATTTACTAGGACATGTGAACATGTTTTTTCACATGTAGGGGTTGAACCATCAGATGGCTGGAGGTTTCAAGGGATGGTTGTCTGGTGCCATTCCTTGTGCAAGGGCACTGCATGTTTGGTGTTGATTTCTCAGTGTTAGTTGAGTGTTTTATTTCATTTTGATATGATAGTTTATTTATATAGCACCTATATACAATGTATTTTTAAAGCGCTTTAAGGCAAAGGAGGCAAAAAGCAAAATGACAATGACATTCGTTCAAGGCCATGAACAAAAGAATGTAAAATTAACTATCGTACGGCCTGTCAACATTTCAGATATTGAAATGTGTCTAATGGTGTCAATGTGGAGATGCATTTGGTGATGATTGAGACATTTTATGATGGTGTTTGGGGTCTCTCATTGAGGATGGGTACTATTTTCTTCATTTGGCTTGCAACATGTTCCACAAGGTTTTGATGTTTGTTGTATCCGGTGACAGCTCATTCACCTCTACCCATTTGCTACTCAAGGTTCAGTTTATAGTACTTTGTGTTACTTTCTGGTCCATTGATGTTTTGGTGTCCCTTTGGCACTTACTTGTCAGTGTGGATGTTGAGGAGGAACGTGGCCTCCCTCTGGATCACTGAGCTACACACATCATATGTGCACTATTTCACATGTTCATTGAAGGACCAAAGTCTAGCTGATGTAACATTATAGTTGGCTGTTGATGTGCAGCTGAGTGTGATTCAACAGAGACCCATGGAAGATCTTACGGCCCTGATTGAATGGAACTCTACCCAGGTGTTCATGTTGAAGGAGGATGTCTGGCAGGTGTGCTTCATGGTGAGACCGCAAATATCTGAAGGGAAAACAGGTATGTGAAGAGGCACCAAAGGAGCAAACCTGGCACTTCTTAAACGCGTGCTTCATGGTGAATCCAGGCCAGAGGAGTTGAGGTAGTTTGGTGTACCACATTGGACTGAGATGAGGGAGCATTTGTAGGTGCTGCCTTGGGTTTATGGGGTGTGGCACAAGTCAGTGGGGGAAATTAGATGAGGGTGGATTTGTGGGTGCCAGCTTGAGTTCAGGGGGTGATATATAGGACAGTGGGTGTACTGGAAGAGAGTGGACTTGTGGGTGCCGTCTTGGGTTTGGGGGTTGGGGCACAGGTCAGTGAAGAGACTGGGGCGAGGGCGGACTTGTGGGTATCAACTTGGTTTCATGGTTTGGGACACAGGTCAGTGGGGTGACTGGGACAAGGGTGGACTTGCGGGTGCCGCCTTGGGTTCGGAGGTGGGGGCACAGATTAGTGGGGGGACTGGGATGAGGGTGGACTTGTGGGTGCCACGTTGGGTTCGAGGGTTGAGGCACAGTTCAGCAGGGGGACTGGGACGAAAGCAGATATGTTGGTGCTGCCTTGGGTTCAGTGGTTGGGGCACAGGTCTTTGAGGCGGGCTGGAATGAGGGCAAACTTGTGGGTACTGCCTTGGGTTTGAGATTTCGGGCACAGGTCAGGGGGGGGACTAGGACAAGGGTAGACATGTGGGTGCTGCCTTGTGGGTAGGTGGGTTTTGACTTAAGTTAGAAGGCTGAGGCGCAGTTTAGTGTGGGTATGCGGGTGCTGTCTTAGGTTATGGGGTGTGGTGCAGTTTAGTGTGGGTATGCGAGTGCTGCCTTAATTTAGGAGGCTGAGGCGCAATATAGTGGTGGTAAACAGGTGCTGCTTTAAGTTAGGTTGCCGAGGAGCAGTTTGGTGTGGGTCTGCGGTTCTGTCTTAAGTTAGGGGACCCGAGATGCAGGTAGTGGGGGCACATGGGTGTTGCTTTAATTTAGGAGGCCTGTGCTCAGTTCAGTGGGGGTGCTGGGGTGAGCTCTTGTCAGTCGCAGGATTGGAGTGAGTGTAAGAGTGATTTCTGGTAAGTAATCCTTGTTTACTTTTTTCCATGGGCGTGAAGCAAAGATGTTGGACAGAGCTATGTTCTGTTCATGATGGGACATGTTGGGGCGTTCCAGGCACTACTCATTCTTTGTACTGCAGTTTTCTGTGGGCATTTAATTCCATGAATTGGCTCCCAGTGCTATTCTTTTCTTCTGTTCAATGTACTTTCGCGCACTAAATACTTTAGGTGGACTTAGCACTTTTTTGGAAAATGAGGCCCTTTGTATGGTCGTGATGTATACAAATCAAAAAATGTCAAACTGCTCAATATCTTTCAACCTGCAACTTTATATCAGCCATTTATGCAAAATTATGTATAAAGCCTGTTTTATAGTTATCTAACCACTGCAGTTTAACAAACAACAACCAACACATTATCATTATGAGGATGTCCTTTGGAAAGCTGAACTTGTACAATAGGTGTAGGTCAACATAACCACTGCAAATGCCTCATTAACATATGATCCTAACATAATTTTCACATTTGTCAACTTCTGAAATTATGCTTACTCATAATGAACATACACGTTTCACCTAAAGATATCTCTAAAAAATGCACTCCCAGGTTTTCTTTACCATAATAAGATAAAGGGTGTCATTTAAAGTTTGGTGGTATTTGCAACAGAAAAGAAACTGATCTCTTTTATTGCTACCATCACTGGATCGGGAAGTAAATCCCCCATATTTCAGGTAGAAGTTTGGTTGGGCTAGTTCCTATCAGTGATGTGAATATCACTCTGTAGGACTCCATGGGAGAAGTGGAGCATTTAATATAGGCAGCAATTGTGCCTGCATTAACCCTCTATTTTTTGAATACCACGTTACAAAGAAACTGCCAGCCAATTGCTGAAGCATTTTTTTCGCAGGTCAAAAGAGCATTGGCCTTTCAAAAAGTAATCAACACCAGAAAAATAAACAGAGAGAGGACATTTTCCAATAAATACACTGGCAAAGTATAAAAGCTGTTGACCTTTTAAACCCAGAAACCTGTAGTGAAATATTCCCATGAAAACAAAATCCCTATACGAGACTTTTGATGACAATTATATGTGGTCTTGTGGGCATGCGTCTGGACTGGGATCATGACAACCTCAGTGAAATCCTGGTACCCAAATGCTTGAGCAAGCTTGCTGAACTCAAAAACACCAAAGAGGGTTGCGTCTACCCTCTGAAAAAGTTAAGCTCTCCACCCATGTTTGCTTTACTTGTGCCCTGAAAAGCAGCACATAGCCACAATCAGGGCAAAATAACTAGACCAGTTTCAGGGATAGCAACCTCTCTTCCCACGGATCGGGGTTGAAAACCTGTGATCCAAATGTTTGAGGCAGAAAAGACTGAATATTATTTTTCCGAAATGATCTTCGGTCTTTTCTCCCGTAAACATTTACAATTTAGCCCCCTGCCCCCACCCACACCCCCACCACACCCATACCCCACCACACCCCCACTCCCTTACTTTACTTGTGTCCCTGCAACACCTATTCCCTTTCACTTCTGTGATCGGGAACCGGCACCACAGGGTCCTTTTCTTTTTTTTTTTTGAGATGGCTGCAAGGGTCACCCCTGCAGAGCCAGCACTGAATGTGTGAATTGGTCGACCTTTTCGGGCTTTTAAGCTCGGTCATTTTGGCCAGTTACTCTTGCCACATCCAGGGCAAATATTCACAGCTCACTTGCCCTCTCATCATTTCCCCTCCACAACCCCATGTTTGCCTTTCAACACTACTCTGCTTTATAGATTGTCATTGAAACATACACATACCACAGTAAGGTACTCACTGAAATATCAAAATCCTTATATAAATATGATAGGCAAAAAGTATACAATTGTGGCATTATTCCCCCCATCCTGACTGGAAGACTACAAATACTAGAAGGCAATTCAGCAAAAGGCAAAACAATGGCCTTTGAGATTAGCAATGTACTTTCAAGAACCATAACAACATATAACGTTTGAAAAAGTATCAGTGTTTGACAAATACAGGGATCATATATGATGTGAAAATATATTTGTCCAAAAATAATGCTTTTTGGTGTGTTAAACATGAAGATTTGAAAATAATGTAGTTCGTTTGAAACTATTCTGTGCAATTATTATTTTATTGACCTGGAAGAGTGCACAGACTACGCCGCTAGCGTGTGCTTTCTGTGTGTTTTCAACATGAAAATGCCTATTTGGAGTTATTAAGACGAAAACGTTATGAATGTCTTGTCCAAAACAATGGGCTCTTAAATGGCCCATCACTTGTAAATCAGTCCCACTTTAGATGCTATGCTTGAAGAAAGAAACCGATAAGCAGCAATAAAAGGCTAACACAGCTTTTGCTCATGGGTTAGTGTATCAGTCTACACTGCGAGTACACATCAATACGAAAACAGAACAATCCACTTGAACATGTGCTCTTTCCTCAGCATTTGTATTTGCTTTTGTTTCAATTAAGCAACCCTTCAACTTCATGTCACATTATTTACAACTCCAATTAAGTCAGTAAAGCTTTGAACAAACACTGGCACGCTCTTAGAATCCAAAGTCTTATTGCAAGGTTTGTTAATGCCAGCTCAAAAAGTTCCAGAGAGGAGGTGTTTTGGGCGGGCAGAGGCAGGAATGGGTGGTAATGTCCATAGGGATTAGCCTGGCATTGGGCAGGCAATGGGTAGGCACATAAGCAAACAACACCTAGAGACTCTGTGTGCCTCCTCATTTGCCATTCCTCCCTATCTGTACTCCAATGCAATAGTTGTGGGCGTATAATATGCCAAACAAAAAATGCACCCCAATGTCATTGGTCAAGACAACTGGTCTTGTATCAGGGCAATGGGATAATCCTGTGTCAGTCAATATTCCAAATGTCAACACACACTGTAACGAAAACGAATTAAACAAAACATCCAACGTTGTACAGGAACTAAATTAAGCAACACAACGTCACCTGACTAATTACATAAACACATATGTTCATAATCAGATGTAACAAAGGGTGTGTTTTCTTTACAGGAAGAAGGGGCTTGGGATGTCAATTTAATTTAAAACATTTTAAACTGTTTTTCGTAAACTTCTTTTCACCTACGTTATCTTTAGTTCCTTATAGCACTTTTATCTCGATATCTATATTATAGTTATTTTTTCTTTAATTTGTTATGTCATTTACTTCGTTGAATTACATTTATTTAGTTCCTTCTAAGAATGACTTGTTTTAAGTGGCTTCTTCTTCCCTAAAACCTGCCATTGATTACTCTGGGAAAAGCTATCCCTTAGTTCTGCACTGCTCACTGGCCAAGACAGCTTTTGACTATTTATTTACTTATGTTATGCCACTCGCCACATCTGCACTGGGCTAGAACATCAAGTGTGCCAGATGCATGCCCGGCATGGCTCATTTCCTGTGTCTTATTTAACCATACATTACTGAATATGTCTCATCTGATGGCACAGATTATGCCCTTAAGGAAGCAAGTGCTTATCAAGCTGTAGGGGAAATAATTGTCAAGGGAAGCAGATCACAAGGTGCCACATCAAAACCGGGTGAGATTGTATCTGTTGGTGGCAGTGTACGGGTGATTTTACACTGGACTGTGTGAGAAGAGTGTGGGGCTTGAGGGAGATAGCAAGGTAAACCACTATGCAAAATGAGCAGGGATTCTCGCCCCTGCCCATACCAATGCCTGACAAATGCTGGACAAATGGGATCTTGCTTCTTGATGGGTAGAATTCCAAGTAGGCCATTGAACACAGCAGCTGAGCATGGTAGAGTAAGAGCCTGAGGCATTTCTCGGCCTGCCAACCAACATGCTAAGCAAAGCAACCGGGGTGACTGTGGCCCCACATTTTAAGTAGCCCTTTCTCTGAAACAAAGATTCTTGCCTACCATAACCCTTAGCTATTGCTTTTTGTAATTAACTGGAGTTTGCAGGCTGTCTAAGCCTTCCCTCTCATCTGCCAACACACAGATGCATGTTTCACTGCTTGTTTTGCTGAACTTGGGATTCAATGTATCAATCTGATAGAGAGAGATCAAGGGAAAGAGAAAGAGAGAGAGAGAGAGAGAGAGAGAGAGAGAGAGAGAGAGAGAGAGAGAGAGAGAGAGAGAGAGAGAGAGAGACAGAGACAGAGACAGAGACACAGAGAGACAGATTGGGAGGTGCAGTGTGAGCTAGTGAAATGTATGCAATATGCCAGTGGTGGGAGTGCAGTTTTGCAAGTAGTTTGCTTTGCCTGAATGTTATTCAGTGTACTTGTCTTCTGCATGTAAAGAACAGCAGAGCCCTCAACTATAGACAGTTGCACTGGAGGATGATGTAGTATGTATAATACCCATTTCCCCTCTTGCATTGCAACCCATAGACTAACACTGGGTCCCATGTAAAATGTGGTCTAGCAGTCACATTTCCACTCACATAGGATCCATCTCTGCACCTGAACATGATGCTCTGCATGCTTTTTAAAGTGTTTTAAACTAGCGATTTCTGCTTGTAGTTGGACAGTCATCTAATTCTATGTACTATTTGCATGCAATGTAATGCACTTTTTATTTCAGGCTATGAAATATCAAGTAACATAACATAACATAACATAACAAGGGATCGATAAAAAGAGCAGGGAGTTAACAGTGGGGATGGGAGAGGGGAAGGCAATTAGGCAGCAATGGACCCACAAGCAACCATGGGAGAACAACAGGGGGGAGCAGATCACCCAGTCTCAGTTTCGGTAGGGAATGGAAGGGCTGGATTTAGATGTTTATGAGAATCCATTCCTTGATGAGGAGGGTCTAGAGCTCTTGTTCCTTATGGATAGCTAACCATACTCTGCTACCGCAATGTTAATAGCAGTGGTATGTGGCTATTTTTCTATACACTACTAACCATTTGCTTTAAGAATCTCCTATCTTAAAGTATCTGACTTCCTCCTTCTTAAATTTCTCTTAAGTCCTTAACATTCAGCAGATGGATTCTTTATTTGTAACCCCCCTACATCAATCAGATTTTTTTGTGTTGGCATACGCTGCTGAATTGGGCCCTTTCTCTGCAAATTTGATTATGGCAGCAATTTACATTTCTGGTTTGAGCTGCCTGATCATATTTTCCCCAAACACCTTCATACCCATAATCAGCCTTGGCACCTAGGCTTACCCATCGAGACCACCAAACTACAAAGGTAGACACCTTTTCATCTACACATAGACTAAACACTCATTCAAAGACGTCTAAACCCTCAAGGACCTCAACAGGATCCCCCACAATATGTAATGAGAAATAGGTGCATTTTCTGCTCTGACTTCTGCTCCTTGTCCCTCCCTGGGCCTAAGGAAGTGCACCACTGGGTGCTCAACTTGAACACTATCTGGGGGGAAGAGGTACCTGAACGTCCCAATCTATATGAGGTTCCTTCATTTTCCTTCTTGATTTTCATCTACATGGATTCTAACCTGTAAGGTCCCCTAATCGTCTGCCCCACCCTAACAATGGGTATTTTATGAGAATGTTTCATGTTATGGACAAATATGAAAATGTGTTCAGCTCTAGTTCCTTCTATTGGCCTTCATCTATTGTTCCTTCAATTCCCTAAACCAACTCTGCTCTTCATTTGTTCTCTCAATTTTGAGAGGAATAAAACACTGCATTCAAATTACCCTTTGAAGAAGGCATTTTTTAACAGATTCATGGAATCACCTCCTAGTTAGCACGTGCAATTGCGAGGCATATTCCATTGGCTCTGTTGGTTTTAAGCCTGCATGAAGATCTCATGCAGGTGTAAAACTGGGTGCTCCTCTAGGCCGGAGGAGGAAAGAAAAGCAGAGATGCAAACTCTGCTTTGCTGCCCTCCTATGCCTTGGAACATAACAGCAATTGGACAGGATGCTAAATAAAGGCACGCAAGCATACTGCCTTGCTTTTAAACCATCATTTAATGTTGAAAATGACACCCTGCAATTACACCGCTTGGAATCCTACCCATGGTTGGAATTAAGTTCCTTATAAACCCATTTAAAACCTGTCATGCCCAGTGAAATTGTAATTCAGCTGAAGTGTTTCTGATAAAAGGAACACAGAAAAGCTCTGTGGGGGTCAATCTCAGTCAATCGCACATTACGTGTAGTTGGGTCCCCTGCATGCAATTGTTAAAACTTAAAAAGCAGAATGTGTAACTGTGAAGAGACAATGAAGATGAAATCGCTGTATCTCTTCAGGTATGGCCTCTACTTTATGAGAAATAAATCTCTGCCTGCAAATTAAACTTTGTATTTTAAAGGGGATTCATTCACTTTACGCCCCATTCGAAAATACGCTCCTATGAGTTAAGCAGTAATAGGTGGGGCCGATCCTTCTGCTCGGGTAAGCGGCATGGACATTATTATGGATGCCCAGATGTGCCTGTTGTATTTTGTCTTCACATAGTTTGAACACTTCTAATTGTTGTGGTTCATCTGACTGCTGGGCTGATGAGGGTACTTGCTTAACAGGCTGGGATTTTTTTTTATAAGTCCCTGGAGTGGTGTCCGAGTCATGACAACAATGTGTTAAATCATTATTATTTTTTTATTTTTATTGTTTTGATCAGTTAAAATCTGACCTTTCAACAAATTCATTACAAAATTTAAAAATAGTTAATTTCAACATTCTATTTCTACAATTGTACAACAGACATTTTTAGAGTAATTACAAATTGATCATTGTTCACTTAATGATATTCAACTTGACATACATGATAATTATATGTGCTCATTTCCAGTTAAATCATTATGCATTGAATGATGCCCTATCTACCACACAGAGCTACGTAATGGAGCAACATTTCCATTTCTGCCTGTCTCATATGCTCTGCTAGAAAGACATGGATGCATTTACCCCAGCATACTATTTTCATGCTGGTGGAAATGCGTTAGATGCCTGTAGGATTTGCTTACTTTTTACACCTGCTAAAAGCAGACAGATTCCATAGGAATCTTTTTTTTTATTATTATTATTCCGTCTGCCATGCATTAATGGCAGGCATCATTACATTCATTGGATTACAAATGGCAGAAACAAGGGGAAAGGTGAATGACCTCTTTTGACACCTTTTCTTGCACTTGTTTGTGCAAATGCTGAAAATTGCACGGATGGAATCTGTTTGCATGTAAATGCAAACCTAAGTGGCCACCTCTGTGAAACGTACACACTTGTCCAAAAAGAGCTCCACAGTGGACTGATTGGAATCTATGTGCATGACCCTTAGAGATTAATCATATCGTTGTACTTGTAAATGAAGACGAACAATTAGCCTTCCACATAATGCTAATTAGAAGTTCAGAGGATGGACGATATCGCATTAAGTCATCACAGGTTTCATTGTGATTGCAGGTATATATATATTTTTTTTTATTATTTGAATTTCATTTCAAGAACGTCCTGTTTAAAAAAAAAGATGTGGGTGCCTTCATGGATTAGTTACAAAATTAGCAATCAGATATTTTTGAATGAATGTTTACTTGGAAATCGCACAGATTGCATTGTTAAAGTGAATGTTTATTGCCTAATAATATTAAGGTGCTTGCCACACTGAATGTCTGTCCATCTCTAACAGAGTTTTGATGTGTTTACAAATCATTTCATATTTGAAAATACGTAGCTTTGGTTTGTCTATCAGTGGCTAAGCAGAGAGCACGGATAATTCAACAACATATGTTCCTGGAAGAAAAATAAAGTTAAACAAAAAAAAATATATATGGATCCACGATGCAGTTGAAAGATGTTATATCAAGTCAGCTTCAAAGTGCTCCAAGATGAAAGAGGCATAAGGTTTGCTCGATCTTTGAAAGTGAAATCCTTCTGTGGTGTATTTAAAGAATGCTCATTGAGATGCGGGTCTGCGCCTCGCTAGATCATTGAGCAGAATTGTAAATGTCATGTTGCAATGTAAATTATACATTCCCATATTTTGGCCGTGACTGTTGAACCAAAATCCTGAATTCACTCAATCCAAATATCTCCAGTATGTGAAATTGCCCAGATAAATCGCAGCTGCTGGCCAATAATTAAGCAATGGAGGCACATAAAACAATGACCAGCCTTGTCATTTTGATGTGTAAAACTGTATGGGGTATAGTCAGTCATAGTGTGACCAGACGTCCTGGTTTTGCCGGGCAGTGCCAGTATTTGTTGCTCTGTCCCAGTTTCTCAAGATTATTTTCCCATTGGAAACTGCACAGGCCCTGGTTTTTTGTGGTTTGTTTGTTTGTTTGTTTGTTTATTTGTTATTGCGCACCAAACCCTTGGGCATTTGGGCGCAGCAGAGGTCAAAATAACTTAAGCTTAGTTACAGAGTAAGTACAATGAATCATATATTATACAAAACAGTTGGAGAATAAGTACTGCCACGATAGTTACAATGGCGGAAGGAAGCACAGTAAGAAACATGCAGCAGAGACAGCAGTGCAGGTAGCGAGAGGTAAGCTAACAGTCATTCGTGCGTAGCCATTTCATTACATTGGCCCTCATTACGACCTTGGCAGAGAACCATGGTGCTATTAGCACCATGGTCCATGCCGCTAAGGTTGCAATTCCGCCATGGTGGTTGGCGGACTTACCGCCCCATTCTGACCTTGGCGGGGCGGTAAGTCCCCAATCCCCATTTACCCTTCCCCATTCCCATTTTCCCCATAGGGCATAATGGGAGTGGGGAAGGCGTTAATTACGCCACCGTAAATTACGGTGGCGTAATTAACTCCATGGTCCCTTAGCGCCATGGATTTTAACACCTGCTAAAAGCAGGTGTTAAATCCGCCATGGCGCTAAGGGACCTCGTACTCAGGCGGTAAGGGTCGGCGCTGTTAACGCTGGCGTAAACCCCTTACCGCCTGGGTCGTAATGAGGCCCATTGAGTCTAAATTTGGGATAAGGCTGTTCCTTTCTAAGGTCATGCGGTAATGCATTCCAAGTTTGAGCTGCAATAACTGGGAAGCTAGATCCTCCAGATGTAACACGTTTAAATCTGGGTACTTCCAATGTATGGGCATTGGCAGCTCTTGTTGGGCGTGTGGACGATCTTCTGTTTATCCTATCAGCAAGGTAGGGTGGGGCTAAGTTGTTTAAACATTTAGAGGTGAGGGAGGTGGTTTTTAGGAGTATCCTATCAGATATGTTTAGCCAATGAATCTCTCTTCTAGCATCTGAGATGTGTTCTCTCATAGGGATATTCAAGGCTGCTCTTACGGCATTATTTTGCATTCTTTGTAATTTGTCGATGATATTTCTTTTGGCACCTGAGTAGAGAGCATTACAATAGTCTAGTCTCGACATTACGAGAGCATTGGCCAGGGTGATGCAACTCGAGGTAGTGAGGAATGGTCTGCATGCTCGGATAAGCTTACAGGTATAGGCTGTGGAAGATGCGAGGGAATTGATTTGTTTCTTGAGCGAGAGTCTGGCATCAAGATGGAAACCTAGTGTCTTGACCACTGGCATCACTTTGATGAGATTGTTGTCAATATTGAAGGTGGTATAGCTAGGGCTAAGTTTTTTTATGTTTGCTTCAGAGCCTAGGATTAGTATCTCGGTTTTACCGTCATTCAGGCAGAGGCCATGAGATGTCATCCATACCTGAATGAGGAGGTATACTTTGTTTACTATGGCTGTGTCCTCCAAAAATTTGCCCGAAAGGGGGATAAGGATATAGGTATCATCTGCATAATTTTTGTAGGTGATACCCAGTCTGTCCAATTTGTCAAACAGAGGCTTAGTAAAGATGTTGTACATAGTAGGCGAGACACAGGATCCTTGGGGTACTCCGCAGGCGATTTGAATTGGGTCAGCAGCCGTTAATGGGGAAAAGACTTGCGTTGTCCTGTTGGCAAGGAAGGATTGAACCCAGGCTATGGCTTCCCCTGAAAAGTGCGCCGCCGACCTAAGGTGGTTACATAAGACTGCATGATCCACTAGGTCGAACTCTGCAGAGAGGTCCAGGAGAAGTAACATAGCAGTTTGTCCCGTGTCCTTCAACTCATCAATTTGAGTCTTGAGGTGTAGCAGGGCAGTTTCCGTTCCGTGGAGTGGGCGGAAGCCAGACTGTCGTGATCCTAGTAGCTGATTAACTTCTAGGTATTCCTAAATTTGAATATATGCCACCCAATCAATAATTTTGAGTAGAAAGGGGACAGTGGTGATAGGTCTGTAGATAGTGGGGATAGTGGGATCTGGTGTTTGCTTTTTAAGCCGGGGAAGACCCAAGATTCTTTGAGGTTATTGGGTACTGAATTAGTTTTAAAAGAAGCGTTAATGAGCTTGGAGATAAACGGTGCCAGGTCTCTAGCAGCATCCTTTATAATTTGTGCCGGGCAGCTGTCGCCCTTGCAGTTTGAAGGTTTTAAAGAGAGAATGATTTTTTCTGTGTCAAGGATAGACATTTCTTTAAAGGTAAATGGTGTAGTTGTGTTACACCCTGTGTCAGGTGATGGATGTTGCTCAGAGGAGGGCAAAGAGGCCTTTTTAATTGCTATTTTCTGCTGGAGCGTAGTAATTTTATTTAGGAGGGCTTTTTGAATTGCGGTACACCATGACTTATCCTTGGGGACAGTGTCTGCCGGTGGAATTGGGGCTTCCATTTCCCGGAGGATGGAAAACAGTTCCTTAGTATTAGAGCTAGCCTTTGCAATTCTATCATTGAATATGTTTTTTTTTTTGTGTTGGTTATTTCTTTTTTATAGTGTTTGGAGAGTTCTGTTAATTAAGCCTTATTGTCAGTAGTCGGGGAGTGGCGCCAGATAGTTTGCCATTTTCTTTTCTGCAATCTTAGCTCTTTGAGTTGAGGTGTGAACCATACGTTGAGGTGGGATTTTTGTCTCGCTTTGCTCATTTTAAGTGGGGCGGTGGTGTCTAAGGCTTGGGTCATGGCAGTATTGAAGATGTCTACTAGTGATTTAGGGTCAGTATTATTATTGACATTGTTCAGGGATGGGAGGAGGTAGGGGAGTAATTTATCTGCTGTGATGTCCTTTTTACTTCTTGTAGGGAGCAGGGGTGCCATCTCAGCTATTTTAGGACTAAGGAGGTCGAGTGTGGCTGAGAAGGTAATAAGGTGATGGTCAGTCCATAGTTGTGGTGCATTGTCTGTAATAACAATGTTACAGTTAAGGTCAGCTACCCAATCCAGTGTTCTACCTTTCATGTGGATAGGGGATAGGACTTTTTGTGAGAGTCCATAGTCTTTGAGAAGTGTGGTTATGGCTTGGGTATGTTTGTTTCCAGCCTCATTAAAGTCGAGGTTGAAATCCCCCAGTAGGAGTGTTTGTGAATGGTTTTTAGCGTTGCTGGCTATGATATCTGTGAGGTCTTCCTCAAAGGTTCCTAGTGACCCAGGGGGTCTGTATATCAGGTGAATTGTTAATGTACGGTTATTGGATAGTGGAAGTTTAGCTGTGAGCACTTTGCATGAGGGGTAAGTAGGCGGGGTGGCAGGTCTAGAGGAGAGGCTAGTTTTGGAGATGATGGCTAGGCCGCCACTGCGGGAGTTAGGTCTGTCCACTCTGTGTATCTGGTAGCTCTCGGGTATAGCTATCATGAGGGCAAGACCTGCGGCATCATGGAGCCAGGTTTCAGTTACAGCTAGTAAGTCTAGGTTCTCATTATGTAGTGTGTCGGCAATTTCAGCAGCATGGGCTACTAAGGATCTGGCGTTGATAAGTGATCCAGATAGAGATAGTATACCTTTATTTGTATGGTGAGGGGGAAGTTTAGTTTCTGGTTTATTAGGACTAGCAAGGTTTTTTTTACTAAGTTGGTTGGAGTCTGGTTGTAATGGGTTGGTAAGACTGTGCGGTTGTTGGTATTTTTAGGATCATAGAGCCGGGATAGTCTGGATCTCAGTCTCATATTTCTGTCTGGAGGAGGGCATGTTAGGAGTGCGGCTAGGGACATAGTGACTAGGATGCTAAGTGTAAGAGTTAAGGATTGGCTTCTCAGGTTGGAGAGCATGTTCAAGGCTATGCTGTAGAAAGTCTCTATTGGTGTTTATGGTCAGTACAGTACAGTATGAGATCTACCCTAAAATCACTTTATAGGCTAGTAGCAGGCTAATGTAGAAAGTACATCAGTTGCTCTAATGGACTGGGGTCTGCAGAAGTAATTGCACAGTAGTAGGTCATCATAGCTGGCAGGCAGGAATGCACAATCGCCCACAGAAGAAATGCGCCATTTTACAAATTAAGATAGTGTTAGTTTGCGAAATGTTAATTATGATATGTGTTTCTTTAACATTAACATGTAACCCCCTTCTCCTCCAGTCACTACTGAAGTGTAGTGCGTCAACAGCCACTTTCAATAGTTAGTCTTACTTTTATTTTTTTACTTTTAAAATCTTGTCATCCTAGATAGTCACTATCTGATACTGGTACATTATGTGAGCCACACAATGATTTGTGTCTGCATTGCCTTGCAAGCAAACGCCCGGATTCAAAGATGGGACAGCCAGCGTCTCCCTGCACATGTAAGGGTCAGGCATGTGCCTGTCACGCACATATACACGGATGTCTGCACACGCTTTGATGGACGCTTGGGGTGTGCCTCTCACCCACATTGGTGCAGGTTGGGCATTTGCAGTGATGGTGTGAAAAATGAAAGAAACACTCCTGTCTTCCATGACTTTTTCCAGCTAGCACTTTGCAATGTGCATCGTGTCTTTAAATACGTGCGCCATCATTAAACATTTCCCTCAGAATGGCTTGAAACAGGGAGGATCAGGCGAAGGAGACTAAAATGCCTGGACTGCGGGCTCCCAGATTAAATCCTTTCGTGATTGAGTGGTACACACTCTCTACTACTGTGCCACAATCCCTGGTTGCACATTCTACAGGTGGGCATAAACTCGCTGCTGGGCCAAGTCATCTGCACAGGCAGAATAGCGTTTGTGGATACCCGGCCGGAAGAGAGCAGGATTCATCTCACCTTGTTTGCATATTTGCCCCAGTCAAGTGGAGAAAAATATGTGTCAGTTTACCCCACTTTACTTTACACATTTTCGTACACATTCAACAGATTTTGAATCCCCTGCTGATCTGCCTTTTTCCCTCGGCACTCTGCACCTGGCCACCTTCTGCCCTTCGGCCCAGGTACCTGCTCACCCTGCCATCATTCTGCACTGCCTCCAGGCCACCCCTTGCACTGGGGCCTGTGTCTGTACCCATACAGCTCCCCACCCACTCTTCTTCTGCACTGATCTGATACTCCCTATCTGACTAACCTAGCACCTTTGCCTCTTACAGGCTGCACTACCACTGCTAACACTCTATTTAATTATGTATGTACTTACTACTTATTTTGTTTCTCTCCTATGATCTGCACTTTCTCCCTTTTTCCCTTCCCCATGCACTTTCCCCCTTTTTCCCTTCCCCATGCACTTGCGCGTTCTCAATGTCACTGGGCCTAGTAAGATCGGTGTTTTTGTTTCTCCCCTGTTCTTCTCCCTTTGCCTGGTCGTGCTCTGAAACACCTGTGTAATAGCGCGATATAAATAAAATATCATATCATATCATTTACCTGTAATGAAAATATCATTGATACGAATTAATGTTGCATGGCCCTGATGTTTGCAAATTAAGTACCATGTCTTTTGCTTGAACATAGTTACACATGCAGTAAATTCAGCAGTGTTCTCGATGTGTGTCATCTGCACACACATTAGAATAGTAGTCACTGTTCGGCATTGCTCTGCAGCAACTCTCAGAGAAACACAGCTCACGGGCACCCACGCTGGCATCAGAAGAGTGGGTGGTCAGTTTTTTAGTTTTTTATTATTATTTTTTTTAAATTCTTTTATTGTAATAAGTCTTTATTGGAATTATAATAAAAGTACAACTTTTAGAACAGTGCAGAAATCCATGAGGGCTATGAAAACGAAAAAAAAAAAAAAGAAAGAACATCAAGAAGCTCTTAGTAACCATACTGGATATATAATATATCATCGACAAGCAACTTCGTAAGAATTAAAAAATCTAGAGTCAAATACTGGAGAAAATATTATAACAGAGAATTCTGCAGAGGAAGTACTTTTTAAATGGCTAAGACAGACAAGGGAAGCCAAAGCAGGAGACAAAGTACAAACACAAAAACAGAAGGAATACAAGGAAAGGGAAGGAGGGTATATCAAGACAATGTAAAAAACAGAACTTTGGGAATGCAGTAATTATGGTATCAAGCCAAACACTTTGGTAGATCTATTAACAAATCGAACAGAAAGTTAAATATACATATATACGTTCAAGTACCATGCACAGATGGTTTAAAACAGTCCAAGTAGCGAATTAAAAAAAGACAATTTGGCATTATGTTTAGGAATAGAATTGAGATTGTTTGCCATACATAGTTCAATTCTTTGTATGTGGCAGTTGTTATTCCACTGACCTCTGGCAGAGAGAGAACAAGAGTTTTTTTCCATTGGCCGTAATGAGTTTTAACGCAATCATGATAAACAGATCATAAAGTTTGTCTGAAGCATGTAAAACACTGTTGTTGACAGCCAGGATACCTAAAAAGATATTCAGAAAAGATCGTGGAACATCCACAGCAAAACTAGGTTTAAGGTACTTCCATACATCTTGCCAGAACCTGAAAACAAAAGGGCAATTAAAAAATATATGTATATATGAGGCCAGAGCATAGCCACAAGACCAACATTTATCATTAGTACCAATCTTGGATTTAGCTAGTTTTACAGGAGTAATAAATGCTCTATGAATAAAGAAGAAAAAATGTTGCGTGATATTGGCTGACACTTAAATACAATTAATTTTAGAAAAAAGAAAGGACCATATGCGGTCATCAAGAGTGCAGCCAAAATCATTTTCTCATCGTAGACACACAGGGCAAACCACAGAAGTTGAGGAAATGGTAAACTGTAATAATCTATAAGGATCAGGTGAAAGGATATCATTTGAGAAGTGATGGACTGCATCAAGACAAGAATTAACTAGTTTTAAATTAAAAATTGCATTGGAAATGGAGAATAGGTGTTTTAATTGTTGGAAGGAAAGAATAGAGAGGCTATTAACAAGTTGTTGATTAAATCTGATGCCTTTTTTAACCAGGATCTCTGATTCAATGCCCTATTATCAATCATAATATTTTTATTGTGCCATAGCAAAGGGGAGAGGCATTTTTTCAGAGATTTAGTATGGGGAAAGAGAAATACTTCTAGAGCAGAAATGGAGGCTTTAATGGGATCAGAGATAGCCATGGAGAAACGATTAAATAAGTAGATGAGGTCAGCAATTTCAAAAGGATGAACCAGATGTGTCTCTAAAATACACTATGTGGGTGTCACCGGGATCGGAGATATCCTCGTCAGAGTACGTTGATTCCGATTCTCTACCCTCCCCTAGCTCCTCACCTTCGTCCTTCCTTTCCGTACCCTTCTTTGCTTTTCTTCTTGGTCGCTCCTTTTTTTTGTGTAGGTAAGGACGGCCACGGAAAGGAAGCCACTGTGCCACCCGAAAGGGATACCAAGGGCCCCCTCCTGGGAACGCCAGAAAGGGGAAAAAGCCCAAAGGCACAAAAAACCCCTGAGCGACCTCAGTGACTCTCAGGATTTGAGTAATGGGTACTCTTGAAGACGAGGCCGGGCAGAAGAGATGATCAGCGGAATTCTGTAGGTGCTCCGGCGGAAGGTAGTCCATACGGAGTAAGGTATTCCTCAGGGGAAACCAGGTTCAAGGTAATGACACAAGGAGAAGACGGCAGTCCAATATGCAGGGCAGGATCCGGTACACGGGTAAACAAAAGAAGGTATCCAAACAGTAAGAATACTCAATCCGAAATCAGGACGGGGTCCGGTCACAGGGAAGCAAGCAAGAAGACAGCAGGCAGCAGAGGAAGAGTCGGGAACAAGGAGGATAGCCAGAAAAGAGGAAAGGAGCTCAGGGTGAGAGTAAGATGGGAAGGGGGGCAGGCTAGAAAGACGGAGGGAGAGCTGAGGAGGAGCAGCAAGGCTTCGGAAACAAAGGAGGAAGCAGACAACAAGAGAGAGGAGGACCGGGACCCGATAGGGATCGGGGCCCGACGGGAAAAAGGACGCTAGAAATGGCAGAGAAAAGCACAGAGCAGACAGCACTCTCGGAACGAAACCAGAAGCGTTGCAACGCGTACGCAACCCGGAAGCAGCAGGCTTTAAGCTCTGAGCCGCGTCAATGTGCAACCACTAGAACGGTGCTGAAGGAGGGCATGACGGGTAGGCGGCATGTGCGACAGGATAGTATCCGCGCCGCCAGCGGCTCCACAGGCGCCACCCGCCTCGCGGCATGACAGTGGGAATATCAGATACTTCCAGACATGCAAACCAGCAGCAAGATTGTTTCAGGAAAAAAGCAGAGTGACAAAATTTAAAATCAGGGAACCTTACCCCTCCCAAGTCATGGGGCACATTCAACTCGGCAACGGCAATTCTTTTCCATTTTCCATTACCCCAGAGAAAGTTAAGTAGAATAGAGTAGATAGATTTAAAAAAGGAAAGAGGCAGAGGGACAGCAAGGAGCTGCAAATAATATAAAACAATAGGGTAGAGCATCATTTTGATTGTGTCAAGTCGTCCCCACCATGAGAGATAGAGGGTGGACCATCTGGAAGTTAAGTCCTTAAGTTTGTCTAAAATAATCTGTGTATTGAGTTTGATCGTGTCATGGATCGTAGCGGCGAAATGAACGCCCATATATTTGATAGAAACATCACACCATTTGAAACCAAAGGTATCACTATCGTGTTTGAGATAATAGGGGTTTAGGGGCAAAATGTCTGACTTGTCTTTATTAAGTTTGCATCCCGAAACCTGTCCGAATTGATGGAGTGAGTTAAGTAAGTTAGGGAGGTGAAGTTTAGGGTTTTTGATAAGAATAAGGAAGTCATCGGCATATGCTGCAATTTTAATATGAGATACTCCCCCTAAAATTCCAGGAATATTTTTATTGGATCTAATTAGTTCTCGTAAGGGCTCCAGTGAGGGAATGTACAGAATTAGGGAGAGAGGACAACCCTGTTGAGTACCTCTAAGTAGGGGGAAGGAGGAAGATTGGCCATTAATACTGATTGAAGATTTTGGGGAAGAATAGCAAAGTTTGACAAGGGAAATAAACGTATCACCACAACCGTGCCACTGCAAGGATTGAAACATAAAATCCCAGTTGACACGGTCGAAAGACTTTTCTGCACCGAGTGCGATGGCCACACAACTTTGTTTATCCTTTTTATCTCTAGAAGCTAAATGAATGGCATCCGGTAATAGTCTTGCTTTGGAGGAGATGTTGCGTCCTTTAACATAGCCAACTTGGTCCGATTTGATTAGAGCAGGGAGAGAAGATTCAATTCTGTTGGCTAAAATGTTTGGAAAGATTTTACTTTCAACATTAATGAGAGAATTAGGCTGGTAGTTACTGGGAAGTGTGGGGTCCTTGTCTGGTTTAGGGAATAATATGAGTAGGGCATCAGAGAATGAGCCAGATGAGGATTTTTGAGATATAAAGTAGGAAAATAGAGATTTGGGTATAAGGGAATATGTCACTGTCATAAAAATTTGGTGGAAAGGCTATCTGGTCCGGGGGCTTTTCCCCTACTCAATCCTTTAATAGCTTGGGTAATCTCTGGAAGTGTGATATCATAATCTAAATGGGAAAGATCTGTTTCAGGATAAGAAGATCTGTTAACGTTATTGAGAAATAAAACAATATTTTCATGAGGGAGAGAGTTGTCTGGAGTATATAAATCTGTATAAAACATTTTAAAACATTTAAAAACTCATCAGGATGATTATGTGAGGTTCCAGATGCATCCTTAATACATGATATGTAAAGTCTTTCTTTTTTAGTATTCAAATAGGAGGCTAGTGCCTTACCAGCTTTATTTGATGTTTGGTAAATTTTGAAGTATGGTCCCAGCAGCTAGATCAGTAACTCACTATTAATTTGAAAGGATAGGGCCATGACCTGACGAAGATTAGTTGCATTAGAATTGTGATAGTAACATTGTTCGGCTAGAGTTAGTTGGGAATAAAGATCTTCAAGATGTTTTCTAAGCACTGTTTTATTTTCTCCCTGAGAAAGCCATGATATTGCCTGTTAGTGAAGCCTTAAACACATCCCAATTGTTCACAACGGAGGTGTCACAGTCATGATTGTCAGCATAGAATTGCTTCACAAATGATTGAACAGAGTGAATGAACTTTGGATCTTGTAATAGAAAGTTATTAAGTTCCAACGAGAGGAAGTATTGTACCATCTAAAAGATTAAAGGAAGTACATGTAGGGGCGTGATCAGAGATAATGATGTTGGAGATTGTGGAGTCAACAATGGTACCTGTAAGGGTTTTAGTGGAAAAAAATGTAATCTAGGCGGGAGATTGTGTTAAGAGGAGATGAGTGAAATGTAAAGTCGAGTTGTGTGAGATGGGAAAGCCTCCAGGATTCAATAAGGCCAGTTTCGGACAGAAACCCCAAAAAGTATTTGTGACAATTCGTAGATCTGAATACACAGCTAGATTTCCAATCTAGAAACAGGTCAAGGATTGACATCACCACACATAATTAGATAAGTGAAGTTATTTTCAAGTATCATTTGTTTAACAGAGACCCCAACATTGGGATCAGGTACAGTTGGACCATAGACGTTCAGATGGAAAAATGTATAGATTCTATCAGGAGCTTGACCTATACCCATCATCCATTGGTGTCAGCGCCCTGATCCAAAATCTTGAAAGGTAGTTTTTTTGCTAAGTAATATGGCAACTCCATTTTTCTTGGCTACCACCGGACTTGAGATGACATCTTTGACATAAAGGGATTTAAATTTCATTGCCTCTTTGCTATATAAATGTGTTTCCTGTATGCAGGCTACAGATGGATTGCGTTTATTAAGATGAGATATGATCTTACGTCTTTTAATAGGATTATTGCAGCCCTTGATATTCCACGTAACACATTTATAAATCATTTAAACGTTTGCCTAATTGTAGACATATGACATGAAACCACAGTGGATACCAGGATTCAAAATAGTAGGGATGTCATTGTGATGCCAAATACCCAGGAGTAGACATAAAGGGAAAACACATAAGGGATCAGGGAAGGAGGATTGGTGTCTGATTGAGGACTGAGTAAATAAAGAGACCAGGACACGGGGAAAAAAAAGGAAGAAAAATGCTGCAGGGGTAGGTGATGCCTGCTGAGTCGTCAAAAGGAAAAGAAAATAACTCCTACCGTGGAAGAAGGACACTACGACAGGACCAGTCCCACCAAAATTATATTAAGAAGAGAATAACGGCATTAAGTGAATTACAACAAGCAGGTGAAAGAACAAAAAACTCATGTTGTCGAAGGCCTAGAGGCATTAGCAGCAGTTTTGCAGTTTTGATACAATGTATAAAAGCCTTTAAGTCAGCTGGATCATCAAATATGGCAGAATGACCTTAGCTGGTCCGATAGCACAGCGAGTAGAGCACTTGCTTTGACAACTGTGTAGAGCCTGCTGATGAAGGTTCGAATCCCGGCAGAGAAAAACTCATCCTTCCGAGGTTGATAAATGAGCACCACACACCATGGGCAATAATGAACAGCGCTCAGATACCTGAGGGTTTGTAGCGCTATTTGAATGCTAAATTATTATTATTATTATTATTATTATTATTATTATTATTATTATTATTATTATTATTATTATTATTATTATTATTATTATGTGTAACTTTAAAAGAACATGGATGTTGTAGCCCATACCGGATGTTAAGCTGCTTCAGATCCGGACTAAAGGATAGGAATGCTTTTCTGCATAGAGCCGTAGATCTTGCAACATCCTGTGAGATGAATATCTTACTACCATGCCAGATGAGGGATTTGCGTTCCTTGGCTGTAGGTATGAGCTGAAACTGGGTGTATTCAACAAGGCAAAATATAAGGGTTCTGGGGGAAGGACGAGAGGAAGCAGAGACATTTGGTTGACCAATACAATGAACTTGCTGAATGTTGAATGCAGTGTCCAAGGGAAGATGAAGAATTGCTGGTAGGAATCTTTGCAAAAATGCAGTGGGGTTTTCTGCTTCAGAACCCTCCGGCAGACCTGAAATTCGAAGATTATTACGTCTGGTTCGGTTTTCTAAGTCTTCATTGTGTTTCTGAAGGTCTTTGATAGTCTTCTCAAGCTGCACCACTCTAGGGGATACATCTTCCACTAGACCGACTCTTCTCTCCACCTCCTCCATTCTGTTTTCGAAGCCCATCCACTTGTCATCCAATTGTTGTAGTTTTTGATTTGTGGTTTCAATTAAATGTTTGAGCGCTCTGATTTCCAGTAAAATGGCTTCAATAGCTGGATCAGAAATGATAATTGGAGGTGGTGAGTCACTTTTGGGTCTTTTAATATTGGTTGAAAAGATGTTAGTCTTTTGTGGTAAGTACATTTTTTTGAATGTTTTTGCTGGTAGCCATATTTACAGCAGTTAGTGGCAGGGTAATATTTAGAGTAGAAATATTAACACAGATGTGCTAAAGCTTGAAGGCTAAACAAAACCTATGAGCATGAACACCAATAGCTGAAGTTAATTAAGATGGGGGCAGCACGTGCACCCAAAACGAAAGTCAGCCTTTAGGATAGCATGGAAAAACATATTTTACTTTGAGAAGTCACACAGTGATCAACTGATGTAATATTAAAAGTTGTGATTTTCAATAATTTTTGTCTATATTATATTGATTGCCTACCTCCTGTTAAAAGAGATGCAATGGAGTAGACAAATTATGATAACGAACAAACAATAGATGCAGATGGGTAATGTATCATCACCACTTCATATGTTACAGCAAGGCACAAAGCCACAGGGTTCCAGTGACTGAGTTAGCTTTAGCATTGGTCTGTGTTGAGATCATCAAGAAAACACAAAATTCAACCTAGGTCAATAGTTGCAAAATGTAGTAAAAGGAGAAGCAGCAATTTGAATCCTAAATTCTACAGCACATCCGGTTAAATAAAATGCAGTACTGGCATTTGTGTATATCTTGACATGACAAAGCAGCGATCTACAGAAGTAGTAAAAAAAGAACTTAAATGAGCTAAAAAGATATCCACAAATCAGTAATGCAGTGAAAAGTTATATGACATAAAAAAGAATGTCAATAGAAGGGGCAATGCTGCTTCCTCGCTTTTAAATATTGTGAGGTGAAGTGGCGCTCCAAAGGAGTTTGTAATAAAGGTTATGCGCATTTGTAGCTGCCTTTACAACCATAAAATAGTTGCAAAATCACTGCTCTATTTAGAGACCTCACGTAAGTTTATCATCCGTGCAGTAAGCAAAAGGCACCTGGAGTGGTGTTTCTTTTGGAGGAGGCGCTGCAAAGGCCAAAGCCGGCACTTCACGGTTGGTGTGACGCTGAACGTCCCCACACGAAGGGCAGTCACAGAGAGGAGCAGCTGATGGTAGAATGGCGCTGATCCACAAATGAAGCTCTAGAAGGGTGGAACAGTGCAGGAGCTTTGGCGATTCCCCGCATAGTGAGCCCAAGATATTCCAGCATGAAAATGGTAAGAGAACAACACAAACAAACACACTTAATTCCTTGTATATATAAAGGTGGAACGGAGTGGCTGGGCTAAGCGGCCATCGTCCTCGGCATTCGGCCACGCCCCTCCGCGGTCAGTTTTTCTGATGAAGAACAGCATGCCACATTAAAAGTCAGAGTAAAGGAGGAGGCCACGTTATTTAATACTCTCATGATAAAGACACTCAATTTGACAAGATAGCCAGAAACATGCAAAGCATTCATCCCTATCCCATGCAGCATCGAATCATGTATACACAGTATGATTATTTAACACACAGGGTTGCAGCGCAATATAAAAGGTACTAGGGAATGAAAAGTAACAACTCACAACTACTTATCATGCCATTAAAGATACACATGCCTAAGTGAATAGAATGTTGATGTCAAGAACATGTTGTCTATTCAAAACACTGAGTGCTGAGGTAAGAGGATTATTATATATAAGACATACAGCCACTGCTAAATAAGCACTCATGATTTCTGAATCACCTTTCTGTAGTATGTTGGTATTGCAATGATGCATTATCGCTAGCGGTTTGCACCTACACCCGGTTTGTTTTTTGTATTTGATTTATAGAGTGCTTTCCGGATAAAAAACAGAAGAGGGGCGAAAGATCAAATGTAATTGTTAGACAGAGCAAGTAGAAGATATGCTTTGAGATTAGACTGAAAAATTTGAAGGGAGGTGGAGGAACACATGGAAAGAGCAAGGGGGTTCCAATGTATTGGGGCAAGAAGAACGAAGGAACGAAATCAAGAAGACGCAAATGGAGGTTTAAGAACAGTGAGAAGGAACTGAATCTGGGAACGGATGGGCTGGTAAGCAGAATAGAATGAGTGAAGCGAAGAAAGAAGAAAGATTAAAAAGAGCGAGACCATGGATGCACTGAAAGACAATAGAGAGAAAATGATACAGGAGCTGAAATTCCAAAGGGAGAGGAGGTATAGAAAGTAAAGAAGGTGTGATTGAGGATCGAAACTGCTGGACTGCTCTGCAGGTGGTAATTACTTCCTATGGTAATAAACACTACTTTTCAGATTTCCAATTTACTGAAATACAGCTATGATGGTAAATGTACCACTAGAGGTACAAACACACAGCAAACCAAAATAAAGATATTTGCCCTGGGAATTGTCCCATTGGTGCACCCACAACTGAACAGAATTTACGCCCAAAATATCCTTTTCTTTGCAAGTGTATTCTAGGACAGTACATGCTTGTAAATTTACAATAACAGTGATGCAGAGAAGGCTTCATACCTCAACAGGAAAAAGGAACCAACAAAGGGTACACAAAACAAACAATAGCATATAAATTCTGTCAGAAGGGCAGATGGCAAAACAAATATGTGTTGTTTATGTCACCCTATCTATGATGATGACAATGAGCCATTTATAACATGCCTGTACACAAGTGTTTCTAGGCGTGAAAAGACACGGTAAGGAAGACAGAGAGAGGACAAAACAAACGATCTTACTAGGCCGTGTGTCATTCAGATCGTAAAAGTGCAGGAGGGAGGGGGAGGAGAAGTGCCAGGCGGAGGCACAAGGAAGTGCAATCAGGTAAGCATTGCTCTAAGTGAGTGCAGCCAGGGCAGCACAGCTCTGCATAAGTGCAAGGGGGCAGGGCACTGTAGGGTTACAGATAAAACTCAAAGTGTGCGCTAGGCCCGGAGACAGTGAATAGGCTACTGGTCATGGAGAAGCCTGGTGCCCATTGAAAATTCTGAGGGTAACCAGGCAACTAGTCAGCACAGCAGACAGGTTGGTCAGCAGGGGAGAGAGAGAAAGCAGAAGCGAAAAGGAAGAGCTTGAGCTACTTCTGGAACCTTAGGTGGTCCGGTTCAAGTTTGAGAGGGCCAGGGAGGTAATTCCAGAGGGAGGCACCTGCAGAGGAGAGAAATCTACCACCCACTCTCTGCCCAGAGAAGAATCTTACCCTCAGGAAGTTGGAGGTGGCTGCAAGAAGGGCTCGAGAAGGAAGATGTATAGGAAGAGAGAGTAGGATGTAGTGCTTGCCCCGGCCTCAGAAAGCCCTGTGGACGATGCAGAGGGTTTAGAACTTGATCCTTGCAAACACTGCGAGCCAGTAGAGAGATTTCAGGGCTGAAGAGATATGATCCCTGGGCTTGAGGCCAAGGACACGTCTTGCAGTCCTGGTCTGGATTAGTTGCGGAGGGCAGAGAGTAGAGGAAGGCAGATTGAGAAAGAGGCTCTTGCAGTAGTCCAGCCTTGAGAGAACAAGGGCTCTGGAGACAGTGAGCCTCTGGGGGAAAGTGTGAAAAGGAAAAATACCTCTGTGATGGTGCAGCTGATAGTGGGACTTCTTAGCTAGGTCTATGATGTCAGGTGAGAAGGAGAAAGTGGAGTTGAAGATGACATCAAGGTTTTTTGCCTCACAGGAAGGTGCAGGAAGAGGGCACAAGGAGGGCAGCCAGAGTGAGAGAAGGAAAGCAGGAGCAGGGGCCCCATGATAAGGATCTCAGACTTACTGGCATTAAGGCAGAGATTGTTGGATGTGCGCCACTCCTGAATTGCAGATAGACAGTCAGGAATATGTGAGAGAGGAGGGGAGGCTGATGGGATCCTGAAGGAAAGCTGAGTGTCATCCACATAATACTGAAAGTTAGAGGAGAAGGTAGAGTTGAGGTGGGCCAAAGGGGCCAAGTAGACGTTGAAAAGCAAAGGTGGGAGGTTAGAGTCCTGAGGAACACCACACATGGAGAGAGAGGTGGTGGTGTGAGGGTTGATCCAGGAGGAAGCAGGTAAACTAAGCCAAGGCACGATCTGTGATACCGAGGTTCTCAAAGAGACAATCGATCAGGATTGTCATGGAGACAACCAACAGATTTAGTGTGGAGCGTAAGCTTTTTTTTAAATTTATTTTGGGTTAGAAAAACATTTACAAAATGTTGATTTATATTTCTCACATATTAAACACAAATTACATATACAAGTCGTAAAACACATTTAGAACAAATATAAAATGTACAATTTCATCATTTCATTTCATTATCCATTTGCAAGACATATATTGGTACAATGAATTTTTAAAATATATTCTATTTAGAATGTACTACAAAAAAATGTAAAAGATTAAAGTCATACATCTTTGTTAGTTCCTTATTTCCAGCTTTTCCAGGAGTTTGCCAAGGAAAGGAGTGATAGAGATCGGGTGGTAGTTTGCCAGACAGGAAGGACCCACAGAAGGTTTTTCCAGGAGGGGGTACAGAAGGGAGTGCTTTAGTGTGAGGGAGAAGTTCCAGTGGCAAAAGAGTGATTGTAGAAATCATCCAAGACTAGAGCGAGGGTGATGATGTGGTCCATAATGGTTCTGCAGGAGCCAGGGGTCACCTGCTTGGACAAAACTTATATAGATCGGACTTGTCTAGAAACATTGTGAGGTGTGATCAGAGAGAAAGAGGAGACAAAGGAGGAGAGGGAGAGGCGGCCAGATTGGGTCCGAGAGAGGTAGAGGGAGAGGAAGAGGAGAGGGCAGGATGTCCTGAGTTTTACTGGTGAAGTGAGAATCCAGAGCCGTGCAGAGGGCCTTGGAGGGTGCCGGGGAGTAGGAGATTGCAGTAGGATTGGCCAGCTCCTTGCAGATTTGGAAGAGTTTAGCAGTGTTGTTAGAGGCTCTGCAGAGTTGCAGGCTTGGATGTTGGCTCCCTTCTTTGACAGGATAGCTTTCCAGAGAGGAGCTTCATAAAATCTAGCATTGGGAATGTCTTGTAGATTATACAGATCCATGTATAAGAGGAAATGAACCCTGCAAATATTTGCACAGTCTACACATGGTGACAACACAGAGCATGAATATACTTGAGAAAGCTGAAGTGGAAGGAGACCCCCAGAACATTGGGACGCATGCATAGTGTTGCACACCTCTGCATTAGAGGATGCATTCAATGGAAGGGACAACCTAGACATTAGCCAGGAGCTTATGAGAGCGATGAGGTATGTGTCTTTGATTGCAAAGATATAATATGTCCCTTGTAGGCCTCATCACTGTCTGTGATTTTAGACAAAAGATGAGTAGCTGTATTGGATTCTCCGGCACAACGTTGAGCATATGATGAACCTTTAGCAGATAATTTATTTCCTCTATAACATGCTAACATTAAAGATGAGAGAATTTTTCATGCAGTAAAACTATGTCAATTCAAATCTGTATTTACAATGTATTCTGACATTATTTGTTAACTATAAACAACAAATCTAAGTCAATTATGTCACGGGATTTATTAACGAAATAAATGAATATAAGTACAATGGAGACATTCCACCTTCATGAACATAAACAGCCAGCACATATATGGCTTTCACTTCTGGATGCTTCCTGCATCAGTGCATTCCCATCATGGAGTGTTATACTGCACCTAGTTCCTTTTTGAATTCCCTTATCCTTGTTTAGGCAAATAGAATGACGTGTATTACCCAACACCAATCCGCAGTTACGTATATCTACTTCATACACTCTAGGGGGCCGATTCATGGAACAAACGTGCGCTGAAAATCCCAGCGCAAGCAGGCGCAAGGAGGCGCAAGCGTGAGAAAGCAAGCGCACGCGTACGCGTGCGATTCAAGGAAGGCGATGCGCTACTTTCCAACTGGTTGTGCGCCAAATCCGTGCATGGCGCACACTGGCGCACACGTCTCCAAACAGCGTGCGCTAAGCACACAGCGAAAGCGCACATAGCGCAGCGCACACAACAAAAGTAGGCGGAACAGGGGGCGTAACATGCGGAATGGGTAATAACGCATGAAAAAGAAGGCGTAACGGGGAAGTACTGCTGGGAAGTACACAGAACGCCCACATGCACGCAATCTACACGTATCCATGGAATCGAATAGGGCAAACCCGCGCACGGGCAAAGACATGCACCGGCCTAAACACGTCCGCCACACGAAGGCAGGCGGTAGCGTCCCTGCGCATTTCAAAAGTGTGCACAAATAAAAAGCACGCATATACTGAGTGGGGTACGTGTATTCCTGGGGTTTGTGTGAAGTTTCACACATGATAGGCCCTGTGCGAGTGGGGTACATGTATTTCGGGGGTGCACGGGAAGTTTTACATGCAATTGGCCTGGGTACGTGTATTTCAGGGGTGCGCGGGAAGTTTTACAGGCAATTTCAGCAGGGTACATGTATTTCAGGGGTGCGCGGGAAGTTTTACACGCGATTTCAGCAGGGTACGTGTATTTCAGGGGTGCGCGGGAAGTTTCACACGCGATTGGCCTGGGTACGTGTATTTCAGGGGTGCGTGGGAAGTTTCACACGCGATTGGCCTGGGTACGTGTATTTCAGGAGTGCGCAGGAAGTTTCACACGCGAAAGGGCCTTGTGTGAGTGGGGTACGTGCATTCCTGGGGTTCACAGGAAGTTTTACACGCAAAAGGGCCATGTGTGAGTGGGGTATGTGTATTCCTGGGGTTTGTGGGAAGTTTTACACGCGAAAGGGCCCTGTGTGGGTGGGGTACGTGTATTCCTGGGATTCGCGGGAGGTTTTACACGCGAAAGGGCAACGCCCGTGCGCGATACATCACAGATGCACTTACGCGCTAAGGGCCTTTGGTCCAATGAAATCGCATACGTGTGGTGACGCGCTAACACGCTAAGGGCCTTTCCTCGAATTACACGCTGACGTGCAATTTTTTCACATGCCAAATCACTCCGTATCAACCTGGCCACGCGAAAACACACGGAAGACCACGCTCCTGCCCTGAAGGCCATTTTCCTGCCCCCCAGAGCCCCGAGCACACTCCCACCTGCCATCTGCTGCTGCTTGACTGCCTGCTGCCCATGTGCCCTGCTATTTGGTGCCTGCACATCAGCCATCTGCAGGGGTCCAGTTGCTGTGTCCACCCTTGCTGGAACAGAAGACTCCCGACTGGGATACCATCGCTCCACAGCCCAGACCCAGGACCCAGTTGCCCACCCAGCCTGCCTCGGGGGTCGCCATGTCGGGGCAAACACCATCTGAGACCACTGGCGACCCCCAGCCAGAGGGGCAGAGGGCCACCAGCTTCAGTCAGAAAGAAGTTGGTGTCCTGGTGGAGCATGTCTTGGGGCATTATGATGCACTCTTCGGAACATCACGCGCCAACAAGGAAGGGTGGGATAGGATCTGGACGACTTTGTGGTTGCCATCAATGCAGAGGGGATGGCAACCCGCAACATCAAGCAAGTCAAGAAGCGCTGGGAGGACTTGAGGTCCAGGACCCTCATAAAGGCCCGGCGCCTAGTGGAGGGGGGCCGGGGCAGCATGAGTACCATCCAGATGAGGGTCCTGGAATGCATAGGCCCAGCGCTCCACACCCAGATCCTTCAGAGGCAGATCCGTCTGGAGTTGAGCGGTAAGTGGCCAAGCATTGCTGTGTGAGACAGGGCATGTTGCAGGGTGCTGGTTGTCTGATACTTGCCTGTATGTCAGACATAGGCCATGTACATATGTGTGTGTGCAGGGACATCATGGTCATGCATGTGAGACCAGTAATGTGTGAACCACATGGTAGGTGCATGTGTTACAATGCAACATGCGGAGCAGCATGCGGAATGCACACATTAATGCATGCCTGTCTCTGTTATTGGACATGGATGGGGTGTGAGAGATGGATGCTGCGGTCATGGACATGTATAGTGTCCATGTCTGTGTGTCTGACATGTGTGTCTGTGACTTGTAAATGCTATGGATGCATAACACATGTCTGTGACAATGTTCAGATTCACTGATGCAGCCTACTCATCCTTGTATCCACTGTGTCTGGGGTGTACAAGGCCAGATGGATGAAACTACGGTGCAGTGTGTGTGTGTGATAGGCATGACCCATGATGCATGTGAGTTTCAAACCAGCATTGTATGTTTCAAGAGTCCCTTGGACATGTATGCTAATGTTCATTGCATGCGCCATGCCTGTTACTGCATGTGTTTTGTCTGCACTGACCCATGTGTTGTGGAGGGACATGATGGAAGTGATGTTTGACAGTGCCACTCATCTGCTATTGCTTCCTGTCTAGGGGACCATTAAACAGTACCCTGATGCTTGTGTTCTATGTCTCCCTCTACACAGCGGCAAGTGATGAAGAGGGCGGAGACGGTGCTGTGGAGCAAAGCGGCAGGGATGCCCCCACTGGCCGGCGATGCAAGGTCCAGTCACCCTCCCAGAATTTACCATCGTCTGGAAGTGAGGGGACTGGTGCTGCGTCTGCCACTACGGCTGCAGCGGAAGGGGTGGGTGAGCCCCCACAGGGGCTTGCAACGGCGGAAGACGGTGTGGAGCCATCCAGGTTGGTGGTTTCCATAGAGGAGGAGGAGGCCGCTACTGAGCCGCACATGGGGCATGGTGGGGGTGGTACCACTGGTGCAAGTGGTGCAGTCCATGGGCAGGGGCAGGAGGCAGCACATGTCGCCGTGGAGGGGCCTGTGCATGTCACTGGGCCTCATTACACGGACGGCGGTAAGGGTTAACGGTCACCGTTAATGGCAACGGTGACCGTTAACCCTTACCGCCGTACTACGAGGTCCCTTTGCGGGTTGGAGGAATTAACGCCTGCTTCTTGCAGGCGTTAATAACCAACCCGCTAAGGGACCTCGGAGCTAATTACGGCACCGCAAAATTGCGGTGCCGTAATTAGCGCCTTCCCCATTCCCATAGAGCCCTATGGGGCAGAAATGGGAATGGGGAAGGGCAATGGCGGAAGGGGGATTTACCGCCCCTCCAACCTTGGAATGGGGCGGTAAATCCCCTTTCCGCCAAGGCGGTGCCGGTAATTTACCGGCATGGTCCAGGGTGCTAATAGCACCCTGGATTACCGCATTCCGTGTAATGAGGCCCACTGTCCCTGACACTGTGACTGCACCACCATGCACCAGCAGGGATGCCCCATCCCAGGCCCGTCCGCAGGTAGGGGGGATGTCCATGTCATCTGACACTCCTTTACCTGCGGACGAGGGGAGCGTGGCCGTATGGAGAATGTCCTGATTGGTGTTGCGTTGCACATGCGTGACATTCATGATGACATGCATGCTTCCCGGGAGGAGCACGCACATCATCACGAAGAGCAGCGTGCCAACGTGGCCCAGTTGGGAGTGTCCATGGTCGGGGGTTTTGTACATGTGTCGGCCACTCTGGCAGCCCTCTCCTCCTCTGTGGATACTATGCGCCAGTCATTCTCCATGCCGTCTTCTGGCTCAGATGCCACCAGGGCCCCCTGTGGACCTGCCCTGACCAACGCAGCCAGCTCGGTGGGGATCCCATCCCTGCCACAGTTGGGAGTCTGAGGTCCAGCAGGGGGGGACACCACAGCAACTGGACCCCAGCAGATGGAGGATGTGCCCGCATCATCGGGCAGGGCACGTGCACAATGGCGTCGGTGGATTCCATCAGCCTGGATGCCGTCGTGCTGGCAGAGGCAGTTGAGTCGGAGGCAGCGGCAGGCTCAATGTGGGAGGCATCATGGCTCGGGGCCATCTACATCAGAGGGGCAGGCATCCGCCGGAGGGCAGGAGGACCCTGGAATGGGAGTGTCTTCCATGTGGCAGTGGTTGGGCCAGCAGATAGGTGCGGAGCGGCGGCGGGCGGAGGAGGCACAGCTCACAATGGTCAGGGCAGAGAACTCCATGTGCAGGGGGCTGAGGCGGGCTGAGTGCCTCGAAGGAATTTGCAGGGAGTTGGAGGTGGACATGGGGTTATCCCTGCGAGACCCCGGGGCCGGAGAACAGGTCCGCCTCCAAGACATTGAACAGGGGTTCGATGATGCCCTGGCGCATGACATCAACAAGTAAGCCGTTGGACTTGCCCGCCGCCATTGTATATAGTTCATTAGTGTTAAGTTTCATTTCTTTTTTCTTTCATTTGGGGCGCATGGACTATGCCCCACATTTTTGTATATAGTTAGTAATTAGGTAGGTTTCATTGTAGGTTTCATTTATGTCGTTGGGCTCATGGACCCTGGATTTGCTATTTGTACATAGTTTTACAGTGGATTTTTCTCCTTCATCTTTTTTTTTCTTCACCATGGAACAATGGATATTACGCTTTTCTTTCCCTTTGGATTTGCTTTGTTGGACGGCGACTTTGGACACATTTTCATTTGGATTAATTTGAATTCTCATTTTATTTATTTATCATTTTTTGGGACATGCTACATTTTGATTATTATTGGCATTATTGTGTGTTTTGATTTCATTCCCTTCATTTATACTTGAATACATTTTTGTTTCTTACTTCAATGTGTGGTCTTCTCTCATTGGTTTCATGCATGTCACAATGTGGGTTTTCTCAGTCATGTTTTGCCATTGTGTGGGTCTGACAAACTTGTACTCATGCGCATACTTCTTATTTGTGATCTATCATGTAATGGGGATTTCAATTTGGAGTGGATGTAAAGCTTGGTTGGGTGTTTGGACTGGGGTGGCGTGGGGTGGGATTTGGGTGGCCATAAGAGCCAGGGATCTAGATTCTGATTATATGTTGGCTGGGGGACATGTGTCGGGGCTGCCGGCAGGGGCCTGTCAATGCTGGGGGGGTGGGGGTCCAGGGGGACATGAGTGGGGGCCTGCTGGCAGGGTCGGGGTGCTGGGGGACATGACCAGGGGTGCAAGGTTGTCCCCTGTGGTGTGGGCTGCCTGCAGGGGCTGTGGAGGTGGTAGAGGGGACACCTGGGAGGAACCACACTGCCAATTCATATGTAGGACTCCCCGCGCACCCCCGAAATATGCGTTCCCCGCTCTGACAGCAAAATCGCGTGTAAAACTTCCTGCGCATCCCTGAAATACATGTACCCTGCTGAAATCGCGTGTGAAACTTCCCGCGCACCCCTGAAATACACGTACCCTGCTGAAATTGCATGTGAAACTTCACGCGAACCCCAGTAATACACGTACCCCGCTAGCACAGGGCCAATCGCGTGTGAAACTTCCCGCGCACCCCCGAAATATGCGTTCCCCGCTCTGACAGCAAAATCGTGTGTAAAAATTCCTGCGCACCCCTGAAATACACGTACCCTGCTGAAATCGCGTGTGAAACTTCCCGCGCACCCCTGAAATACACGTACCCTGCTGAAATTGCGTGTGAAACTTCACGCAAACCCCAATAATACACGTACCCCGCTCGCACAGGGCCAATCGCGTGTGAAACTTCCCGCGAACCCCAGTAATACACCTACCCAGCTTGCCGTGCTGGTACAGGGTTAGCGCAGCCCTTTGTGCTGGATTGGGGATTTTGATGGCTTTGCCCTGCGCGAGGGGCGTTCTTGGGGGCGTAACTGGCGCTGCTGCAGGGTCGCTGCGCCACTGTGCGCCACGGCTGGTTTTGGTAGCTAAAATCCATGAATATGCTGTGCGCGGAAATGGATTTTAGCACACGCAGCTGGCGCAGAGATTCGCACGCACACACTGTGCACCAGCCGCGTGCGCCACTTGTGCACTAAATTCTATGAATTACCCCCTAAATCACATGCCGGTGTCTCTTGGATCCCTCATTCTACATTGCCGTGTTGTGCAGCAGGATGCATGCCAAACATCTTCCTTTTCATCCCTCATGACACCCATGCCATTATCCAGGAACACAGGCACATGGCGACACCTTTGAGAAGGACCAATAGTGTAAATGAAGGGGCTAAAGACAGTTCCGCCTGTTTAACACCTCCATTCACATTCCAGGGGATGTTCATTGTTTTTGAAAACAAACGTGATTTTACCCCAGCATGAGATTTTCATGTTAGTGTGAAACCAATGATTTCCCATTGACACTGCCTGCTTTTGACACCATAAAAAAGCAGGCCGATTCCATTGGAAATCATTGCAAAAGCTGTTTGCCATGCATGCATGGCAGGGAGCGTTTACACGATTTGCACTCCAGAGTGCAAATAGAGAAGTACAAATACGTTTCTGCCGCCCCTTTGCACTTCCCATTAGCAGTCCACAGTTCAAATGATGAACAATTCCCAGAGGGGACCTCTTTGCACGTAAGTGCATATGTAAGTGTTACATACATTCTAAGGAAAGTTAGCTCATTGCCTTGGCACGCAAGAACCATCTTTGAGCATTATGGAGCTCATGTTGCGGCAAAGTGTAATTTGACAGCGGGGACCTGGTATGTTTGAATCGGGTGTAGCAGCATCCCTGCTGTGACATTTTCGTGATTTGCACGGTACAGTGAAAATGTGTAGGGCAAAAGGTAGTGTACATAATTTTACGCCACCTTTTGCTCTGCACTTATGTACTCCGCCATGCAAAGTAAGTAAACGCTGCATGCCATGCACGTATGACAGCCAGCGTGTACAATGGATCCCTATGTGGTCCGCCTGTTTTATGCATCTCCCCATACAGAGCTTCAGCATTTGCGCCAACATGAACATCCATTTCAGCGCAAATGCTGAAGCGTTTGTGTGGCGGAGAGGAAGGAAGGTGGCGAAAATGCAGGTTGCTTTCCACCCCTTACTCAAGGCTTTTATGTCTCCCATTCACGTTACGCCACGATAGAACATGAACTTCTATCTGTGCCACAAACATTGGTATTTAAGGATAGGTTCCCCTATTGGATTGTTTAGACACCACAACTGTTATGTTTCATGGTGCATCCAATGGTGCTGTTATACCCTAAGTGTGCAACAGTGAACTTAGCTTTCTAATCTTCCACACTAGCTAGAACACTTGGGAGAGAAGACAGGCATCTTAATAAAATATGAACCGTCCTTCATGTCCTGTCCTTCTCTCCAGGCTTAAAACAAATAAAATAAGTTTGGCCATGGGGCCTAAATCTCACCACGGGTGTGTGCTGGGATTCAATTGCCCCAACTCAGACAGTTATATGTGTGGGTAACCCAGGATTATATGGGTCTACCCAGAAACACTTGTGACACTAAAATAATGCCTAGAAATTGTGGTAAATACTGTTGAAATAAATATCAGTTCTGAGCTGTTTTATGAGCTGTAGAAGTTGGGGGCCCCGCAATGTTCACTTCATGATGGAGGTTGGTGAATTGAGCAGATTTCTTTGTGCTGCCTTTGAAATTGATGTATGGTATAGCTTCTTTTATTTTCAGCAGCACATGTGTACACCCATCGTTATTTCTTTGATTTGGCAATCAGAAAAACATGTGAGTTTTGCCAATTGTATTATTAACAATGGTTGGCAATTACCATTAGCAGTATCTGACACTGTTGAAAAGGCAGTATTGCTGTCAGTAATGTGTAAATGTAATATTGTGAGGATTACCGCCAGGTGATGCCATAATCTCACCCAGGTGGTAATTTTTCAATAGTCTTTACACATTGTCCATCCCATACCCTAATCCCTGGTGGTTGGTGTTTCATATAGTCAACATAATCATAACACCAGAGCACAGTTCTCATATTAACTTGTGTGATGAAGATCTCAAACTTTGAATGGGAGCAGGAAGCAGCATACTACTCTCTAAATTGGGATCAAACAGACATTAACCAATATCTACTTTGTAGTTTGCTAAGAAGTGGAGATACCAAGAAATACCCACCTCGCTGAATGTGTATACTATTTCAGGTCCCGTCTCATATTATCAGTACATTTGATAAGTCAGGTTCACTCAATTTTTCAAAGACTTACATTTCAATGGTGTGTTTGCCATCTGGTGAAAAGAGTTAAACGTGAAAATGTTCGATAGGTTGACACTCTCCTGGGGTTTTGACTGCTTCACTAAATGTCCTTACTTGCTGTTATCTGTGAACTAGTTGAATTTTATCATTAAGATCAATCCCAAACCCTGACTTACTGGGTGATAGGACTTGATTTAGTATCTCTACCACCAGAGATCCAATTTCAGACGTATTCTGTGCCTCGATATAGATAGTACATACTGCGATACATAAACGCAAATTGTTTTCCTTAGAGAATACAACTGAGCTCTCTTTGCATCTGCATCCAGGGTGGCTATCCTTGAAGCACGAGGACTGATAATTTAGATGTGAGAATTTACATTTGTAATACATCCATTTGCTACACACTCTAAGTCACCTACAGTTTTGTATCTGACAAGGGAATCATAACAGCGTTGTGGTTATTGGAGTCGGAAAATGCAGGTAATGCACAGTCTAGGAATTAAGTTGCCCCACATTATTTCGTGAAGGCAGCTGTGGCTTCACCCGTCTCAGATAAAATAGATATGGAATTGAACTGATGATGATATGCTCTAAAAAATGAACAGCCTTTCATGGAGTTTCACAATGTCCCACAGTATCTAACTCGTTTTCTATGTCACATGCAATGCTTGCTGCATTAGACAGTGAAGATGTGATAATCACATGAGAGGTATCTTCTGTGTACTTACTGTGTTGTTCTACACAAGCAGTCCTCAGTTCCCCCTTAACATAGGATCTGGATTTTGGATGATCACCCAATTCAGAACTTCAAAGTCCAAATTATCCTATTTCTGGTTGCATGGAGACAGGACTTCTTTTACAGCCTTTTTCTGGCTCTTCTAAACAGTCAAAAAAAATGGACCCTATAAAAAACGTAGCATGCTGCCTAACCTTTCAGCATTATTATGTTACTGTCACATTTCCTGCACTTATAAATTATAATTTTTAGCGGATTTACCATGGGGGGAATTACCGTCTGGTAGATCTGCTGATATTCAGAGAAAATTTAGCAGCTTGCTGCTGGTGGAGAATCCTCCACTTTACCTCCAAAGATCAGTGAATTTATCATGACGTAGTTCTGCCAATGGTAAATCTGCCAAAAATCCCCATGGGGAAATACTGCCACTTATAATCCTGTGGTAACTTCACATGACTGAGTAGCGGTAATGGTAATTGAGTTTGGCAGTATTTTGGCAAACCCTACCCAACTTGTACCCTTTTACTCTTGAGTGATCATTCTTGGGAATCTTAACTTCTGTCTGGAATCTACCATCAGTAACAACAAACTGGGGGTGGAACTCATGAACAATTTAAGATTGGTACAGGTGATGTCAAACCCTGTTCATGTGGTGGGAAATACTTTGGATTGTGTTTTTGACATTATGTACCAGTTGCCGTTGCTTTTTCACTTCTTCACATTATGTACTCATTTCTGTTGTTTACTTTCAATCGATCAACTAAAACTGAACATTAAGTATACAAATAGAACAATTTATTTTAAGACAGTTTCTCTTTAACATTTCTAATTACCGACATGAAAATGTCATGAATTGGGATGATACCATTTCAGATGTAATTAATCAATTAGCCCCTGCCAAGAAGACATTTCTGGAAAAAGCACAGGATAACTGTAAACCTTGGTATAATAAAATCCTAAACTCTGTGAAAAAGACCATTTGACAATTATAGTGACTGTGGAAGAAAACTGTGTCCCCAATACCGGAAGATTAAATATAAAACATCTACTTTTAAGTGTTGTGATCTTCAACAAACTGAAGCTTCTACTTTCATTTCTACTCATTTAATCTCTGCCCTGACTTAATTAAGGCTCTTCTTTTTCTATGGACTTTGCTGCTTCCTTGTTGTCATTGGGATGCTAGACACTTGATTCCCTTCAGCATCTCTATTCCTTTTCTCCACCACATAAGCCTCCCCAGCCCTGGATAAGGGGTCTGCCCATCTAGCCATCTTTTAAATCAGGGAGATCATCAGTGGAGGAAAACCCAATCACCTCCAGATCTTGCGTCTTTAGCTGCTTTTCACATTTATGAAGGCTATTCTTTATTCTTGGATAAGTAACAGTCTTTTACTGAGCTACCAGAGTCCTCTTCTTCTCACCCTTGTCACCAGTACCATTCCTTATCGTGTTCTCGCTCTACTTCAGAGCTTTCTTTATTTTCTTCTGTATCTCTGTCTGATTTTGGTAACTATTTCTCTTCTAAGTTGACACTTCTTCATTACTCTACTTCTTTTAGTTGTTATTCCTTGTGTTTTGCATCTTAACCCTCTTCATTTTCAGTTTCACTTTCTACTTTTCATAATCTTTCTGACACTGATATTTCCTTTATTTCTAAATATCACCCTTCTGATGCTCCTTCTGACCTGGTACCTTCCTCCATTATCCCTAGATTGTATCATGTTCTCATCCCTACTCTTATCGAGATTTGTAATTCCTCTTTACGTTGGTTGACCTTTTCTTCAGCTTTCAATCATGCCTCTGTTCATCCAATTCTTAAAAAAAAAGGCATAATACTTCCTTACTGCCATACTACATACCCCATTTCTCTCATTATCTTGCTTTCCAAACTCCTTGAGTGTATTGTGTACACTCAGTTCTCTGTTCACATTAATCACTCTGCTCTTCTTGTGCTCTGTCAGTGTTAGTTCCATCCCTTTCACTTGAACAAAACTGGCCTTCTCTCTCTCTTTAACTCTTTATTTTCCACTTGGTATGTTAAACATTAATTTCTGCTTATCCTGCTTGATTTGTCAGCATCGTTTTGTACTGTTGACCACACTATGCTTCATTACACTCTTTCTCATCCTGGCTTCCAGCGTTCTGTACATAATTGGTTTGCCCCATTTTCCATTTATTTCTCCCATTCTCTCTTCCAAATTCTTGTTGCATTTCCCGTCTTCTTTTTTTTTTATTGATCTACTCTTCTCCTTGGTCCCTCCACCTACCAGCTATCTCCCATCTGCTCACCTATCCTCTTTTGATTCTTTATTTTCTGGGCTGCGGTCTCTTCAATGGCTTTCTTTTGAATATCAGTTACTTTTTCACTTTTTTTGTATCGTCTTGGCATGTATCCTTCTTATCTCTCTTCTCTGATTTTACTAACACTCCCAGTCTCAATTCCTTCTATCAGTTCTGCATTCTACTTGTGCCCAAACGTATTTCCATTATTCTCACTTTATGCACCTAAATTCAGGAATAAACTCCCTCTTGACCTTCAATCTTTGTCTTCCTTTTCTCTTTTCCGCACCCACCTTAAGGTCTATTTATTATCTACATGATGTTCATCCAATTGATTTGACCTTTAATATGTTGGGGTGTTTTTTTTTTCTTTCTGTTAGTCAAGCAATTTGGCAAATAGCACTATATAAATTAAAATAATAGAAAATACACACCTACACAACCATATGCAACTGATGAAACAGGAAAAAGATTATACTTTACAGTGTGCATATTCAAAAGCTCAAGTAGCAGTAAATAATTATTCAAGGTGTTTTCTGTACTTTCCTTTGACTTTAAACAGCACAGCAGTTTCTTCCGAAACATTTTCTAAAAACAAATAGTCCAGAGGAAATAAATCAAAGCTATTCGAGCTAATCTAAAATATGTAGGAGATTTAGTGAACCTGTACGACTCTGCGTCTTTGGTTACTGCGCAGGGATGTTTTTTCACCAAAATGCCAGGGGTAGCATTAATGAAATCACACAACCCTTGACCCCCATGATGGCATCACAGGAAGTGATGTAATTTGACCCTGTCCCCAAGTGACATCACAGGAAGTAATGGCACACAACCTTCAGAATTTTCAGATCCGTCTAGCACCCATGTTTCCAGGCGTTCTCATTTCAGCCAGATATAAGAACTGGGGCACAGAGGGAGGCATTATTTGTCCATGCTCACACATTTGGGGAAAGTCATTTTCCAGATTCAACGTGGAGTCTATATGTAAAACATACATCATGCAGCATTTGTAACAGGGTAACCAAAATCTCTAACACAGGCTTCAGCTAGTCTATGAAAAATCTATAGATTAATGGACACAAAAGTACATGTTATCTGTGGCATTGCTGTGTTAAACAATCCATAAAAGCACTAGCCTGGGGAAGCATGCACTGCTGTTTACCCAGGAGAAAAGTGCTGCACGAGCAAGGCCTGAAAATTAAATAATGACCAGGATTTAGTATCATCCAAAATTTGCTGGTTATAAATGTATCTATGAGTCAGCTACCACTACGATAGAAGAAACCAATTAGACTGGTCTGCGTGCACACAGGGGAGTGCACCTGATAATGTTATCTTTGCTGGAGTATAATACCTGGGAACGGTTCGTTCAATTCTTTCAATATACAGAGGACCCCCCCCCCCCCCCGAATCCCATAGTTTCATTATCTAAGCGTAAGACTGGGGCCAGAGGACTTAAAAAAAATCATTTAATATAATATCATTGGTGCACACACATCCATGGCACCACATAGTTATTTTAAATTGAGTACACACCCAAGTTGCTTCTCACCAGGGACTCAATGGCAGACTTCAAGACGCACACTGCACCCTCCCCCTTTGTCAAACCTAGTGGTGCCCAATGGTGTAGCACAACATTTGATGGCTCCACTGCAAGCCATTTTTGCCCCCCAAGCTCCTTAACAAAGCACAGGGCACGCCACACCCCTTGCTGGTCCGTACCACCACATGTACACAATTTCCATGATGATTATGCCGCTGCAGGGGCGTACACTTCTGCAAGTGAAAGTAAATATGTGTTTTAACCAAAGCTTAAATGTTTAATGGACAGTGCCTGGTCCACAAATATAAAATCCACCTGTGGTGGCTGGTGTGTTTTTTTTTGGAGGGTGTAAATATTTGCCACAAGTATGTTATTGCAACGGAGGATAGCAAGGGAGCACATACAAACACAGATAGGTTTAAAGGGTAGGGATCAGGGATATTCTTCTCCCCTGAGAAAATGTTTTGAATAATGAGCTAAAATGGTGCATTACACAGCACACTTTCAGTGAAAATGTGGGTAAAAAGCCAACACGGTGGTACAAGGCCAACAATGTGGGTAAAAGGTCAACAATCGGTTTTGGAGGGTGTAGGGTAAATCATGAAATAAGCACAATAGTTTCAAGTCACCAAAAGTTCACAGGGCATTTCCCAATGCATTATCATGCTGGTCCTTGCAATCTATGCCAGTATAAAACACATGTTCATGTTGGCTGGCCCCATACATTTCCATGCTGGCTCGACCAACATATGGTAATATTCCCATATAAGACCATACTCATGTTCACTTTAAGATTTTTTATAGTATTGTTACCGGCACTGGGCACAAACTGGCTCTGTCAATATATGCCAGTATTGCTATGTAAGAACATTTTCCCGCTGTTTTGTCCATTAAAGGTGACATGTCACACTATGAAAACCTGTCCAAACTGGTTCCAATGTAAGCCAGTCTAGACCCATGAGAACACTTATCATAGTTCATTCATTGTAGATGCTCAGTTAATTAAATGTCATGCTACAGTAAAATAAATACAGGTCGCTACACCAAAACATCAGCCTAGCGAGGTAACACTACATATCATGCTTGCTTTTTTAAAGATGCTGGAGTAATACATGTCAAGCCACAGTAAGCAATGGCTAGACTGAGTGCAATAAAATTCCTGTCTAGTCAGGTATGACACACATGAACTTGGCTCTGCCCAAAATACCAGTGAAACATGAAAAGTCAATAAAGGATGTGGCAACATTGCTCCAGTGATCCCCAATTTCCCAGGGTCTTACACACATATGCATCCCCTTTCACCCACCGGTCACTCACCCGTATATCCCCTCTCACATTAACTCACACTGGATTCACCACACAGCCCCACGACAAACACTACCCAGAATATTCAAAAACACACTACCACATTCATACTCATTTGCCCACCACTCATTGCATTGTCTACACATGCACACACCTACTCACCCAAAACATTTAAAATATCATTGAATCACTTCTCATTCACCCACCAGTCACTCACATCTTCTCTTACATTCACTCATTGCATTCTTTACACAGGCACACAGCCATCCACTCACTGCATTCTCTACACAGGAACACACCCACCCACCAAAAACATTCAAATACACACATCACATCACTTTTCATTCACCTACCAGTCACTCACACATTCTCTTACATTCACTCATTGCATTCTTTACACAGGTACACACCCACCCACCCAGATCATTCAAAAACACACATCACTTCGAATTTACCCACCAATCACTCACTAACACCTTCTATTACATCCATTCATTCCATTCTCTACACAAGCACACACCACATACCCAGAACATTCAAAAACATACATTACATCGCATGCCAAACATCTTCCTTTTCATCCCTCATGACACCCATGCCATTATCCAGGAACACAGGCACATGGCGACACCTTTGAGAAGGACCAATAGTGTAAATGAAGGGGCTAAAGACAGTTCCGCCTGTTTAACACCTCCATTCACATTCCAGGGGATGTTCATTGTTTTTGAAAACAAACGTGATTTTACCCCAGCATGAGATTTTCATGTTAGTGTGAAACCAATGATTTCCCATTGACACTGCCTGCTTTTGACACCATAAAAAAGCAGGCCGATTCCATTGGAAATCATTGCAAAAGCTGTTTGCCATGCATGCATGGCAGGGAGCGTTTACACGATTTGCACTCCAGAGTGCAAATAGAGAAGTACAAATACGTTTCTGCCGCCCCTTTGCACTTCCCATTAGCAGTCCACAGTTCAAATGATGAACAATTCCCAGAGGGGACCTCTTTGCACGTAAGTGCATATGTAAGTGTTACATACATTCTAAGGAAAGTTAGCTCATTGCCTTGGCATGCAAGAACCATCTTTGAGCATTATGGAGCTCATGTTGCGGCAAAGTGTAATTTGACAGCGGGGACCTGGTATGTTTGAATCGGGTGTAGCAGCATCCCTGCTGCGACATTTTCGTGATTTGCACGGTACAGTGAAAATGTGTAGGGCAAAAGGTAGTGTACATAATTTTACGCCACCTTTTGCTCTGCACTTATGTACTCCGCCATGCAAAGTAAGTAAACGCTGCATGCCATGCACGTATGACAGCCAGCGTGTACAATGGATCCCTATGTGGTCCGCCTGTTTTATGCATCTCCCCATACAGAGCTTCAGCATTTGCGCCAACATGAACATCCATTTCAGCGCAAATGCTGAAGCGTTTGTGTGGCGGAGAGGAAGGAAGGTGGCGAAAATGCAGGTTGCTTTCCACCCCTTACTCAAGGCTTTTATGTCTCCCATTCACGTTACGCCACGATAGAACATGAACTTCTATCTGTGCCACAAACATTGGTATTTAAGGATAGGTTCCCCTATTGGATTGTTTAGACACCACAATTGTTATGTTTCATGGTGCATCCAATGGTGCTGTTATACCCTAAGTGTGCAACAGTGAACTTAGCTTTCTAATCTTCCACACTAGCTAGAACACTTGGGAGAGAAGACAGGCATCTTAATAAAATATGAACCGTCCTTCATGTCCTGTCCTTCTCTCCAGGCTTAAAACAAATAAAATAAGTTTGGCCATGGGGCCTAAATCTCACCACGGGTGTGTGCTGGGATTCAATTGCCCCAACTCAGACAGTTATATGTGTGGGTAACCCAGGATTATATGGGTCTACCCAGAAACACTTGTGACACTAAAATAATGCCTAGAAATTGTGGTAAATACTGTTGAAATAAATATCAGTTCTGAGCTGTTTTATGAGCTGTAGAAGTTGGGGGCCCCGCAATGTTCACTTCATGATGGAGGTTGGTGAATTGAGCAGATTTCTTTGTGCTGCCTTTGAAATTGATGTATGGTATAGCTTCTTTTATTTTCAGCAGCACATGTGTACACCCATCGTTATTTCTTTGATTTGGCAATCAGAAAAACATGTGAGTTTTGCCAATTGTATTGTTAACAATGGTTGGCAATTACCATTAGCAGTATCTGACACTGTTGAAAAGGCAGTATTGCTGTCAGTAATGTGTAAATGTAATATTGTGAGGATTACCGCCAGGTGATGCCATAATCTCACCCAGGTGGTAATTTTTCAATAGTCTTTACACATTGTCCATCCCATACCCTAATCCCTGGTGGTTGGTGTTTCATATAGTCAACATAATCATAACACCAGAGCACAGTTCTCATATTAACTTGTGTGATGAAGATCTCAAACTTTGAATGGGAGCAGGAAGCAGCATACTACTCTCTAAATTGGGATCAAACAGACATTAACCAATATCTACTTTGTAGTTTGCTAAGAAGTGGAGATACCAAGAAATACCCACCTCGCTGAATGTGTATACTATTTCAGGTCCCGTCTCATATTATCAGTACATTTGATAAGTCAGGTTCACTCAATTTTTCAAAGACTTACATTTCAATGGTGTGTTTGCCATCTGGTGAAAAGAGTTAAACGTGAAAATGTTCGATAGGTTGACACTCTCCTGGGGTTTTGACTGCTTCACTAAATGTCCTTACTTGCTGTTATCTGTGAACTAGTTGAATTTTATCATTAAGATCAATCCCAAACCCTGACTTACTGGGTGATAGGACTTGATTTAGTATCTCTACCACCAGAGATCCAATTTCAGACGTATTCTGTGCCTCGATATAGATAGTACATACTGCGATACATAAACGCAAATTGTTTTCCTTAGAGAATACAACTGAGCTCTCTTTGCATCTGCATCCAGGGTGGCTATCCTTGAAGCACGAGGACTGATAATTTAGATGTGAGAATTTACATTTGTAATACATCCATTTGCTACACACTCTAAGTCACCTACAGTTTTGTATCTGACAAGGGAATCATAACAGCGTTGTGGTTATTGGAGTCGGAAAATGCAGGTAATGCACAGTCTAGGAATTAAGTTGCCCCACATTATTTCGTGAAGGCAGCTGTGGCTTCACCCGTCTCAGATAAAATAGATATGGAATTGAACTGATGATGATATGCTCTAAAAAATGAACAGCCTTTCATGGAGTTTCACAATGTCCCACAGTATCTAACTCGTTTTCTATGTCACATGCAATGCTTGCTGCATTAGACAGTGAAGATGTGATAATCACATGAGAGGTATCTTCTGTGTACTTACTGTGTTGTTCTACACAAGCAGTCCTCAGTTCCCCCTTAACATAGGATCTGGATTTTGGATGATCACCCAATTCAGAACTTCAAAGTCCAAATTATCCTATTTCTGGTTGCATGGAGACAGGACTTCTTTTACAGCCTTTTTCTGGCTCTTCTAAACAGTCAAAAAAAATGGACCCTATAAAAAACGTAGCATGCTGCCTAACGTTTCAGCATTATTATGTTACTGTCACATTTCCTGCACCTATAAATTATAATTTTTAGCGGATTTACCATGGGGGGAATTACCGTCTGGTAGATCTGCTGATATTCAGAGAAAATTTAGCAGCTTGCTGCTGGTGGAGAATCCTCCACTTTACCTCCAAAGATCAGTGAATTTATCATGACGTAGTTCTGCCAATGGTAAATCTGCCAAAAATCCCCATGGGGAAATACTGCCACTTATAATCCTGTGGTAACTTCACATGACTGAGTAGCGGTAATGGTAATTGAGTTTGGCAGTATTTTGGCAAACCCTACCCAACTTGTACCCTTTTACTCTTGAGTGATCATTCTTGGGAATCTTAACTTCTGTCTGGAATCTACCATCAGTAACAACAAACTGGGGGTGGAACTCATGAACAATTTAAGATTGGTACAGGTGATGTCAAACCCTGTTCATGTGGTGGGAAATACTTTGGATTGTGTTTTTGACATTATGTACCAGTTGCCGTTGCTTTTTCACTTCTTCACATTATGTACTCATTTCTGTTGTTTACTTTCAATCGATCAACTAAAACTGAACATTAAGTATACAAATAGAACAATTTATTTTAAGACAGTTTCTCTTTAACATTTCTAATTACCGACATGAAAATGTCATGAATTGGGATGATACCATTTCAGATGTAATTAATCAATTAGCCCCTGCCAAGAAGACATTTCTGGAAAAAGCACAGGATAACTGTAAACCTTGGTATAATAAAATCCTAAACTCTGTGAAAAAGACCATTTGACAATTATAGTGACTGTGGAAGAAAACTGTGTCCCCAATACCGGAAGATTAAATATAAAACATCTACTTTTAAGTGTTGTGATCTTCAACAAACTGAAGCTTCTACTTTCATTTCTACTCATTTAATCTCTGCCCTGACTTAATTAAGGCTCTTCTTTTTCTATGGACTTTGCTGCTTCCTTGTTGTCATTGGGATGCTAGACACTTGATTCCCTTCAGCATCTCTATTCCTTTTCTCCACCACATAAGCCTCCCCAGCCCTGGATAAGGGGTCTGCCCATCTAGCCATCTTTTAAATCAGGGAGATCATCAGTGGAGGAAAACCCAATCACCTCCAGATCTTGCGTCTTTAGCTGCTTTTCACATTTATGAAGGCTATTCTTTATTCTTGGATAAGTAACAGTCTTTTACTGAGCTACCAGAGTCCTCTTCTTCTCACCCTTGTCACCAGTACCATTCCTTATCGTGTTCTCGCTCTACTTCAGAGCTTTCTTTATTTTCTTCTGTATCTCTGTCTGATTTTGGTAACTATTTCTCTTCTAAGTTGACACTTCTTCATTACTCTACTTCTTTTAGTTGTTATTCCTTGTGTTTTGCATCTTAACCCTCTTCATTTTCAGTTTCACTTTCTACTTTTCATAATCTTTCTGACACTGATATTTCCTTTATTTCTAAATATCACCCTTCTGATGCTCCTTCTGACCTGGTACCTTCCTCCATTATCCCTAGATTGTATCATGTTCTCATCCCTACTCTTATCGAGATTTGTAATTCCTCTTTACGTTGGTTGACCTTTTCTTCAGCTTTCAATCATGCCTCTGTTCATCCAATTCTTAAAAAAAAAGGCATAATACTTCCTTACTGCCATACTACATACCCCATTTCTCTCATTATCTTGCTTTCCAAACTCCTTGAGTGTATTGTGTACACTCAGTTCTCTGTTCACATTAATCACTCTGCTCTTCTTGTGCTCTGTCAGTGTTAGTTCCATCCCTTTCACTTGAACAAAACTGGCCTTCTCTCTCTCTTTAACTCTTTATTTTCCACTTGGTATGTTAAACATTAATTTCTGCTTATCCTGCTTGATTTGTCAGCATCGTTTTGTACTGTTGACCACACTATGCTTCATTACACTCTTTCTCATCCTGGCTTCCAGCGTTCTGTACATAATTGGTTTGCCCCATTTTCCATTTATTTCTCCCATTCTCTCTTCCAAATTCTTGTTGCATTTCCCGTCTTCTTTTTTTTTTATTGATCTACTCTTCTCCTTGGTCCCTCCACCTACCAGCTATCTCCCATCTGCTCACCTATCCTCTTTTGATTCTTTATTTTCTGGGCTGCGGTCTCTTCAATGGCTTTCTTTTGAATATCAGTTACTTTTTCACTTTTTTTGTATCGTCTTGGCATGTATCCTTCTTATCTCTCTTCTCTGATTTTACTAACACTCCCAGTCTCAATTCCTTCTATCAGTTCTGCATTCTACTTGTGCCCAAACGTATTTCCATTATTCTCACTTTATGCACCTAAATTCAGGAATAAACTCCCTCTTGACCTTCAATCTTTGTCTTCCTTTTCTCTTTTCCGCACCCACCTTAAGGTCTATTTATTATCTACATGATGTTCATCCAATTGATTTGACCTTTAATATGTTGGGGTGTTTTTTTTTTCTTTCTGTTAGTCAAGCAATTTGGCAAATAGCACTATATAAATTAAAATAATAGAAAATACACACCTACACAACCATATGCAACTGATGAAACAGGAAAAAGATTATACTTTACAGTGTGCATATTCAAAAGCTCAAGTAGCAGTAAATAATTATTCAAGGTGTTTTCTGTACTTTCCTTTGACTTTAAACAGCACAGCAGTTTCTTCCGAAACATTTTCTAAAAACAAATAGTCCAGAGGAAATAAATCAAAGCTATTCGAGCTAATCTAAAATATGTAGGAGATTTAGTGAACCTGTACGACTCTGCGTCTTTGGTTACTGCGCAGGGATGTTTTTTCACCAAAATGCCAGGGGTAGCATTAATGAAATCACACAACCCTTGACCCCCATGATGGCATCACAGGAAGTGATGTAATTTGACCCTGTCCCCAAGTGACATCACAGGAAGTAATGGCACACAACCTTCAGAATTTTCAGATCCGTCTAGCACCCATGTTTCCAGGCGTTCTCATTTCAGCCAGATATAAGAACTGGGGCACAGAGGGAGGCATTATTTGTCCATGCTCACACATTTGGGGAAAGTCATTTTCCAGATTCAACGTGGAGTCTATATGTAAAACATACATCATGCAGCATTTGTAACAGGGTAACCAAAATCTCTAACACAGGCTTCAGCTAGTCTATGAAAAATCTATAGATTAATGGACACAAAAGTACATGTTATCTGTGGCATTGCTGTGTTAAACAATCCATAAAAGCACTAGCCTGGGGAAGCATGCACTGCTGTTTACCCAGGAGAAAAGTGCTGCACGAGCAAGGCCTGAAAATTAAATAATGACCAGGATTTAGTATCATCCAAAATTTGCTGGTTATAAATGTATCTATGAGTCAGCTACCACTACGATAGAAGAAACCTATTAGACTGGTCTGCGTGCACACAGGGGAGTGCACCTGATAATGTTATCTTTGCTGGAGTATAATACCTGGGAACGGTTCGTTCAATTCTTTCAATATACAGAGGACCCCCCCCCCCCGAATCCCATAGTTTCATTATCTAAGCGTAAGACTGGGGCCAGAGGACTTAAAAAAAATCATTTAATATAATATCATTGGTGCACACACATCCATGGCACCACATAGTTATTTTAAATTGAGTACACACCCAAGTTGCTTCTCACCAGGGACTCAATGGCAGACTTCAAGACGCACACTGCACCCTCCCCCTTTGTCAAACCTAGTGGTGCCCAATGGTGTAGCACAACATTTGATGGCTCCACTGCAAGCCATTTTTGCCCCCCAAGCTCCTTAACAAAGCACAGGGCACGCCACACCCCTTGCTGGTCCGTACCACCACATGTACACAATTTCCATGATGATTATGCCGCTGCAGGGGCGTACACTTCTGCAAGTGAAAGTAAATATGTGTTTTAACCAAAGCTTAAATGTTTAATGGACAGTGCCTGGTCCACAAATATAAAATCCACCTGTGGTGGCTGGTGTGTTTTTTTTTGGAGGGTGTAAATATTTGCCACAAGTATGTTATTGCAACGGAGGATAGCAAGGGAGCACATACAAACACAGATAGGTTTAAAGGGTAGGGATCAGGGATATTCTTCTCCCCTGAGAAAATGTTTTGAATAATGAGCTAAAATGGTGCATTACACAGCACACTTTCAGTGAAAATGTGGGTAAAAAGCCAACACGGTGGTACAAGGCCAACAATGTGGGTAAAAGGTCAACAATCGGTTTTGGAGGGTGTAGGGTAAATCATGAAATAAGCACAATAGTTTCAAGTCACCAAAAGTTCACAGGGCATTTCCCAATGCATTATCATGCTGGTCCTTGCAATCTATGCCAGTATAAAACACATGTTCATGTTGGCTGGCCCCATACATTTCCATGCTGGCTCGACCAACATATGGTAATATTCCCATATAAGACCATACTCATGTTCACTTTAAGATTTTTTATAGTATTGTTACCGGCACTGGGCACAAACTGGCTCTGTCAATATATGCCAGTATTGCTATGTAAGAACATTTTCCCGCTGTTTTGTCCATTAAAGGTGACATGTCACACTATGAAAACCTGTCCAAACTGGTTCCAATGTAAGCCAGTCTAGACCCATGAGAACACTTATCATAGTTGATTCATTGTAGATGCTCAGTTAATTAAATGTCATGCTACAGTAAAATAAATACAGGTCGCTACACCAAAACATCAGCCTAGCGAGGTAACACTACATATCATGCTTGCTTTTTTAAAGATGCTGGAGTAATACATGTCAAGCCACAGTAAGCAATGGCTAGACTGAGTGCAATAAAATTCCTGTCTAGTCAGGTATGACACACATGAACTTGGCTCTGCCCAAAATACCAGTGAAACATGAAAAGTCAATAAAGGATGTGGCAACATTGCTCCAGTGATCCCCAATTTCCCAGGGTCTTACACACATATGCATCCCCTTTCACCCACCGGTCACTCACCCGTATATCCCCTCTCACATTAACTCACACTGGATTCACCACACAGCCCCACGACAAACACTACCCAGAATATTCAAAAACACACTACCACATTCATACTCATTTGCCCACCACTCATTGCATTGTCTACACATGCACACACCTACTCACCCAAAACATTTAAAATATCATTGAATCACTTCTCATTCACCCACCAGTCACTCACACCTTCTCTTACATTCACTCATTGCATTCTCTACGCAGGCACACATCCACACACCCAGAACATTCAAAATACTCATTGCATCACTTCTCATTCACCCACCAGTCACTCACATCTTCTCTTACATTCACTCATTGCATTCTTTACACAGGCACACAGCCATCCACTCACTGCATTCTCTACACAGGAACACACCCACCCACCAAAAACATTCAAATACACACATCACATCACTTTTCATTCACCTACCAGTCACTCACACATTCTCTTACATTCACTCATTGCATTCTTTACACAGGTACACACCCACCCACCCAGATCATTCAAAAACACACATCACTTCGAATTTACCCACCAATCACTCACTAACACCTTCTATTACATCCATTCATTCCATTCTCTACACAAGCACACACCACATACCCAGAACATTCAAAAACATACATTACATCGCTTCTCTTTCACCCGCCAGTCACTCACACCTTCTCTTACATTCGTCCATTGCCTTCTCTACCCAGGCACAGACCCACCCACCAAGAATGTTCCGAAACACACCATTGCATTCATACACATTCACCCACGAGTCAGTCACTCACACCTTCTCTTACATTCACTCATTGCATTCTCTACACAGGCACACACCCACATATCCAGAACATTCAAAAATACACATCACATCACTTCTCTTTCACCCACCAGTCACTCACACATTCTCTTACATCCACACATTACATTCTCTACACAGGCACACACCCATCCACTCACTGCATTCTCTACACAGGTACACACCCACCCACCAAGAACATTCAAAGACACACATCACATCAAATCACTTATCATTCATCCATCAGTCACTCACATTTTCTCTTAAATTCACTCATTGCACCCTCGACACAGGCACCCACCCACACACCTAGAAAATCCAAAAACACATGTCACATCACATCACGTCTTATTCACCCACCATTCACTTACACCTTCACTTACATCTATTCATGGCATTCTATACACAGGCACACACCCACACACCCAGAACATTCAAAACCATACATCACATCACATCACTTCTCATTCACCTTCTAGTCACTCACACCTTCTCTTGCAACCACTCATTTCATTCTCTACACGGGCACACACCCACCTAGAACATCATTCAAAAACACAAACAATCAATCACTTCTCATTCAACCCCCATTCACATACATACATCTGACACACACTTCACACATGCAAAATATGCATCATATTTTATTTTTTAAAAGCCTTCTTACATTTTGCTTACAGCTCCGGTCCATCCTTCCAGGCCACCCATAGCTCCTCTGTGCTTCTCACAAACAGGAACCAGGAAGCTTCAAGAGCTTCCTGGTTCCTGGATGTGAGCTGCAAGGAAGCTGAGGGAGAAGGTGTTGGAGCTGAACGTGGCATATGACATGTGCCACGTGTCATGGTAAACCCCAACATCTACTGAGCGCCTCCCTGGCCAGGCCTTCACCCTGATACTTGTAAATTATAAAATAGAGAACAAATGAGGATGAGATACAAAGGGATGAATATTAAGATTGTGGGAGGCACATCAACCCTGCAACTAACAAACACAGTTTTTTTCAATTCCTACACATAAATGGCATTCCAAACTATTCAGGTTCTAGATAAAATATGCACAATTGAGTTCATTGTTTCAACAACAATAAAATAATGGAGGGACCATATAATAAGGTTTGAATATCACAGAAAATAAAACAAATTACGTAAACGTTTGAAAACGGAAAAAAATATGTATTTCTCGTTTCACATGATTTGTAAACAATCAATTGTGTTTGTGTTTTCCTAGGCCACTCAAATTGAGTGTGTACATATTTCCATATAACATTGTCATACAATGTACAGACTAGTATAGTATTTAAGAGTTAACTGTTTTTTTTTAATTGTTCCTTCCTTGTGGTCTTATTAGTTCTTGGGCATGTGTGAGTAAATTTATGCAAATTATATTTAACCTGCTTGTCTGTGCACTGCAGCAAAAATTGTACAGATTGCAAACAGCGCCTATGTTTGTTTTTAAGAAAAGAGACAATTTAATCCACACAACAAACCAATTCCAACGTGGTGAAACCCACTAATCATCCTTGCCTAGTCTTTTGTGGCATTCCTCCTATTTTGGGATATTTCCCATGTGGGAAATGTGTGCCACTTTAAAAAAGACAAACTGGTGTTCACTTACTACATCTGGCAGATAAGACAATATAGAAAATGCTTCACTAAAATCTGTTGATAAATGATAATTTGCCATTGTGATAATACATTGGTGCAAATTAGGGAGTATCACTCCAGAATCTGCACTGGTTAGTTAGTAATTCCATTAGTAAACATAATATGGCAGCTGCCCACTAAGATCAGAGCCACAAACAAGTGATTTATGAAGTGGTGAAACCAGATAAACAAGGTATACAGAATCAATGTATGGAATATTATCAAGGCTGGTACACAGGTGTATACTACTATGGGTGTATAGTAGACTTGGTCTAAATGAGTTGATTGATTAGACACTGCTATGAAATTGAGTATCCCTTTATGGTATTATGCACCTTATCCTAGTGCTCTACTCCAACCTTTAAAATGTCCTACTTGTATATTCAACCAGACAGGCATATGCACATACTCTTGTGGCAAATCATTTGCTTTACATCTGAGGATGCTATCCAGATTTAAATCAAGAAGGGTGTATTGTATACAAAGTAATATAGCTACCACATTAAGAAAACATGTGTACAAATGTATTCATATGACACCTGTCCTAACTTTTAATCTGTATGAATAAATAACCCACCCCAAGATGACGACACAACATGAGGTCAGTGCCATCATGCTTCATTCTGACAAAAATCTACATACATGATTGTATAATTGCATCAAGGATTGTATTGACACAACTAAATATGATTATGAGAGAGACTGTTAGTGAACTTTGAACACTCTCATATCTTCCCTTTTAGATGCAGGTGAGAGGTAGAACTCAAAATGAAAGCCCATACTATCAGCATTAGGGAACTAGATGGGGACCAATACTGGTAGTGCAGTTGGCTCTGCCACTTAAGTATTTCCTATAAAGGAAATCTCTGTCTTCCACCTATTTTCCACGACAATTTTGAAAACAAAAAGATTCAGAATACTAACATTTCTTCTGGAAGAACAAGTAAAGAAAGTTGAACTAAAAATCAGGTAGTTAATCCTTTTTTAAAAATACATTGCTCACTATGGACAGAAACTAATGACTTTGTTATATCTTTCTAGATGTGCAAAATTAGATACATAAAAAGAAATTAAATGATCCTCAGAGTGACAAGGAACATTTGTTGCATAGACAATCAATTTAGATATGATTTGACTCATATGTAAATATGTCCAAGAAATTATGGAGACCCTGAGGAAGGCAGGGAATTATAAAGCAATTATGTCCAAAATGCCGAAACAAGCCCTCATGTTGTACAAAAAATATGTAAAATATGCACACAGTAATATGTTCTGACAAAGAAAAACATGGAAAATAACTTGATTGATTGCACAGATGTGGTTTGTGTCTGTTGTTTAATTGTATGTTGATAGATGAGTACTGTTATAACCTAAACAAAGAAAGTGTGTGATTCTTGTTAAATTTGGACATGATTATTTTATTTTAATAGAATTGAAATAATAAACATCTTTTTCTATTTGCTGAATTGTTTCAGAACACATTCTTATATTGGAAATGAGAATAATTGTTTCTGTTTTGATTGTTGTCAAATTGATGTGCATGTGTGAATGGCATTTTCTTCAGTTAACCTTATCTGTCATTATCTATTGGAAGTAATATTTTTGCCGTGGTTCCACCAAAATAGATATGGCATTCCCTTCCTCTTGAGTAAAGTAACCATGTGTTGTGCTGCTATTCCCTGAAGTACCCTAAACATTATTAAATTGTTATTATGCCTAGAAACATTCCCACCAATAAAGGACTGTCAATATAAAAATAAAAGCCTGACCTATAGGTTTGTCCAAAGTTTGTTGTGAGCTGGCATTCCATTGTGTTACAAACATTGCCCTGTTATATACTAAAACCTTAAAAAATGTTTCCAAACTTAACTTATAAATATTGTGCATGTGAATGTTTCTATAAAACAGATGATTGTGGAGCTCAACAATATAAATAACTTGCAAGCAACACCAGTAATTAATTAATTAAACAAATACAGTACACAGTGCCAGAATATAACCTGCTTGAAAAAGCACCAACAATATATTATAAATCAGCATAGGAAGGACTCCTTCTGAGAGATCTGAGATTCGTTCACTGCTGATCCCAATAAGTTGTTCCTATAATCTGATGAGAGCTGAGACAGGTTCTGCTTTTCTACTAAGGTCCATATATGGAACTTCTAAACCTCTGAATGAAAAGTTATTGCAGTTTGACTTTTTTCAGATCAACAGTTCAGACATTTATATTCACCAGTAACTGATTTTAGAAATGTTAAATATTTAGGCTTTTTTCAGTTTGCATTTTATCTTTATAATAGAGAAGGCCCAAGGGCTGTTATTGGGGGCTGTGGATCACTCAATGGTCAGCCTGTGCCCCACCTGACGCTGATTATACTTTTTGGACCCAACGTTGGTATATGGCAGTCTGTAAATAAAAATGAAATATGGGCTAGTAAGGGCACATAATTCCCACAGCATTCTGTTTCTACACCAAGAAGTGGGTGTCATGGGAAGCCATTCTGAGATGAGGCAGCATAGGATGGAAATACCTGCCACTGTTGCAAAGGGTGTAACACTTATGCAGTATGTAGGAGAGACCAGGCACAACCGGTCAGCCCGTTATCAATGGTGGAGACACATGAGGGCCAGAGGTAGGGGGTGAGAGATCATTGTAGAATTGGACAACCAAAGATGAGGGTCAATGGCATGAGGACATGACAACACTGCTGAGCGTCTTCCTCTGTGAAGCAAAAACTATGGGCACTCCCAGAGATTAGTGCCTGGAATGTATTAACTCTGCTTGAGCTAATTAAATTGACTTTTCCTAATTTTCTTCTGCTAATGAAAATAACCTTTGATTCGTTGGTGAGACATGGATGAAATTGTTCCCCAAACATTTGTCTTGCACAGTCACGTCCTAAATAGAAATTCTAAAGGAAATATTAATTAAATGGTTGAAAAGCTATTAAAAAAACAAAAAATGCTGCTTCAACCCAGTCCCATTCACCTTTCCCTAGAGGAAAACTTCTATTGAACACAGATATGCCTTTAATTGGTGTGTGTGTCGAGAGGCAAATGAGCATGTCATCCATAGAAACTGCCCCTCTCCCGGTCCAATACTGCACAGGTGAGAAGCGTTACTCACTAAGACAAGCAACACAATTTAATCTGAAGATGGCACAAGTAAAACCAAGCTAACATTGCAAAATTACATTTGCACGCATTAGACACAAAGCAAATATGCATTCACCATGAAGAATCCACATACTAGGTCAAAAATGCATTTATACATCAGCAATATTAACATGGCATCCATAAAGACGTGAAGAATACCATCACAAGCAATGTGTATGCTGAATGCAACATGAACAACAAAAGAATATAGCTCACTAGCATAGAAACGCAGCAGAAATGGGCAGCCATCTTTTCCGAAATGGAAGACATAGCATGCTTCTAGGTCAATGAAAGGCCTCAAATTTCATGAGAATTTAAGATGCTTTAATCACAGAAATACATATACATGTCGAGCTAGACAGTAGCTGGTAATCAGAGCCCAGGTTACTGAGAAATTAGGGAAGGTCTGAATGCTGCAGCAAAGGCATGAGATAATGATTGCCAGAGCAAGAAGAATACTCAGTCTAATTAAAGTCTGGACGAGCACAACCAACCATTGTGAACCAGGTGCAAGCGAACCATAAACATAAGAAGACCCCAAGATGAATAACTCAAGCGTGTCCCTAGTGGAAAAAAGAACCATAACACTAATGTTAGCTAAAATCCCCAAAAATTCAGGGGGAAATAATTCCAAAAGTGGTCTTATCTTAGGTGACCATTAAATTAAGAAAACTGTCTATATATTAGCCACAAACACAGATTGGACACCGGTCTCACTGCTCACGCATATTCCTAGACACAAGACGCTACACAAGGCCAATTACAAAGAGCTCACCCTGCTCATGGCCTCGGAATAAGAGATGGTATTTTCTTTCATTGAAGGGAAAACAGTCCATGGACCTCTCTCCCCCTATTCCTATTTGGCAGTTGCCCAAGGTTGGTCAGCACAGAGCCAACCAATCAAAACCCCAAATGTTAGGCCCGTAGGTACATTTTAGGCTAACCAATAATATATTGTAGAAGTGATGTCTTTTTATTCTTATCAATTTAGAGGTGGTATCAGGATGAGCCATCAGATTGTTATTACCCAATCAGTGGTTTAACACCATAGGATTCATATGAAGTCAATGCCCTTAAGCAATCCCCTCATTCCGTAGGTTTTGGTAACTGTGAGTGTATAATGATGTAGTTGATGACACATTCGTGGTATAAAAATTGTTAGTTTTGATGAGCACGCTGAAAGCAATGACTTTTATGCGTGTTTGCTGTCCACACTCTATTTAGATGTTAATATAGCTGGGTGTTGCCTTATGGAGTCTGTTTTCCAGGCTCCTGATTCTCTTTATAATTTTGGGGTTTTCCCAAGCTGTCATAACAGGTTTAAATTAAATTCAATGAAAAATGGGTCACCACAGTCCATTGTAAATATGAACATGTGTCCCATGGTGCACTGCTGCAACTGAGGCTCTTTAGTAAAGAAAACATTGCCATCTGTTTTTTAATCAATTTCAGTTCATTTTGTTGTAACTTTGCTGAACAACAATGGCAATTTCGTGGTAACATCGTAGGAAATGTACATGAGAAAAAAGGAGAGGGAGGAGCAAAACATATCTTTTTAAAAAGTATGCCAAAACACCAAGTGTGTCATTTTGCAAACAATGTCAATTGCATGCAGTGGGCCACCAACATTTGTAATTGCAAGCTGTTCGGCTCCTGCTTGCAATATGAAACATCTACAAAACATGTAAAGTTCAAGAGTAAAAACAGGATAAATTACCTTTTTTCATCAGGTTTTCTGTCTGTTTTGTATTTAAATGTAAATTCCCTTCAAAACTATGCTTTGAAGACAGCATTTGCTATGGATTAATTTTGAATGCTTTTATCAGGTGATAAAGAATATATATATATATATATATATATATATATATATATATTCAGTAACAAACTTTGTTAAAGGGACGTTATGGTTAAGTTGCGCTACTAAAAACCTATGAAATTCAGTAAAAAAACGTTGTTAAAGGGACGTTATGGTTCCAAGTAAAACCGGAAAACCCCTGAAATTGGCCAGTTATGGTAAGTTAAACAACCATAACTTGCGCCACCACTGTGCACTGCTAAGACCAACACCCAGCACATCAAAGATGACATCACAAATGTTATTGATGACATCACTGATGACATCACATGTCTGGCTCCCCCTTTATTCCTTTACTGACATATCTAGGGCACATGGTTTTCTTCAGTAGGAGGCAGGAAATAACAATTGAAAAGGTACTATATTAGTAGATTTATCCCTCAAGTTTTTTTTTTTTTTTTTTTACAGTAATTCTCTTAGGGTCCAGTCATATCATATGAAACATATACATAAGGGACAACGTAGGCTTGAAAGACAGCAACTGTTTCTGTGCATTAAGATAATCATTAGGGTTATCAGCACTTTTGATATTTCTTTTTTTATTACTATACTTTCCCTGTATATATTCATATTCGTACACATTTTACTCACACTACTTTCTTTAGGGTGCAGTCACATCATGTGATACATAGGTAAGTTGCACCTTTGAAACAGAATAATCATTTCTCTACAAAAAGATAATTAGTTAGGTTATGAACACTTTCTGCTACTGCTATTGTTTTTTTGCTTATTTCACTTTCCATGTATATACTCATATTTGTATGTGTTGTTATTTATTTGTGTTTTGTCTGTAGTAAGTAGGTTTTATTAGCTACTTATTACATGTGTAACAGTATGAAAAACTGTAATAAGAAAGTAGTTATCATTTCAGTATTGAATATCACAAAATTATGTATATTACACTTCCATCATGTATGCTGCACACAATGCGTATGTTTCTACATGAAATGATAGAATTTATAATAGAATGTATTTATATCAATGTATTGATTAATGCACAAATTAGCTCATGACATTTATGCAAATGATCCTTGACACGTTTTTGTGAAAAATTATAATAAGAATGCATTGCACTGACTTTTTATGAAAAGTAAATGCACATGTGATGTCATCAATGACATTTGTGATGTCATCTTTGATGTACTGGGTGTTAGTCTTAGCAGTGCACAGTGGTGGCGCGAGTTATGGTTGTTTAACTTACCATAACTGGCAAATTTCAGGGGGTTTTCGGTTTTACTTGGAACCATAACGTCCCATTGACAACATTTTTTTTTACTGAATTTCATAGGTTTTTAGTAGCGCGTAGCGCAACTTAACCATAACGTCCCTTTAACAAAGTTCTTTTACTGAATTCCATAGGTTTTTAGTAGCACAGCTTAACAATAATATCTCTGACTTTATGTACATGTAACATGGAACATACTGAACCCCCTCTACTGAATCTGATGTGCCCAAACTCTTCCTATGTCCACGGACAGCCGCAGACAACAGCAGCACTACCCAAAAAGTCTGGGGGGTATCTTTAATTGTTATATCATAACATGAACACTGCACACATTATATATAGTAATAAATAAGAAGTCTAACCCATATATATAATACATCAACCATTCATTTAAATACAACATGTTATAAAATGGACTATACCAAAAAAAGAAAGATAGGCTTCCAACATGATTACCTCACAGAAACTCCACAACTAAGAGCAGCATCAGATCTACAGACCAGTAAGAACACACCTTACCAGAAGCTAGTAAGTGTACTTCATTTTACTCATTTCTATAATTTCTGTATTAGATACAAAAAAATGTTTAGTACTCTGAAGTGGCTAGATGATCGTTTCCCACTTGAGGAAATGTCTGAAGATAGTGAACCTAATGGTAGACACTTTTCTATATAAACCAATTAATAAATATTTTTTTATATACATTTAACACATACATTGTTTTGTTTGAACAATATAAAAAACTTTGTGGAGGATCACTTGAAACAAAAAACTAGATACCATTGTCCCACATGCACCTCTCCTCCCTCACCATATCCCAGTCAATGATCCCCAAACCCTCTCCATGAACAAAAACGTTTTGATGATACTTCCATCCCTTCTTCACCTCATATGAATCCTCTTGAAACCCCTAATTCTCCTGTGTTTGTCTCAGTTTCTGCTTCACCTTCTCTGTGATAAATGTAAAATCCATATATAATAAAGTAAAATTATTGTATTGTGTCATAATTCATTTCTTGTTTTTTTTTGTTTTTGAAAGCAGTTGAGGTGTCCGCGGACAGCGCGGGTGTCCGGAATGTCTGTAAAGAAACGAAAATGGAGGTGTCCTAATAACACTATACCTGTCCGTATTGTTCGCAAGCAAGTCCAAACTGTTCTAAGAACACATTCGGTGTCTGGGATGTCCGTAATCAAAGTAACACATGCGGTGTCCTGAAAAGTTCATAAATAAACAAAATGGGGGTGTCCTGAGGACGCTAGACCTGTCCGTGCTGTTCGTAGGCAGGTTGAAACTGTTCTAAGAACACATCAAGTGTTCCAGGATGTTCGTAAATAAACAAAATGGGGATGTCCTCAAGACACTATGCCTGTCCGTATTGTTCGCAGGCAAGTTGAAAGTGTTCTAAGAACACAGGAAATATCCTGAAATGTTTGTAAATAATCAAAATGGGGGTATCCTGAGGACGCTGTCCGTATTGTTCGCAAGCGAGTTGAAACTATTCTAAGAACACACGCAGTGTCCTGACATGTTCGTAAATAATCAAAATGGGGGTATCCTGAGGACGCTGTCCGTATCGTTCGCAAGCGGATTGAAACTGTTCTAAGAACAAACACCTGTTCGTAACTGTTTGTTTTGCTTGTGTCGCACTTTTAATTAGTTTCAGGACCCGAACAGTGTCCGTAGAACACCAACGCGCATGCGCAAAACAGTTTCAGTGCATTTGGTGTCCTGTGGAAACCCGTTCCCTTCACTGACATGTTCGCGAAGTCATCATGTGACCGCGCCCACGCTGAGCGTGTGTTCTGACTGCGGACATTGTTTGTGTCCCCGAACAATTTAAAACTATCTTTTCAGGCAATCCACAATATTTTTCAATAATAAATCACCATAGCACAAGTCCCAGACAGTAATCCTGACTTTCTACATACTGTTTGGGACTTTTTGAACCTTTTTTAGTGTTTTATCTGTCCACGGACAGCACAGGAGTCCGCAATCCGTGCACAAGTACCCCTATAAAAGGCCACACCCTAGAGCTCATCCTCATTGTGTTTCTGGCTATTTTACAGAACGCAGTGTATTTTTCCTGCCAATTTTCGAGATTTATTTCTGAAACCTGATGGCATCCCTGGCTGCACTACTGCCACCTGGTGCTATATCTGCCTCAGCACCACCCCCACCCCCTACACCACCACCACCTCCACAAGGGCCTGAACAGGGGAACAGGAGTGAGGATACAGAGGAGGATGAAGAGGATGATGAGAATGAGGTAGTGGAAGTCCCTACTACCAGCACTCGCCGTGAGTCTTGGGTGTGGCGGTTATTTAACATTCATGGTAACGTACCTAAGGCGCGTGCGAATAAAGTCACCTGCAACAAGTGCAAAATGGTACTGAGTCGCGGGAGGCTTGGTTCGTACAGCTTTGGTCGACTACTATGAAGCGACACCTAAGGTCGTTCCACAGTGGGGCCATTTGCAAGGTTGTACCTTGCGAGGAGCGTAGTAGGTTGACTTCCGCTACTACATCCTCCATTTCCGATCCTGTCACCACAAGGAACACTCCTGTGGGACAGCGTATTCCTCCAGCTGCCTCACAGGCCATTCACAAAGCTGATGACCCTTACCTTTGGAGGGTCACAGTTGTGTGTATGTACTGCGATGCAGTACTCTGCAGGGGGGAGAGACTTCAAAGTGCTTTTGAGACTCTGGTCTCAGAGCACGAGAAGACCTGCCCACTACCTAAGTAAGGCCCACCCTACGTCTTCCTCTCCCCACCCACCCTTTCTTATCCCCGTGGTTGGTGTCCCCCCTTACCCTCCTTTTCCCTCCTCTCCTTGTGTGTCATGTGTAAAAAAACAAAACAATATAAAACAACAAAAATAAAAAAAGGCTCTTTTCAGAGCCACCCTTCACAGTTTAAAAATAGAAGTGGAAAATAAATGGAGCAGGACCTTGTGTATTTTTTAGAAGTCTGCGGACAGTTCGCGGACATCTAAAATTTTGGGGTGCTGCCCTATCATAACCATTGCACTCTTGTCTGGGAGGAAGTGGTGGCTCTGAAAAGAGCCTTTTGGTGGTGTTTGTTTGTGTTTGAAAAACTTGAAATGGTCAACACCTACTACAAAATGTATGGCTGTAATTCCAAAAAATGTTGCAATGCATTTCGTACATTTCTCAAAAAAATCTGATTGCCAGCATAAGTAAGATGGACTCCATCTCTGCGAAAAATGTATGTGCTACAAAACATAATATTTTCATTGTGAAAAGAGGACATGCCAACATCTCTTAGAAAGGCACAAACAGCCTTATTGACATTGCGCATCGCTTTCTCCATTTGTGGACCAAATGAAGAAGAACGCAGCCACATTTGTCTCTGCGCAATCCGAGAAAAAATTACTTGAAAATTTGGAAACATGTCCATGACCTTCCCAGGTCCATCTTTCATTGCCAATTGCAAAGAAATTCCAGACACATCTCCTATACTGTATCCTCCCGAATGAATTACAATTATGTCTGGATGATGCTCTGTCTCCAAAGTAGCACAGAGAGGTAGCAAGTCCAACCACTTCATTCCACGTACTCCATGCCGGTGCACTTCCACATGTGGGAATCCAAGATCTACAGCTACTCCACAGCTTTCTGCATGCACCTTCAACCAATGTATCCACGAGTCTCCCAAAATCCAAACAATCTGTTTTCTGAAACACACAACCATAGCTATCTGTTCTTCTCTTAGGAAAAAGAGTATCTGACAAACTCTCTCCTTGCACAACACACCCACTAAACTTTACTGACCAATCTCTTGCTCATTCTCATTTGCATGCCTCCCACCCCAGAATCCCTGTATGTAACACACGATGTCCGAGGACTACCGCCATGTCCGCGGACATATCGTAACATGGACAGTCATTCTAACATTTCCATTTCACTCTCTGTGCCATTCCCTCATTGGATATAGCTAAGCTGTCACACGACCATCCACCAATCACATCCAAGACCTCTACATCTAACTCCATCATCATAGATCAGCACTTCAAATGTACTGTTAATCACTCTGAGTACAAGTGTCATACCATTGGAAAGCACCTTCTACAAGAAATACTGTTTAAGTCTCCAAGATTTCTACTTGCAGCTGCATGCATTTCCATATGGATGAACACAAAGTACAGGTATGCATATTTTCTGAATAGTACATGTACAATTCTTATACATTCATGGTCCTGCTAAATCTAGAAAAAGAGTTCTGAAATCATACAACAACATAGAAACAATAGCCAGAAATGATCCCAACAGCCAAGACATTTTAAACAACAATTTGCTAGACACATACTACCCAAACAGAAGTACCACTTTGGAAACCATGTGTCTATACCACATAGCCCAAAACTTCACATACAAAAAATAATATAAAACCCGATGAAAAAAAAGGTAGATACAGAGTGACTAATTGTGAAGGTAGCTTAGTAAAACTCACCAAACCAAATTTAATTAATCATATCAAATTATCATTAAAGACTCCTCAACATAAAGAACTATGTTACATGTCCCTGCTACAACTCTTTATACCATGGAGAAAAGAAGAAGAAATACTAGATAACTATGAGTCCTACGAAGATTCTTCCAAAGCAAATTAAAGCACTATAACTGATGTAAACTTCACACACTACAAAACAATGTTGCACAATGAACAGCAACACGAAGACGAACTCCAGGCCCAGCCAGATAAGGACACTCCTGACAGTAGTCAACCTTCTGTAACAGGAAGCCAAGAACCACTGGGACAGCCACTAATAGCAAATGAGGCAGAATTAGCTATGACGGAAGTAGAAAACACCATGTGTCAGTATGAAGATAAAGAAGACTTAACTATACTACAATCAAAACTAAACAATGATCAGCGTATCATTTTTCATGAAGTAACAAAAGAAATTGCACATGGTGTAAACATGAAAACAAACAATGCACCTGCCAAAATTACACCCAGTGGTGAAGCTGATTCTCGCAAAACATTCTTAATTAAAATCATCAGCAAATTCCTTCAACAATTGACAAACAACAAACTGTCAGCTGTTGTCACTGTTCCCAAAGGTTTAGCTGCGTACAACATAGGCGGTGTCACTTTACACCGATTACTACTACTGCCAGTAGAACACCAAAACAAATTAGACTATTACAAACTTTCTACAGAAGCTGCAATGGAACTACGCAGAGTATTAAAACAAATGAAAATGCTACTAATAGATAAAACGAGCATGGTCTCCAACCTATTGTTGGCTTTGATTCACCTCAGAGTACACAAAGTACTCAAAACAAACTACTAAGAGCTCTTTGGAGGAAAACACATTATTGTTTTCGGAGATCTTCTTCAATTGACACCAGTGAAAGGTGAGCCTATTTTTAAAACCTTAGGACACAAACTCTGCCATAAAACGGTTGGCAGCATAGGAAATGTCAACCTTTGGCAAGATTTCCAATGCAGAGATTTAACAAAAAACATGCGGCAATCTGCAGATCTCACTTATGCCAACATCTTAAAAGTATTAGAGTTGGTATACTATCTCAAGAAGCACAAGCAATATTGAAAACCCAGCACATTCATGCACTTTATGGCGATAATGCATGTGCTACGGATGTTATGGAACAATTAGTCCACAAAAATGTCAATTGTATGGCCTTAATGCCAACTCTTGCAAGCTGTTTCAAATTCAATGAAACAATTTTAACAAAAGAAATGCAACCAATAACTGAAATTAGCGCCACAGACAAATTAGACGTACATGGTATGACACTACCCATGTGTGAGCAAGCCACAACAAGACTAAGGAGGTCATTACAACCCCGGCGTTAAGGGTTAACGACGGTGTTAACCCTTAACGCCGGATTCCCACTTAACGCCTGCTTTTGGCAGGCGTTAAAGTCCATGGCGCGGTACGGCCATGCACCCAAGACTCTAGGCCCTGGCCACAACCACCGCAGCATATCACACACATAGAGTCAAACATTTTAACTATGCCATATGGGCACTTTTAATGTCTGAGAACATTATGAGTGTTCTTAGAACATTTTCAACTTGCCTGCAGACAGCATGGACAGGTATAGCGTCCTAAGGACACCCCCATTTCGTTTATTTATGAACATTTCAGAACACTGTCTGTGTTCTTAGAACAGTTTCAACTTGCTTATGGACAATATGGACAGCGTCCTCAGGACACCCCAATTTTGTTTATTTCCGAACATTTCAGGACACTGCGTGTGTTCTTAGAACAGTTTCAACTTGCCTGCGAGCAATACGGACATGTGGAATCAGAAAAATATAATATTAAGGCTTTTACACCATGCAAAGAGAAATACACTGACACAGGCTTGTAAAGATTCCCAGAATCTTTATTGCAACTCTTTTCTTTTCACAAAACAAAGTACACAAATAGCTATTTGGCCATCAATACATCACAGAGACCACCAGCAGGGTTCAATGTGAGCAGTGAAAAGGATTTGCTAGCTGAACATCAGCGTATTTATACAGTTTGTTATAACGATGTCCAGCCTCCTACAAGTTAATCATGTATTGGGCCAGGGTCGCGCCAGGTTCATTCCTAATTTACATATCTCGTGCATGCGGTTTACTTTTTAACACATTTGCTAACACACACTATTATTCTCTAGGTTTAACTTTACACTCTTTACACATTGCTTTAATACAGATCATACAGATGTTTCACATATCGTGTTTAGATAGCGTTATTGTTCTTGTATACTTGTAGGTTAACATCGCCGATTCAAGTAATCCCCTGATCCCGAGGTCAACAAAGGACAAGGTCTACATGACCCTAACATGTAGCCTGAAGGCAGGTTGGACATTAACTCTCCTACAGAGGTTGAGGAGGTTAAAGCAAGAACAAGAGAACACAAGACTGCCATTTTAGGCCACAGGGTGACTTTGTACAATAAACTGGCGGCTTTAACCTAAAATGGAGGCTTGATTCACTTAAGGTCATGACCTTGCAATACGGCTTTCCTCGCAAAGCGACTGGGCATAGGCCAACATATACAATGAGGATGAAACAATATTATATCAGTTCTAACAAACCCTCCTTTTGGCCTATGCCAAGTACTAAACTACCTTCAATCACTTTGCGACTAACTCCACATTTCAACGTCTATACACCCCGAATCATTGTCGGACATATCTATTGCCATTAAATCAGACACTAGAGTTTCTTTCAACACATACTCCTTGGGAACCTTATCTGGGGCGTATATTTTATGCCCTAATACACTTGTTGCTTACGCGCAAGACCCCCCTAATACTGAGCATATACCACGGAGACACTGTATACAACAACAAAGGAACAGAAAACTTCCCAAGATAATCAGCAGGGCCGAAAACAACTTCCATCCCCACGACCGTAGGAGGTCCCAAAACCATGCACTAAGTTCCCAGTTTCCCTCAGGAACTTGTACTTCTGAACTAAGAACTTGTAGATTTTGGATAGCCCTAAAGATCGTTGGAGAGGAGTCTGGTACGTAAACGCAGCAAGCGGACACCACTAATTTACATACTTCTCCACGCTCAGCCAGAATGACATCTAATGCCATCCGGTTCTGAAGAGCCACTAATCTTATCGCTTTCTGTTCTAACGTCATATTATAGAGTATGTCAGGGGTCCGGTTGATGGTTCTCTCCAATACTCTCGCTAGTCCCCTGATATCTTCTGAATTCGTAATTTGCCCAAAAAAATGGCACAAAGGATTTCATGATGTCTCCTAGAGTTTGCGCTGGAGTATCCCCTTTCACGCCTCGTCGTGGGCGAGTCTTCGAAATTTCTGCAGTACTGGCAATAAATACCCCAGGTAATAGAATCCCTAAATAACAGGTTCCTTGCCAATCCCTGGGCAACCATGGAAATGCCACATTACCGCAAACAAAATAGACAGGTTCACCTACGTACAGAGGTCTGTTCTCACTAGTCAAATTCGCAACGTTGGCGCATTTCCTAAAATTACCCATTGACCGTGTTCCATTCCTCTGTATGCAGAAGGATACTGAATCGGGGCTATGGTTAACAGAATAAGATGGAGGCGTGGCATCCTTATTGCCTATAGGAGCCATTTTGAAAGAGATCAAAGACTGAAAAGGACGAGACAATCTATCAGAGGGCCTAACAGAAGCAACGTTTGGCTTACTCCTCTTTGCAAAAAGCGAGCATCCCAGGGGCATCAAAACATGTTTTTCAAAACTATTCAAATTTGTACCATCAAAGTTCACTGAGATGCTGTCATTACATCGGCCAAAGAATAGTGCTCTAAGAGAAGCATAACAAGCAGTTGTCAAAGGTAAAGGATGAATATACCAACCAGCCCCTTATCCCCATGTTGCGGTAGATGTGAGCAGATCCAGCAATTGGTCCTGTTTAAAATTGCATGCGTGGCATTCATTATTAACAGAAGGGTATTATTCTGATAGTTTCGTCTATGTGAAGAATCTCTAGGCGATAAGGTGTGCAATTGCACGGAAGGAGTGGGGAAAACAGATACATTTTCAACAGGTAAAAAGTCCTCTAGCGGGTATGCTTCCTCCAGATACCATAACCCAAAACCAATAGTTACTAAAAACCCAGATATTATTACAAAAAGGCAACAATATACTTTGGGGGTCCCATTACATGCTTGATCATTGTCTCTGCTAGTCACATATTTATCTAAAATATCGGTACGAGCGGTAGCAGGTGCAGGCATCGTAGTCTTCAATCGAAAAAACACTAATTGTTTATTTGCTGCCGACTCCAGTCGCGTGTCTTCTTAATGTCTTTCCCACAACATTTAGCCAACAGAATCCTTTCGTAGAATCGGGCCAAAAGGCAAGCCCTCAAATGATTTCCTCAATCGCACAGTTAAACCGTGCTGTACGTCTATTTCCTTGGACGTAAATTATACTTCACTATTTCTGGTGCCTAAGGATCAGAAAGCAAGGTGTTGTCACTTCCCACTGGAAGTGGCGAGTGAACGGAAATGGGATCAGAAAATGATTGATCCGGAAGTACCACTGTTGGAGAGTGCAGAGACAAGATGGCCGTTTTGTCTGGCCTTGCGAACTCTGGAACGGTCTCCGATACTCTTGTGTCGGTTGTTGATGTTTCGGGCACGTTGGTTACAGCAGTAGAAAGGGATTCTGTGTCTTCTGTATCGTATGGCACGGGCTCCGGGATCTGTTTGGTGTGCGTCGCATGGATCCAGTTCTTACGACCCACTACCCGCACGGCAGTCTGGGTGACTAGCAGGACCTGGTAGGGACCCCTCCACCAAGGTGCAAGGAAAGAGGACCTCTCAAAAACTTTTGTGAGGATCCAGTCCCCCGGTCGTAGACTGTGACCAGGACCCTCACCGTACAGGTAATGCCTCTCGCACCTGGTGATACATTGAAAACAGATTTTTAGTCAACTGGTTACAGTAAACTGAAAGAAGCACATTTTCTATATCCCGCAACGAGCTACTTTTTGGCATACCCCAAATATTAGCAGGCCTCGCCATCACCACCTCAAAGGGAGAGAGCCCAGTCTTAGTTTGAGGGGTTGTTCTCATCGACAGCAACACGATCGGTAAGGCGTCCGGCCATTTTAACTTGGTGCCAGCACACGTCTTAGCGAGCTTGTTCTTTATAATGCTGTTATGCCTTTCCACTAATCCGGCACTTTGGGCATGTCTGGGCGAATGGAACCGTTTGTCAATCTGTAATCCTTTGCATATTTGTAGGATTACAGCAGCGATAAAGTGTGGCCCATTATCCGACCAGATGACTCTCGGCAGTCCGAACCTACGAAAAAACTATTTCAACAGAGATTTTGCCGTGGTTATGGCCGTTGCATCTCTAACAGGGAAGGCCTCAACCCACTTACTAAAGGCACAAATGACAACCAATACATATTTAAGATTGTTGCAACATTCCATTTCAATAAAATCAAAGTGAATAACCTCAAACGGAACAGAAGGTGGAGCGAAACTTTGTCTAGGAGTCGAGGTACCTTTTCCTACATTGTGCTGCAAGCAGACCATGCACCCGTGGACAAAGCGATCCGCAATTTTGAAAATCTTATCATTGGCCCATACTCTGTGTGGCATTTTAGTCAATTTATGCGCGCAGACATGTGTCGGACCATGAGCCATAATAACCATCATTGTAATGTAGGCATCAGGGAGTAACCATTTTCCTTCAACATTGTCCACCCATCATCATCCAATAATCCTGCACCCTCAACCCATTTCTTGGTTTCCTCTATAGTAGCATCTGCTTGAATGTCTTTTACAGAATCAATACTTTCACCCAAAGTGCAAATATTTACAGTTTCTCTTACACCATACATTTCTGAACTAAAATCAGTGGCAGTTTGTTTAGCTATCTGATCAGCGAAAGCATTCCCTTTTCCTATATCATCTGTAACCTTTTGATGTGCTGCACATTTTATAATAGCTAACTGAACAGGGAGTGTGAGTGCTGAAAGTAATAGCACTATTAAAGTGCCATGCTGGATTTTCTTGCCATGTGAGGTCAAGAAACCTCGTTCTTTCCAAAGTCTACCGAAGTTGTGAACCACCCCAAAAGCATACTGACTGTCAGTATATAAATTTACTGTAAGCCCTTCAGAAATTTCACAAGCTCGAGTTAACACTATAATTTCTGCGGCCTGCGCGGAATTATGCATAATTCTTTTGGTTTCCACAATCATGCTTAAAGTAGTGACGGCATAAGCAGCCGTGGATGTACCATTCGGAAGTTTAAAACAAGAGCCATCACAAAATAGCTCTCCTTGTGGCCTATTCAAAGGCGTGTCTTTCAGATCGATTCTACCTTTAGTCTCTTGTTCTGTCACATAAAGGCAATCGTGTGACGTTTCGTCACTATCAACAGTATCTTGCGGGACAGGTAAAAGTTCAGCCGGATTTAATACACAACACCTCTGAATTTGAATGTGGGGAGCAAACAAGATCAATTCATATCTTGTCAATCGTGCGGAAGTGATGTGTTGCGTTTGAGTCCTATTCAATAAAATATCTACAGAGTGAGGTACCATTAGGGTTAACGCATGACCCAGGACCATTCCCTCACTCTGTTTTACAGACGCAGCCCCAGCGACAGCTCTCAAACAATCTCGGCAAAGCGCATGCAACAGGATCAAGGGCGGATGAGAAATAGCCGCACGGCCTATTCTTCCCTCCATGTTCCTGTGTTAACACATCCAAAGCACATCCATCACGTTCATGCACACACAACACAAAGGCCTTTTCATAATTTGGAGTTCCTAAAACCGGCACCGAACACAGCTTGGTTTTGAGCAGGTCAAATGCTGTCTGGTGTTCCAAAGTCCATGGCAATGGCAAAGAAATGCCCTTCTTTAACAAAGCCAGCATTGGTTTAATTGTTAACAAAAAGTTAGGGATCCACAATCTACAGTAAGAAGCCATACCTATCGGGGCTCTAACTTCCTTCTGCGTATTTGGGACAGACATGCCAGAAATAGTTTTTATTCGTTCAGGTGTCAACCGTCTTCCCTCCTTTGACACGAGATAGCCTAAATAGGCGACCTCCTGACAACAATATTGGAATTTTATGAGTGAAGCTTTGTGGCCATGTTTTGCTAGATGACAAAGAAACAACATGGTGCCTTCTTTACAGGCACTCTCAGAATCAGCAGCCAGAGGAGATCATTTTCATACTGCAGTAACGTGCAAGTAGTGGGCAACTCGAGAGTATCGAGCTGCTCTTTTAATGCCCTACTATAAATACTTGGATTCTCGGTGTACCCTTGTGGTGCACGAGTGAATGTGAACGAGCGTCCACCTAGGGTAAACGGGAACAAATACGTACTATCCTTGTGTATGGGAATGCTCAAAAACGCGTTTTTGAGATCAACAACGATAAAGTGAGTGGCAGAAGCCGGAATCATGGTTAGTATCGTTGTAACATCAGGTACAATAGGGAATTGAGGAGCCACAATTTTGTTAATAGCACGTAAATCAATTATAAACCGCAAGGGAATCGCATTATCACCTTTTTTGTAAAATCGGACTGTTACACAAACTACCCGTAATTTCCTCAATTACTCCACGATGTACACAATCAGAGTCTATACATTTCAAAGCCTGTTCGCCTTCAACTGAGATCTTATATTGTGGGATACGAGGCAATTTAACTCCATGTCTCAGAATAATTCTAACAGGTTCAATTTGAAGAATGCCCACATCATTATCATCAATTGCCCATAAGCATTTTGGAATATTACTTAATTCAGGCGGTAAAGGTTGAATCAAAAACTGAGAGGTGAGTGATTGCTGAGGTGAAATTGTTAACCGAACTCCGTCTGGAGAACAATGTATTACTGCATGCAATTCCTTCAACAGATTTAACCCCAGCAAATTTTCCCCACAGTTTGTGGTAAGTAGGAAAGGACACTGCTCCATGAAGGGACCCAGTGTTATTGGTACCGGCAAAGAAACCGGACAAACTACAGGTGTGCCTGAAAACCCTACGGAAACATTGGACTGCCCTGACAGGGGAATATTTGGAACCCGCGAATGATCAATGGAACATTTCTGTGCTCCCGTATCTACCATAAATAGATGCTTCCTATTTCCCACCGCCATCTCAACGTAGGGGCCTTTCTGATGAACGGGAATAGGCGCTGGTTCCAAATCCTGTTTCGGGCAATCCTAGTGGGACAGAATGTCGTAAAAAGGAAGCTCTTCAGAGAGGTACGCAGCAGAAGGGTGATCAAAAATGTTTCTATTATCCACATTCGAAACTTGCTTAACCTGTGAAGGAGGTTGCTGTAATTCTTGTGCAAACTCACCTCTGCCTGGGCCCCCTGCACCTGAGTGACCTCTGGATCGTCTACCCATGTTCCCAAATGACCTTTGCTGCAAGGTCGGACATTGTGCGCGCCAGTGGCCTTCCTGTCGACAATAGGCATACTGGTTAATGGTTACCGGAGCCAGGGGCGTACTTGCCTGTGGAACGTACTGACCTCTAAATTGATTACCCCCTCTAGGGTTTCTAGCAATTTGGACTTTTTGTTTTCAGGTCACCCCTTTTTTTTTCAAGTTTTTCCTTTTCATTATTCACACGATTTTCATGATACTGAGCCATGTGCAATACTTCTGATTGAGACTTCGCCTGCCAAGCGCTTTCGGAAGACATAATCTGTAACTGGATGTCAGGCAGCAATCCACGTACAAATTTGTTGACAAACAGCCTTTTCCTGTGAACAAACTGTGATACATAATGTGCAGGAATGTCCACTGCGAGTATTCCTCGTGCAGCATCGGTCACAATCTCAACTTTTGGGACAAATGTCAGAGGGACCTCTCTCATAGGCAACTGAGAAGTAGGTAGCTCCGAACGCTTACTAAGCAACAGAGCCAAATCAAGCGCTAAGGCAGTCGAAGAAGTATCAATCGAAAAGGCTCTCTTATAAACACTCAACAATTCTGCGGGACAACAAATCTTTCTTTTTACATACTCATTCTGCAGGTATTCTACCATAACCTGTATCACTTTCTTTTGCATTTGTAACGTATACTGACTATATGTGTCATATACTTCATCTGGAGTTATCGACATATCCGAAATCCATCTTATCGCATCCTTTATACAAATTTGCGCTTCCTCACCTTTTAATTCACGGCAAGGAGAAAACCGTTTCTGTAAGAACATAATACCCAAACTACCACCATCTGCTTCCTCATTCTGTAATCCTTCCAACTCCTTCCTATACTCAAAAATCTTCTCGACATGCTCATATACTTTCTCCGCAGTATCTCTGGACAACGGTAAGGCGTTCAAATCCTGTAACCCTTGTGGGAGATCTACATCATTTAATCTATTCCACATTATACTCTAATGAATCCCTAATCCTTCAATAAAGACATTTTCGAGTGTGGAAAAAACATCAGCTTGTTCAGCCTTCTCCATGCAATGTTTGGCCCAAGCAATCAATTCATTCTTTTTATCTGGGGACACAGCGTTACGAGTCACAACCCTTGATCCCGCTCCCTGGTCAACTACAAGCGATGCAGAATCACTTGGAAGATGAAGAGTAGGCACATTCTGAATATCAACGGGTGGAGGCAAGGGGGCAGGCAAAGGAGCGACGGCTGGAAGAACAACAGGAAGAACAACAGGGAGGACCGGAAGAGCTATAGGAGGGGGAATAACAACGGGAAGGGGCAAAGCACCAGGAGGAGGGACGTACAGGGGTGGCACAGAGACATCGGGCCTTCGTTCATGCAGAAGTTTATTAATAAATTCATCTGACGTATGAAAATCTCTTGAAGGGTAAATTTTTTGAATGCCTAATTGAAACGCTCTGTCCATGTTCCCAACTGACTCCAATTGTTTATTTTGATCATATAACCGTGCCTTTTCGACACTTGTCATATGTCGACGCATATGTTTCTCTCTACTCTTTTGTTGCTGCAAAGCTTCTGTTTTCCAACTGTGCAATAAGTCAAATGCTGCAGGTCTAGCCTTTTTCTTTACCAATACAGACTCTAGATATTCTATATGAGGGATTTCAAAGCTACCATTGGTTGACCACCGAATATTAGAGTTATGTCTGGTCTGTCTGTGCCAAATGTCATTAAATGCTATACTACCAAAGCCTTTCTTACAGTACATAGTACATGCCGGCGACCCGTCCTGTGGTGCGGGACGGCTATCTTCCAAAGATTGTCTGTCGCTACGGAACAATGCCCTAAAGCAGGCAGACATTTTCCCAGGCATATCAAAGTTCTGGTGTTACCTGGTCAAGTAATTGTTCTCGCTAGAACAATACGCCAAATCCAAATTGTCAGGGTTAGATTAAGAATCGGGTCACGATTCTCCTGACCAAAGGACTGGGAGGCCCGATCGGGTTACTAAGGACAATGCTAAGGACCCAGGTGTCTGGTGATTTCGGCAAATTTACCCACCTCGATATATGGACTCTCGTCAAGACGTCGTCTCAGGCTACAGCTCACCGTTCAGGGATCGGATCGTGCAGTTCTGTCGAGGAATTCACTTCTCGTCCAGAGTGGCTGTTTCTGTTGGCACCGTCCGATCCCGGTCCGATAGCCGAGCCAACCTTCAACGAGACGACGAAGACGAACTTGAGGGTGCCTATTCGGGCGCCATCTGTGGAATCAGAAAAATACAATATTAAGGCTTTTACACCATGCAAAGAGAAATACACCGACACAGGCTTGTAAAGATTCCCAGAATCTTTATTGCATCACTGTACAGTTCACAAAACAAAGTACACAAATAGCTATTTGGCCATCAATACATCACAGAGACCACCAGCAGGGTTCAATGTGAGCAGTGAACAGGATTTGCTAGCTGGACATCAGCGTATTTATACAGTTTGTTATAACAATGTCCAGCCTCTTACAAGTTAATCATGTACTGGGCTAGGATTGCGCCAAGTTCGATCCTAATTTACATATCTCGCGCATGCTAACAAACACTATTATTCTCTAGGTTTAACTTTACACTCTTTACACATTGCTTTAATACAGATTATACAGATGTTTCATATATCGTGTTCAGATAGCGTTATTGTTCTTGTATACTTGAAGGTTAACATCGCCGATTCAAGTAATCCCCTGATCCCGAGGTCAACAAAGGACAAGGTCTACATGACCCTAACATGTAGCCTGAAGGCAGGTTGGACATTAACTCTCCTAGAGAGGTTGAGGAGGTTAAAGCAAGAACAAGAGAACACAAGACTGCCATTTTAGGCCACAGGGTGACTTTGTACAATAAACTAAAATGGCGGCTTTAACCTAAAATGGAGGCTTGATTCACTTAAGGTCACAACCTTGCAATACGGATTTCCCTCGCAAAGCGACTGGGCATAGGCCAAAATATACAATGAGGAAGACACAATATTATATCAGTTCTAACAGACAGGCATAGCGTCCTCAGGACACCCCCATTTCGCTTATTTACAAACATTTCAGAACACCGCATGTATTCTGAGAACAGTTTCAACTTGCCTACGGACAGTGTCCTCAGGACACCCCCATTTCATTCATATATTAACATTTCAGGACACCGCGTGTGTTCTTAGGACAGTTTCAGCTTGCTTGCGAACAATACGGACAGGTCTAGCGTCCTCAGAACACCCCCATTTTGTTTATTTACGAACATCCCAGGACACTTGATGTGTTCTTAGAACAATTTCAACTTGCCTTAGAACAGTACGGAAAGGTATAGAGTCCTCAGGACACCACCATTTTGTTTATTTACAAACATCGCAGGACACATGTTCTCAGAACAATTTCAACTTGCCTACGAACAATACGGACAGCATCCTCAGGACACCACCATTGTGTTTATTTACAAACATTTCAGGACACCGCCTGTATTCTTAGAACAGTTTCAACTTGCATGCGAACAATACGGACAGGTCTACCGTCCTCAGAACATCCCCATTTCATTTATTTCCGAACATCCTAGCACACATGATGTGTTCTTAGAACACTTTCAACTTGCCTACGAACAGTACGGACAAGCATAACGTCCACAGGACACCCCCATTTTGTTTATTGACGAACATCCCAGGACACTTCATATGTTCTTAGAACAGTTTCAGCTTGCCTACGAACCATACCTACAGGTGTAGTGTCCTCAGGACACCCCCATTTCGTTTATTTACGAACATTTCAGGACACCCGTGTTGTCTGCAGTCAGAACGAACACAATAGGGGTGCCTGCCACCTAAATAAATACAACATTTAACCCATCTCTTACTCCCCTACCCTGCCCAAACAGTCTTACACGCCAACACACTTTCCTAAATAGTATTTTTCCACCAGGTTTCACAGCGCTGTCCTTGGATGTCCGCGAATCCAAGATGGCAGGCGTTTCCAAACATCTGACTAACTTCACGCTCTTCACCATCCAATCACCAAACATGTTGCATGTCTGTGGACATGATGCAAGCTATTAGCCAATCAGGACACTGTCCGTGGAGCGAACAGGGAAGTATGTCTGCGGACCGAACATAGATATCACTAATTTTTTTGTGACCTACTTTCTGGTCATTTAAAAAAAAAATACAGGACGGATTTTCACCAAATTTGCAAAGGCATGCTTTTGGGACCAAGCCGCTGCTCTTGGTCCAAATTTGGTGAAAATCCATCCAGCGGTTTGGACTGTAGGCGTGAGCAAAGTTTTTTCCCCATTCAGTCTATGGGAAAAAATAAGTTTTGGGACCCCCCATATACCTTTGCCCCCGCACTGGACCAAACCGCACCAAACTTTGCAGAAAAATTTAGAGTGACCATATACTTTCTTTGCAAAGTTTGGTGAGGATTTGTCCAGGGAGAGCAAAGTTATACGCCACCCAAAAAGGGCTCTTCCTATGGAAACAGCAATTTAACCATAACTACACAGCCACTACCGTGGCTGTGTAATAAAACTAACAAAAAACATTGTTAAAGGGACGTTTTGGTTAATATGTTCTACTAAAAACCTACCACTGTCACTGAAAAATGTACACTGAAGGAACTTTCTGCCCTTCTAAAAACCTACGAAATAAACCAACAAAAAACATTGTTAAAGGGACATTATGATTAAGTTTCACTAGTCAAAACCTTTGAAATTCTATGGAAAAACGCTGTTACAGCGACGCTATGGTTACAGGTAAAACCAGAAAACTCATAAATGCGACACTTATGGTAAGCTAAGCAACGATAACTCACGCCACCACCGTGCACTGCTTAGACTAACACCAATAACATCAAAGATGAGTACACAAATGTCATTGATGACATCACGGACGACATCATAAATGTGGACCACTTACGTTACCCACACTCTTACCACCAACATCTCCTTCTGAAAGTCCTGAGCAAGGTGACATGTGTCATAATGTGGGGGGCATCGATAAGGAAACAAGAATAAAGTGGAAGGACCCCTATTGCCTACAGTCAGCGTCAATCCTGGGTGTGGAAATTATTTAGGACCGTTGGAGATCAAAATTTTGTGAAAACCTGGTACAGTGCACTGAGTGCAACCTAGTACTCAGCTGTGAAAAACCTGGCTTGTACAGCTATGGCACCACCTCCATGCGGCAACACCGGAAAGCTAACCATCAGGCAGCTATTTGGAGGGTAGTCTGCTTCCAAGCAGGCAGTAGGTTACTGTCCTGTACAACTTCCTCCGCATCTGCTCCATTAACCCACCACTAGGGACACTCCAGTGGGTCACTGCATTCCACAAGCAGCCGTGGATGACATACGCAGTGCAACAGACCCCTACCTTTCAATGGTCGCTGTATTGTTCATATACTGCAACCTGGTACTGTGTAGGGGAGAACATTTATGAAGTGCTTTTGAGGTCTCTGTCTGGGAGCATGGCAAACACTGCCCCATACCCAAGTAAAGTACACCCCACATCTTCTGCTCTCCTGGTGCGATTTCTTATCCCTGTGGTTGGTACCCTTTGCCAAATCTCCCTTCCACTACTGACTTTTCCGGCTGGTCTTATAACAACAGGAAAAATGCTACACAGCCAGAAGGTGTGAGAAACAAAAAGGCTTTTTTTTCGGAGCCACCTTCCGCTGTTCAAAAATAGAAGTTGAATGCAAGCATGCAGGCGGTGACGCTGCCTATAAGCGCCGCATACAGAGATGGCAACAATGGGCGGCGGGACACCGTCAAAAGCATTGTACGTATTTATTAAAAGAATTGGTGGCTCTTAAAAGAGCCTTTTTATGCTGGGTGTATTTTCAACGGTAAAAGCAGTGAACAACCACAGGGACAATGATTCCTACACTTGCAGGACACGCTGCACAGCATTTTGGATATTAAGCAGAAAGATCTCATTGCCAGCATGAGTAAGCTGAATGCCATCTGAATGAAAAATGTTCCTACTACTTAACGTAATGTTTTCATTGTGGAAAGAGAACATGCAAATGTAACGCAAAAAGCGCAAACAGCCTTGTTCACATTTCGCCACACTTTCTCCATTTGTGGGCCAGAGAAGGAAGAACGCAGCCACATCTGTCTCTGGGCAATGCAAGAAAAAATATGTGAGATGTTGGAAACATTTCCATGAGTTGTCGAAATGTCTCCTAGATTGCAAACTGCAGTGAAATGCCAGTAACACGCCCTAAACTGTTCCCTCCACAATGAATAACAATAATGTCTGGATGAGCAAGCATCCCCAAACTGGCACAGAGAGGAGCCACATGGAACTACTGTAACCCACGTACTCCAGTGCACATCGACATTATGGAAAACAAGGTGTGCTGCTAGTGCACAACGGTCTGCGTAAAGTTGTACCCAATATATCCAGAAGTCGCCCAACAGCCATATAGTCTGCCTACTTAACGGCACACCTGTCCCCGTAGCCATGGCCACTCCTATTGGCACACAGGCATTCTGGCACAATCTGTTGCTACACATCACACCCACAAGTTGATATCGACCAATGCCAACTGCTGCACAGTCCCATTTCCATTGCAACCATCCTCAAAAGACCCGGATGTAGTACATGCATGCCCCCAAAAGGTGCGGCTTCCGTCAACATATTTCCCTGTATATGAGGCTGTACAAACACATTTTAAGCACCATAGAAAGTGTGTGTTTTCGTAGAAATTGTTCAAAGTATTTTTTCCTAATTTTGCTAAAGGGATGTTTAAATTAACACCTTTTTGTGTACTCCTTGTTAAAGGTTCCTCTCAGATTGTCCTCCGTACATTACTACACGTGTGTCTGGAGCGTACATTGCACATAGTGCAACAGATTACTAATTGTAATAGGGGGAAAAATATTCCACTGCCACTAACAAATGTCACACTGCAAGCACTAACGTTGCTATGGTCAAAAAAGAACATCCTACCATGGAACACAAAAGCAGACACACATGGACATTGGTAAACCTTAGTTTCTTTTCCATAACAAACACATTAGGAAGGACAGCATGTAACACGTGCGATTTCCCCAACTACCGCAAGGGCCGTGGCACAGGAAATCCGGGCCAGTCCTTCTTCCCTTTCAAGGACTCTTTCAGCAGCAGGCCTGCCTGATTGGCTACTGTTAAATTATTACATATGCATCCACCAATTACATCCATGAACTGTGCATGTAATGCTATCACATCTATTGAACAATGTGTAAGAGCCGTTAAACATGCAAAAGTGAAATATCCTGTAAATGAAAAGCACCTGCACGAGAAAGTACTGTACAACGATCTACACGTTCTGCACCCATAAACATCAGCATCGCTACCCATTACCACACCCAGTAGGTATTACTATTTTTTGTACAGTACAGGTCCAACCTTGTTATATGTATGTAGCAGCAATGTACCTAGGTGTAAATCTCCATAACGTGGACAAAAGTTGTACCGTTAAGTCGCCCATCACCTACCATTAAATCGATCCTACAGTGGTAGGTGGTTCCAAAGGTTCCATTTGCCCACAACAGACAGTGGTATATGGAAATGGTTACTCTGTTCCTTTGTTCCATCATTTTTACAATGCCTTCCTTCAATAAAACACCTCATAGCAAATGTGTACACATCAAACACAAAACTATCAGGCAGACTTTCCGACCAAATTGTACAAAGTGCATACATTTCTAGCATAGCAACAGTTTCCATCTGCTCGTTATACATAACAACAGCAGTTCAGCAACAAAAACGTTTTCACCACTTTCACAACAGTAACAGTCGTAAATGTGCATAATTAAATTAAAACCCAAAAGCAATGCCTGCACGCATGTACTAAGTATACATATGCAAATAATTGCATGCAAACGGCCACCCAAAACATTGTGCTTTGCACGCTGCACATAATTCTGCACCTTTTGTCTCATCCTTCCACAATGTGCAGTACTACATTTGTAAATTAAATAGGCCTACATTAATGCATACACGTTTTTCATAACAAGTGATACACTAAATTGCCAAATAGGCTGCCTACTCCCTTAACAAACATTCTTATGCTCCCAAGCGCCCTCCATATTGTACACCTCCCTTTCATACAGACACACTTCATCTTCCTGCCAATACATCCCCCTATAGTTCCGGAAAATGTAATGTACTAATGTAAGTACTGTCATTAGCCAACATTTATTCTTACTATCTTCTTGTGCAGGAGCAGCACCCACCTGTCTGTGGAAAGCCACTGGAGTGTGCACTTCAAAATACAGCCTGCAATACACCTGCTCTCTGAAATCAACAAAGTAAGTACAATACCAGCATACTCTTGTATATCTTACTAAACAAGTGCACTATTGTTGTACTGCAGCACATGAATGTGTGCCCGGCCAGCAATATGTACTTCATTGTTACTTTTCATACCTCTACACGTGCTAAGCGTTTGTCATATCGCAACCATTGAAGGAATGGCCACATACTAACATAGTCTCCCCAATCTAACCTTACACACCACTGCACAGCCACACAATTGCAATTAAATAGCTGCCTACCCACCCAGTCACCAACTGACTCGCATTACACACATATACATGTGATAATGTGCACACCCACACTTCCATTTCTTTGCCAACAGCTACTACACAATGACTACCAAATGCCAATTCCGGAGCAACACAGAAAGAGAGCCACACAACCTACAAACACAGAAAGTAGCCATCCACTGCAAGCTGAACATGAACAGAAAGATGAAGGAAAAGAGGTACTTCAGTCATTAGGTAAAACAGATGCATCTACCAGTAAAGACATTGTAGGCGATCTGACAAAATTTGAGAATGCAAAGAAAACCAATACATACCGTGGACACACACTATTGCTATGAGAGCAAGTACAAATGGTGATGTCGTCACAAGCATGCATTGTAAAAAAGTAATTTAACAAAAAATGTTCCACCACAGAGTCCTTCAGAACCTTATAAGTAGAGGACAGAAATCACGCTCAACTCTCAAAACCTACCACAGAAATGTCATCCTAGATGCTCTTGTAGACAGTGCTAAAAGCGTGAAGGGGACATTTTTTATAGTCATTTTGAAGAGAATTAAACCACTAACAAGATTAATTAGTAAATTGCAAGCACAACTTTGAAAAAACACAATGTGAGCACAGATACCTTTGGCGATATCTGTACAGGTGAGTGTAGTGACACCACAAACACAGAGCCATACGTCAGTGAAAAATCCTACACACATCAACAAACTAACCAAATTGCTGTACTTCGGAGTGGACGAGGGTATGAAAATATTCACAATACCATAATGGAAGAGGAAACACTGCTTTCAGAATATCCCCATTAAACTTAGATGGCACTCTCCAATCCACCAAACTAATATACCTCACATTCAAATGGCCTTGCACATCAATGTGCAACAATCACCAAAGCCTAATCAAAGATTTGCAGCAATTCCTCAATCAGTATGTTAAACACAATGACACAAGAAGAATGAAAATACTGCAAACTGTAGACTCCTGTCCAGTATGAAACCACTGTGGAATATGAGGACATTCCTTAGCCTGTATTTCTGGACCAGCTTGCAAAACACCTGGCACTGTATTAAAATGTTAGCAACCCACCAGGATATTCTCCAGCACAGTACAGCCAAACAAGTGCTCAATGAAATTCAGCACATACAAAGGAAATACTATGAAACTGAAGAGCAGTTATACACTCCAACATTTTCAGACAACAGTACTGACAACAGTGCAGCTATCAACTTGTTATATCTCACATACAGAAAAGAAATACATAAGTTCAAAAGCACTTCAGCTGAAATGCCAAACCAAGAATGTGTGTGTGTTGTCTTAGAACTTTCTATAAAAAGAGTACCAACACTATAGATATAATGCAGAAAATAGAAGGCAATTAAGAATCCCAATGGTTTTAATTAGCTATGTACCTTCTAGCAGAAAACAAGTAAAACATTACCACCACTTCCATGCTGTGCACATACTTCACTGCAAAACTTGACAATAACCAAAGGCCTTCATGGGCAATTATTAAAAATGTGGAACTATTTCCACTGCCAAACGCACTGTAGCAGCTTAATTTGTATATGAGTATTTTTATACAAACAGTGCACCCATTTCAAGCAATAATACGTCTTCAACCAAAAACTGCTAAATGACCTCCCACCGAATTACTGTAAGGCACTTGTGGTAAAGTGGTCCATTTACCGTTAGATCTCAAAGAAAATGTAGACACTCTACAAGTGACATGGCCAATACACAAATATTTGATTATCCTGGTGAATGGTGTACATACAAAAGAAAAAATAGGCAATACCTAGTGGACTTTACCAAAGTTAGAGAGGCATTGCAGAACCTTAAAGAAAACAAGGAATACTACAAGGAAATAAACGTTCAAGAAAACCTGGGAAAAACAACTGAAATAATTCAGGACTCCTCAGCAAGTGGCCAATTTCAGCGTCTAGATCCTAGTACAGCCTCCGGTATTTTAGACCAGTACACAATTCACCCAATGCATTCCAAAGACACCATAGATGATGCACTAGAAACATGTCAAATGCGGCAAGCCAAAGGAGCGGCAGTCAGTATATGGGAAAAAAGTGTGGAAGCACAAGCCTTTCCTCTACTGTTCCCCACTGGAAAAGGTGGAAGATATGATGAAAGAAGCACACAATAAACAACATCAGAATACTGCTCTGTTTACGAACGCATTCTGAAGACCCTAGATTTAGACAAAACGTGGAGTACCTATTCCACCTGCTCTTTGAAAGTGAGCTAGCAACACTATGTTATGGAGTTGCCCACACATTAAAAACAGGTTCCCATTTCCAAAACATGTCTGCTACACAACTAGTTCAAAAGGTGCAAGAGAAGGACAAAGTTTTAGAATCAAGTGTTACAAATCTCTTGGCAAACATGCGTGGTACGAAAGAGTACTGCTTTTGATGGCATGCAGATGTCCGGTGTATGCTACACAACCTTTGCCCTCCCACATGGTTTGTCACTTTAAGTTGTGCTGATTATGCATGGGAAGACTTGTACACTCTCCTACGCATAGCAAACCAAAACAAAACAGGTATAGACATGAAAGCACCAGGAGAGCTGTGCTCTCTCGATCCAGTAAATGTTTCACACTACTTTCAACATTGCTTCCTTGCCATGCTGCACTTTGTTGCAATAAAACACTTCCTCGCCTCTGAGAAGTGGAACACTTCTTTTGGAGAAAAGAATATCAAGCCAGAGGAGCACCACACATCCACATGCTTTTGTGGATTAAAAATGCTCCTAAATTTGATGAGGAAAGTGATGAAACTGTTTTGCAGTTCATTCATAAATATGTCACTTGCAAAATCCCTTTGGAAAGTACCCATAGTGACCTACGAGCACCGATTTTGCAATTCCAAAGACACAAGTGTGGCAAGTATTGTTGATGCACATATAAGAACAGAGGCAAATACTACACCAAATGTCGCTTTGGTTTCCCTAGACCAGCTTCAACAACAGGGCAAGTAAATAGCAATGCAATTATTGCCCTCTTATGGAATTCCAATGTTGATGTACAGTACATTGCAGAGAATTCCACTGCTGTTGCATGATATATCACCGCCTACTTAACCAAAGCAGAGAAAACAGCTCAAAAACCTCTGGGATGACATATCCTATGACAAAACACTGGTACAGTTTTGGCATTAAAATGCTGTCCCATAGAGAATGTGGCAGCTACGAAGCAACTGACTGCTTAACCGTCACAATCTTATATGGGAAATTAGGCAACATAGTGTGGCTAAGCCTTGGGCCTGCTGCATCGAGAAGAAGAGTACTTAAATCGTACAAAGAGCTACAAACAATAGCCAAAAGCGATCCCAACAGCCATTATTGAACACATACTACTCAAACAGAAGTAGTACTTTAGAAGGTTTGTGCTTGCACTAGGTAGCCCAAAACTTCTCATACAAAAACAACATTACACCAAATGAGGAAAAAGGTAGATACAGAGTGGAAAGTTGTGAAGGCAGCCTCGTGAGACTTATCCAATGCAGCCTAATTAAAAATATGAAGACGTTCTTAAAAACTCCTCAACACAACCAACTGTACTACATGGCTCTACTGCAACTTTTTTAACTTTCGAGAAAAGAAAAAGATGTACTAGCCACCTACACCTCCTATAAAGATGCCTTCAAAGCCACTTAAATACAATTACAGATGTGGTACAAAACCGTATTGGACAGTGAATTCCAACAAGAAGAAGAAATTCAAGTACAACTAACCGTAGACACTTCTGAAAGCAGTGAACCTTTGCAAACAGGCAGCCAAGAACCACTTGGAGAGACACTCATAGCAATAAGGCAGAATTAGCCTTGACAGAGGTAACCACCGCTATGCTTCAGTATGAGCACTGTACGGAACAGTTGGAAGTTCTTAAATCCCAACTAAACGATGAGCTGTAGGGTGTCCTGACCCACGTTTAAGCTACCCTGCTACAACATTTGGTGCTGTGGGCTTAGGAAATTCAAGATGGCGGAAAACCCACATGTGCGCCGAAATCCAGGAAAGCTGCGCAGTTGTGCGCACACCAAAATGGTTACCTAACTTGCCACCCACCAGGGTAAAGAAAGGTCTTTGTTAACAAAATCCACTTTTACTGATGTCAAAAAGTTGCTGAAATCGTGACTCATTGGACCACTTTAAAGATTCAACCCTTTTTGTGGGGTTCCACATAACCATCTTACTGTAAGGAGCCCCATCAAAACAATGTTAAGCAAGGATTTACTACCATGTAAGAACCATTCCTGTTTAGAATGCATTAATCCAAGAAAATCCCAAAAATGGGTGCAGTACCAGTACTCACCACTATCCAAAAGCCGGCGTTTTAAAACCCACTGTGTGTTTTTCTGAAGGCAAGCAAAATGCCTATTTCAAACCTTGCAACATGTGCAAAATATTCACTGAACACCAGCAGACATTTGGCAGAATGGAGTTTTGTGTGCCTACAAAATCTGGGAAATGAAGAGCCCAAAAACAATGCTTATAACAAAAATGCTATGGAGTCAGCAGCTTAAGCCTAACTGCAACTGGATTTAAAACCACCAAAATCGAAAATGTTAAATTAAATGAGTGACCTATGTTTGGTGTCACATGCCTTTGTAACTGTTGAAATGTCATAGTTTTGCACTTAGAATCAGCATTCTAGCTGCATGTGTAAAATTACAAGTTATTTTAAAAGCAACAAAAAGTTAGCTGAAGGTCTGGCTTAAGGAACTTGATTTTGCCTAGCAACGGATCCCATCAGGAGTGAAACTTGAGTCACAACTATGTTCCCAGGCCAATGTTCCTTTTGCTGCCCACACTAAGGATATGCCATCTATCTGATAATTGAATTTCCTGTGCTCTGCCAGAGAGTGAACAAAGCCCTCTCCACTCAGGCAAAGGTTTTTATTACAGACGTCGTAAAAAGTGGCTTCCTCCTGGAGAAGCTGGGAGGGGCACTGCCTGTGAGAAGCAAGCTGGCTTGGCAGAAACTGGAAAGACTGGTTTCTGTACCATGTGACCTGAAAAGACACACCCCTGCAGCAAGGATATGGTTTTATAAAAAGGGGGATAATTCATAGTGCGGACATGTGAAAATTTTATAAATGATACCATAATTCTTGTGATTTTTCTGCCCACAGTTTAAGACGTGGTAGGAACCGGTGGTATGTTCAGGGGGGTTTTAGCGGAAAAGTGGATATTACTCTAAATGTGTGCATGTTAAAAATCTGAAACTTCATCAGTTAATGTCCCTACCCCCTGCACACATGTATGTAAAGTTGGGTCCATGTCGGAAATTGAAAAAGCAGTTAAAAAGTCAATTATGTACACTCTTTGAATGCAAGCTCCGAGAATGAGCAGATTTGGACATAGACATGGCTAAATTCAGCCACACCATGTATATGTAATTTCAAACAACTGTGTAACTCTGAAGTATGGATTTTGATCATATATATATTTGGGTGCACAGATGATAAGGGAGGTTGTTTCAAGAGATCATAAAATGACATCAATCTGACTCACAGTTCAGTTTGCCAATCAAGCGGAGGAATGGAAGCCTGACCAATGACGAATGAGAGGGGCAAGTCTAGTGATGCAACACACACACCCATTCTCAAGAAACAGATAAAAGCAGAGAGTCAGGACACATAGAGACATTCAATTTCATCTGCCGCTGGAAGCCCTGCCGGAAAAATCCATACTTACCTCCATCAAACTCCAGAAAGCCAAACTAGAGACTTCAATCTATCCAGAGCAGAGACCAGACCAGAGAGAAAGCAGTGCTGTGCCTAGCAGAGACCAGACCAGAGAGAAAGCAGTGCTGTGCCTAGCCGAGACCAGACCAGGCGCTGTGAGCAGAATCCGGAAAGACCTGACCAGACTGAAGATCGTGACCAAGTCGCTTTCCTGTTCAAAATCTCTTGTGAGTACTTAGCAAAACTCAGAACACATCTCTTAGTTTAAATTCATCTAATTCAATCTATTTAACCTAAGTAGAACTGCCTCCTATCTGTCACCTGTCATTTCTAGTAAAATTTGTCATGTTGAAAAAGTGTGCGTTTAAAATTTACAAAACCAAAAACGACCTTTACTAAATTACTCATATCTCCGCAACCGTTTGGGCTAGAGACTTGCAATAACTTGCATTTGGAAGCTGAGATCCCAGGCTTTCCTAGGACCCCAAAAGGGTAGAGATAGTCCTTGCGGTTCCTTTGTAATAGCGCTCGGCGCATCCGCGAATTTTGCCACGATTTGCAATTTCTTCACATGTAAAAAAACTGCTGCTGCCTGATTTCATTTGCCAGAAATTCGTTTAACCTGCTAACTATCCCTGCATCATTGCTAGTGTGAGCCTGGACTAATATTAACTAGATACCACTCATCCTGAACCTCTAAAAGGGAATTAAGAGCGTTTCCAGCATATTTCTCATTCATTGCTAGCACCTATCAAAGCATTTGCCTGTGTTTTCAAACTTCTGTTTAAGCTTGCTGGATTGAACTGAATTACAGTTGATTGCATTTCTGAGAACTGTGTGTTTTCCTTCCATTTCCTTGCCTTGCATCAAGGGGGGGAGGGGAGTAGCCAGAGAAAAGTGATTACATTGTTTGGTTGAAATCATATTGCGTATTTTCTGTACTGCATTCATTGAATATTGCATCCACCTGAGCCTACATAAAGCATCCTCTACCACATTATACTTTTGTTCCTATTTACCAGTGTGCTACCTTATCCATTTCATGTCAACTCATTAGTGATTAAAGAAGTGTGCTAGTGCCAGATTCTCCGTTGTTAATATTTACCATATCAGATTAAGTGTGATATTCAATTATTAATTTATTAAAAAGTGTGATATATATTTTAATTTATCAAATAAACCTTTTAAACTTGCAAAACAGAATTACTTCTTGGCTCAGTGGGGTCAGGGGGATTCCAAGAGAGGGGTGTTATACCAGGGTAGTCATCCAGAACGCATGAACTGGACCTAAAGATATATCAATGAGGGTTTTCATTCAGTATTCTAGACTAGGCGTTAACTTGGCTGTAGTGCTGAATTGAATCCTCTTACAAAGTGGGGGCTCGAGCCGAGACGTTGGGTTAGATTTACCAGTTGTGCAGCTTAATACAGTGTGCTAACTGACGGGATACATACACCCGGTCGGATCACCACGCTGCATTACGCTGTGAAGCATTCCTCAAAAGGGACACTCCAAGAAAAGTTCTGTTCTGCAAAAATAAAATACTAACTTCTTTAAGTCAGGACAGAGACCAATCTCTAGAATGACGACCTTAGTAGACATGAAAATAGCCAGAGAGCACCTCTTGCATAAGCTATTTGTGAGAGGTGAATGGACCGAACAGGGCCAGGATGTGTGGTTGCAGGCCATCACACAACAGGTCACTGAAACAGGGTCAGATATATATAGAGATCAGGGTCCCTTACATGTGGCCCTGAGTGAACTATATATGGCTCCTAAAGCCAAAGAGGAACACAATAAGATCGCCAGGATAGCAGCATACCTGTACCTATATATGGGAGACATGCAGGATAGATGTGCTGAAAGCCAAAATCTGGCAAATAGGCAACAGATGGCATTACAGAAGGTCCAATCTGATCTGGACTCTTCTGAGCAGAGGCTGCAGAGGAGCCAGGAGTCAGAAAATGACAGCAGACTGTACATTACTAAAATAAAGGAGGATATGGATGTGCTGCAAAAGGAAAAGTCAGAACAGGATACTAGATTTCTGGCCCTGCAGAAGGAGCACCAAGACAGTTTGGACTCCTTACTGCAGAGCCAGAAAAAGCTGGAGCAACAGATCAATTTCAACAGGGCATGCACAGAGCAGGTAGCCACCCTGCAAATCCAACTAGACAGAGAGAAAGAGGAGAGCAATAAACTGATCCTGAAAGACCTGGATACCCAGGCAGAGTTTGATCAGGAGCGCCAGAAAGCTGGTGCCTTCCAAAGGCAAAGGGACGACCTGGCGGCACAAATGCAGGCTCTTAGTCAGGAAAGAGACGCCTTAGGCCAGGAAGTCTGCCATTTAAAAAGGAAAATGGAAGAAAATCACCTGGCCCACCAGGGACTGGGTGACCTCCAAAAAGAAAACCAGAACTTGCTAGAGCACACCAGGAGGGTGGAGGATGCTCTAGCAAGAAAGGAGCAGGCCAATAGGGACACAGCTCAGGAGGTAACCCTCCTGCAGCAAAGACTGGCCCAGTTCTCCAGGACCAACCAGGAAGCACAGAGTGAAAATGAGGCCCTCTGTCAACACAATGATAGGCTCCAACAGCAGGTAGCGATGCAGGAGAGACTGATAGAGTCGAGTAAGGCCTTAACTGAGGAACTGAAGGCACAAATGCAGGCTCTTGCATTGCAACAGGGAGCAGGGGCGGATAGAGATGAGGTTCGCTGGGAAATGGAAACTCCGGAGCATAACCTCAGGAGCCCTAGTACCAGAGGCCCTCATACCTCTCAGTCCCTGGACTCTGCCACCCCCATGTCCCCTGGCGCACATGAGCACAGGGCCACAGGGATGGCAGATTACTATCCAGCCAGAAGCATGGGGCTCATAGGCCAGTACCATCCAGGAATGGAGGGGTGGGCATCCGGGTATGGGCACCCAAGTACAATACAGTTCAGTGGGGAACCCCAGGAGAGTAGGCCCATTAAGGGCATCCTGAAAACCTCTGCCCAGTTAGGTCAGTGGAGGGGGTACCCATCAAATCCTGACAGCAAGGAGGAATCTGAAGACTCCTCTGAACTGCGCAGGACACAGGAGACCAGGTCCCCACATTCTGCCAGCCATTCCCAGGCTCGCAGAATCCGGGAAAACCTGGAAGAACAGACGGGAACCTCTGGGAGCAGTGCCTCTGAGTCCGACGAAGAATGGACAAGGGTTACCCGAACCAAAAAGGCCAATAAGGCAAAAAGGGCCTTGCTCAAGGACCCCTTAAAGCAGATTAAGGCGATCAGGAGCGTCATCACGCCTTACCATAAGAACGCTAAGTATTCTGTTTGGGAGCACTTAGAGTTGTTTGAACAAATGATGGAGATTTTCCATTTGAAGGACAGCCAAAGCTGCATTCAATATGTAAAGTGGACCTTCTCCCCGGAATACTCCAGTTTCTTTGCGGGGCTGGAGGACCAAAATCATTTAAGATGGTCCACCTATAAGGCGGCCATCCTGAAACATTTTTCTGTTCACAGAAATCCTCAAGAGGCTCGCAAGGCAGCCTACAATTTGCAATGTGGGGAGGATCAGGCCCCACAAGAATTTGTGCAGGAGTTAAAGCGGGCTTTTGCACAGACCACAAGAAGGGTGCGCACGGATAGCCGTGAATTTATAAACACGTTTTTCCATGCCTTGCCCAAATATATCATGACCCAGCTCGTGAGAGATTTTCACGAGAAAAGATCTTTAGACTGGGTCATTGAACAGGCTACCCGCATCTATGAGGTGCAGAAGCCCATAGAAAATAAAAGCAATGCCCAGAAAAACCCCAAAGCCAACAGCACCCCTGCTGCTGCCAAGGTGGCAGAGGTAAAGGTCACCCCCGTTTTGGATTTGGAGATGGGGGGGCCTAAAAACCTACCTGCACCTAATAATGCTAGGCCCAGAAGGTCCTCGGGCCAGTCGCAGACAGGGAGCCAAGGAGGCAGCCCCACAAATGGGGTCCCTCGCTCTCCTGATTATGTAAGTCCCCGTTACAAGGGAAATCGACCCATCCTGGGTTATGTGTGGACTCCTCCAGCCCAAGGGGGGGGATCCAGCCAAGCACCTAACCCAGGGAACTTCCCTCCTAACTTCCCACCGGAGGGCAGAAACTCTCCAAATCCTGGGCAGAACTTTTTCCCCAGGTATCCACCCAACTTTCAGCCCCAAAACCATCCATCCTTCTTTCCCCAATTCCCTGAGCCCAGACCACTGAATCCGGGAGAGGGGAGGCCAAGGGTGGAGGGGTACCCAAATCTTCCCAACCAGGGGTACTACCAGAGGAGGGACAGCTACCCTTCCCGGGATCAGCCCAGGGGAGAAAACAGGGCCCCGTATCAGCCTGAGCGGGTTTCCCAGTTAGAGCGCCAGGTTCAAAACATGGCGCGGGATCTGGGTCACATACTGAGGGCTCAGCAGAACCCTCAGATCGGCATGCCAGCGCAGAACGCACCCAACTCTGGACCTGGTGCTCCAGAACAATGACGGGGGCAGCACCCCGATAACTCACCGGTTCCCATGGAGGAGGCACAAAGGGAAGGGGGGTGTAAAGCCTTGGAGGAAGCTTCCTTCCTCACTTGTAAACAGCCCCTGGAAACCCAGGAACCGGAAACAAAATCTCTTGCCCCTGAAAGTCTGCCTCCTAAGGAGCAGAGGGGGGGTAGGAGAAACAAAAGACCCAAACAGACTCAGTTTGAGGAGGAGGTACAGATCTTCCAATTTGAGGGAGAGGGATCCTCAGAGGATCCTGAGAAAAGGATCTTCTCCTTCAGAGAGGGGGGAACTCCTCCCAAAGAAAAATGGGTCCCTAGGGATGCAAATCCAGACTGGGGAGATGTGGAGACTGAGCTACCGCCGCCCACCATCTCATCCCAGAACCAACAGCAAGAAAATCCCCTGGTTCAAACCCATCCTGGTGACTGCCTCCAAAAAGGGGGGGCGGCCCAGAACCGGAGCCAGGGGAACCCACAATGGCTCTGATCTCCAGTTGCCAACTTTTTCTTTCAGATTCCCAAGGCTCTCCACAGAATTCTGCCCAAAATTCTTCTCTCGCGATGTCCAAAACCAGAAAGTTAGCCCACCAGTTGTCCAAAAATGTACATTATCTGTGCCCCCTTGAGGAGAAGGAGGGAAGATATTATGCCCCGGTACAAGTACAGGGGCAGGGTACAATCTCGGCACTGGTGGACACTGGATCTCAAGCTACCCTTCTGTCCAGAAGGGCCTTTGATGAACTGAATGCAGGAAGGGGAGAGGATTACCAAATTCCTCTCACCTCTCTTCCTGGACAACTGCAGAACTTTGACGGGAAGGAAATTCCCGTTGAGGGGACTGCAGACTTGGACATTAAGATCGGGCGACACAAGTTGAAACACCCGGTCATAGTTGTGACCCCAGAGGGCACCCCTTGTTTACTAGGGAATGACCTCCTGAGGAGGTTGTCACCCTTAATAGATTGCGTAAACAAGGTCCTCTGGACCCAGACTAGCCGACCAATAAAATTAAAACAGAGTGTCAACCATGTTAGTTTAAACGGCACCTGCCACATGGTTGAACAAAAATCTAACCAAGTAGAATTTCACTTCCAGAACAACCAGATTCCAGACGTGACAGTAATAGCAGTAGGACAACAGACTGGTGATGGGGGGTCCTCTCTATTTCTGAAAATCAACCTTCCTTCCAGTCTAAAGTGGTATTCCACGCTGAAAGGAAACACTTTGAAATTCTATACCAATCCACAATCTGAAACTCCCACTCCTATAGTCCAGAAAGATGTGAAATCAGCTCAAAGCCTGGCTGATATTCAGCAAATTGGAGAGCAGTTGTTCATCCCTGTTCAGTTAAATGATGGGAAGGACTCTGTTCTCGCTCGAGTGTGTGTGAACAACGGTAAGAGCTTCATCAGCGAAGCCATGTTCCGCCAACTCCCAAAAGATCCAGCCATTCCCACCTTCAAACTGATAGACAAATGGGAAATGGACCTGGAAGCACCTGACTCCAAACATCTCCTGCCAAGCAGGTGTATGCTCAAAATCTCCATTGGCAACAAGAGCATAGTCCATAATTGTTGGGTCGTGCGAGACGTCACTGCCGCCTTTTACTTAGGCAGTGACATTCTCAATCGCTTTGCCATTAGTTTGGACCTAATAAACTTCAAAGCTTGGTCCCGATTAGCGGATAATCCCATGGGCTTTGATGATCCAGAAAAAGCATTTAGGTCAGCTCAATTGCTACCTTATGCAGTTGAAATTCAGGTTAAAGAGGAAGTCACCATCCCAGAAAGGACCCGACAATTCTCCCTGGAAGTGAAAGTTAAAAGGGGACAAGAGTTGAAAAACCCTGATGCTTACATACATCTAAATGCTTCTCTCCAACAGCAAGGGTTGGGGGTAAACCCGACTCCATTAGTCAACATAGAACATGACCCCATTCTAATAGAGGTGGATAACAGCGACTTAAAGAGTATTACTCTAGCCGCAGGCACCATTATTGGAATGGCGGTTGATGACCGACATTTCTCCATTGATCTTGTAAATGAACTGTTAGGACCCATCCCCAAGGACTGTTTTGACAGTGACAGTGATGACAACGCAACACCAGACAGGATTTTTACCCGGCATGGGGGGGAACTTCCTGGTGTACACTTCCTGCCCCTATGGTAAGGAAGATGTGACCTGTGACTTCAGGAGGGATGAGGTGATTTTCCAGGTCCATGAGGGCTGCCTTTCCCACCTGAAGCCTCCGGTCCAAATCAGCACTCTGACCAGGGACTTCTCCACCCAGCTGGAGGAGGCCGCGGAGATAGCCAAACCAGAAGTCTTTCCAGGCTTCAGGCAGATGGTGGAAGAGAGAGTCAACCTAGCTGATGCCTGTGTGACTCTGGAACAAAAGCAAAAGTTGAAACAAGTTTTCTTGGATTTCCAAGATCTCTTTGCGGTAGACTCATATGACTGTGGTCGCACCGACATCCACACCACAACAATCCCCACGGACCCTGGCATGACTCCAGTGTTTGTGAAGCAATATCGCTTGCCTCTCGCATCAATGGAGTCCCTTACTGAAATAATTAAGAACCTTGAGTCCCGGGGAATAATCCGTCCAGTCCACAGCACCTTCAATAATCCGGTGCTGGGAATATTGAAGCCAAACGGCCAGTGGAGACTCTGCGCTGACCTCAGGGAGCTCAACAAACGGGTCCACACTTCCCGATGGCCTCTTCCCTACATTGACCAAGGGCTGGCCCAGATTCAGGGGTCACAGGTATTCACTGCAATAGACCTGACCAATGGATACTGGACCGTGCCTGTCAGTAGGGAGGACCAATACAAACTGGCTTTTACCTTTGGGGGCCAGCAGTACACATGGACCCGGACTCCCTTCGGATACCTCAACTCCGGCAATGAATTCAACATTTTCCTACATAAGGCCATGCCCGACCTGGGTGCAAGGGGTAACCTGGCTTATGTAGATGATGTCCTCATCAAAAGCTCAACTGTTGAGGAACACATAGCGGAGATCCGTTATGTTCTGACACAGTTGAGGGCCGCCGGAGCAAAACTTTCCTTTCAGAAAGCACAGTGGTGTAAAACCTGTGTTAACTTCTTGGGGCATGAGATTACTCCTCAGGGTCTTTGTCCCCAGGAAAAGAAAGTGGAAGCACTTCAGAAACTGAAAGACCCCACAACTCTGCGGGAACTAAGGAGCCTCCTTGGACTGACTAATTACAGCAGAAAGTTCATTGAGGGCTACGCAGAGATCACCAGACCCCTGATTCATCTCCTGAAGGGGGGGTCAAGTGGGAATGGGGTCCAGAACAAGCCGAGGCAGTAAAACAACTCAAAAGAAGCCTCTCACAAGCGCCTTGCCTAGCTTACCCTGTCAGAAACAAGGAGTTCTTCCTGGAGACGGGGTTCTCTAATACGTGCTTGACGGCAGTATTATATCAAAAGCATGACAAGGTCAATAAAGTAATCTCCTATGCGAGCAAAACTTTATCCTCTGTGGAGGAAAAATTCAACGATTGTGAGAAGGCACTCCTGGCAACGGTGTGGGCATTGAAGAATTACCGCCCGTTTATCCAGGGGGAACACATCATAGTGGAGACTCCACACCAGCCTCTGCAATACCTCCAAAGTGACAGAATCCGGGCCGGAAATGTGAGTAATTCCCGAATTACTTCCTGGATTCTGTCAATGCAAGGCTTTCCTGTGGAGGTCAGATATGGCCAAAACAAGAAGAGTCCCCTCGCGCAAGGTCTGGCTGACTTGCATGATTGTGCCAGAGAAAACTGTCTCGAGGACGAAAGTCTAAAAATAAAGGACAACATGGAGGCATACCTTAATTCCCCCCACAAAGTCTTTGAAGAAGACAAGTGTGAGGGAATGCCCACTGTGTATGTGGATGGATGCTCCTACCATGTCGACAACAACGGGGAGAAAGAACTGGTGGCCGGCGTAGGGAATGCATGGGTGAATGAGTCCCCAGAACCCTCCGCTGGATACAAAATTGGTCCCCGAAGTAGTCAGGTGGCAGAATTGATGGCTGTGCATCAGGCCATCCTCACTGCTGTCCAGCATCAACTCCACGAACTGGTCATAATCACAGATTCGGATTATGTACGGAACGGGTTCGTGGAGCACCTGGTTAATTGGAAGACCAGAGGCATGGTATGTGCTAACAACAAACCCTTGAAACATGGGAAGTTGATCCAAAACATTGATGATCTGGTCACCTCGAATGGGATGACCATCTATTGGAAGAAGATCAAGGGTCATTCCAAAGTAGAGGGACCAGACAAAACTGGAAATGACTTAGCTGATCAGCTGGCCAAAACCGGGGCCATCCAAGGGGATCTAATTGAGATTGAGTCCCTGTTGGGGGAAATCCAGGTCACTGCCATCACTAGGTCCCAGACAAATGCTCACAACGACCTCTCAATTGCACAATGGAGTAAGGAGACCCCTGATGCTGATTTGATTACTGCTCAGAAGGGGGATCCAATAATTGGTAAATTTTACCAGCACCTTGAGGACCCTGAGAACTTTCCCCTGACGGATACCGATTACATTGGGAAAGAGGACCTAAGAGTGTTGATGAAATGTCCCAAAATGTTCCGGATCCAAGACGGTTTGTTGGTAAGGAAATCCAAAGCTGGCCACGATCAGTGGGTGGTTCCTACCTCATTCCGAAGCCTGATGTTAAGTCACGCCCATGATGCGGCCACTGCCGGTCATAGGGGGTTTCACACAACATTGGAAATCTTAAGAGAGGTTGCATACTGGCCACACATGGGGCAGGACCTCGACCAGTACCTGAAGGGTTGCCTTGTGTGTGCACAATTTCAGCCATCATCCCTCACACACCGGGCGCCTTTACAAAAGAGGGGAATGACACTGCCATGGTCAGATTTACAAATCGACTTTGTAGGCCCTGTGATTCGCTCGGCTAGGGGGAATAAGTACATGTTGACCGTGACATGCTTGTTTACCAAGTGGGTGGAATGTCTCCCAGCCCCAAATTGCAAGGCAGAAACTGCAGCGGCCTTGATGATTAACCACATCTTTTCCCGTTTTGGTCTACCTCAAAGGATTGAGTCCGACAGAGGTAGCCACTTCACCAGTGAAGTAATGACAAAGATGTGGGAGATACTGGGGGTCAAGAGAAAGCTGCATATTGCTTATAGACCAGCTTCTTCTGGGGCAGTAGAGAGATATAACCGGACAATTGTGAGCAAATTAAAGAAGTTTGTGGCAGATTCTGGGCCAAGTTGGGATATCCGATTACCTCTGGTCCTAATGGCCATCAGATCTACCCCTTCATCTGCAACCAAAATGTCACCATTTGAGTTGATGACTGGGCGCAAGATGGTGCTTCCGCAGCATTTGCTCTACAGGACCCAAGAGCAGACACTGATAAATGCCTCCACTACTCATGAGTATGTAGAGAATTTAAGGAAACACCTCCAACATGCTTTTGCTTATGCTCAGCGGAATCTAGAAAGATCGACTGATAGCATGAAGACCCATTATGACCTGAAAACTTCCAGGAAGGAATATCAGGTGGGAGACCGGGTCTATCTATACAACTTCCAAAGGAACCAGGCCAAGCAGCGCAAATTTTTGCCTACATGGAAGGGACCCTTTGAGATCGTCGATAAGATCTCCCCTGTGGCCTACAAGATCCGCATCCCCAAAGGTGGTTCGGCAGAGGGGGAAGACAAGTGGGTCCACATAAACCAGTTGAAATGTTGCCATCCCAGGCACACTCTGCAACAACTGGAGGAATCCTCTGGAATCCTAGCGGGTACTGTATCAGACTAATTCAGTTCCAATCATAAAACCTACCACATCTAGTCTCTAAAATATTGTGATTTACATGAAACTGTCTCTAGTGATGCTGTTTTTTTTTTTCAAAATAAGAATGTAATATTTCGTTACGATGAAATGCATATGCTGCCCCACTATCTCAACAGTGGTGGAAAAAAAAATCGTCTATGAGTAGATATTGCCGCTCTTCCTTTATCATCCTAGGAGAGATGAAACCATGAAGGATGACCAAGAAGGACGATCCGGAGACCGGGAGCAAAGACACAACGGGCCCGGGGTACCGCCCAATCTTCCCATCAGGACCGGCGAGGAGAACTGATCGATCTGACCGGATGGAGAAGAAGATGCTGAACTGTGCCATCTACAGAAGAGGAAGAAGATTATGCGGACAGACCGGTGCGTGGGTCAAAACCCTTGGGCACGCGACTCCCCATCGACCCAAACTCAAAGTGCAGTCACGTGGGGGGGCTTGTAGGGTGTCCTGACCCACGTTTAAGCTACCCTGCTACAACATTTGGTGCTGTGGGCTTAGGAAATTCAAGATGGCGGAAAACCCACATGTGCGCCGAAATCCAGGAAAGCTGCGCAGTTGTGCGCACACCAAAATGGTTACCTAACTTGCCACCCACCAGGGTAAAGAAAGGTCTTTGTTAACAAAATCCACTTTTACTGATGTCAAAAAGTTGCTGAAATCGTGACTCATTGGACCACTTTAAAGATTCAACCCTTTTTGTGGGATTCCACATAACCATCTTACTGTAAGGAGCCCCATCAAAACAATGTTAAGCAAGGATTTACTACCATGTAAGAACCATTCCTGTTTAGAATGCATTAATCCAAGAAAATCCCAAAAATGGGTGCAGTACCAGTACTCACCACTATCCAAAAGCCGGCGTTTTAAAACCCACTGTGTGTTTTTCTGAAGGCAAGCAAAATGCCTATTTCAAACCTTGCAACATGTGCAAAATATTCACTGAACACCAGCAGACATTTGGCAGAATGGAGTTTTGTGTGCCTACAAAATCTGGGAAATGAAGAGCCCAAAAACAATGCTTATAACAAAAATGCTATGGAGTCAGCAGCTTAAGCCTAACTGCAACTGGATTTAAAACCACCAAAATCGAAAATGTTAAATTAAATGAGTGACCTATGTTTGGTGTCACATGCCTTTGTAACTGTTGAAATGTCATAGTTTTGCACTTAGAATCAGCATTCTAGCTGCATGTGTAAAATTACAAGTTATTTTAAAAGCAACAAAAAGTTAGCTGAAGGTCTGGCTTAAGGAACTTGATTTTGCCTAGCAACGGATCCCATCAGGAGTGAAACTTGAGTCACAACTATGTTCCCAGGCCAATGTTCCTTTTGCTGCCCACACTAAGGATATGCCATCTATCTGATAATTGAATTTCCTGTGCTCTGCCAGAGAGTGAACAAAGCCCTCTCCACTCAGGCAAAGGTTTTTATTACAGACGTCGTAAAAAGTGGCTTCCTCCTGGAGAAGCTGGGAGGGGCACTGCCTGTGAGAAGCAAGCTGGCTTGGCAGAAACTGGAAAGACTGGTTTCTGTACCATGTGACCTGAAAAGACACACCCCTGCAGCAAGGATATGGTTTTATAAAAAGGGGGATAATTCATAGTGCGGACATGTGAAAATTTTATAAATGATACCATAATTCTTGTGATTTTTCTGCCCACAGTTTAAGACGTGGTAGGAACCGGTGGTATGTTCAGGGGGGTTTTAGCGGAAAAGTGGATATTACTCTAAATGTGTGCATGTTAAAAATCTGAAACTTCATCAGTTAATGTCCCTACCCCCTGCACACATGTATGTAAAGTTGGGTCCATGTCGGAAATTGAAAAAGCAGTTAAAAAGTCAATTATGTACACTCTTTGAATGCAAGCTCCGAGAATTAGCAGATTTGGACATAGACATGGCTAAATTCAGCCACACCATGTATATGTAATTTCAAACAACTGTGTAACTCTGAAGTATGGATTTTGATCATATATATATTTGGGTGCACAGATGATAAGGGAGGTTGTTTCAAGAGATCATAAAATGACATCAATCTGACTCACAGTTCAGTTTGCCAATCAAGCGGAGGAATGGAAGCCTGACCAATGACGAATGAGAGGGGCAAGTCTAGTGATGCAACACACACACCCATTCTCAAGAAACAGATAAAAGCAGAGAGTCAGGACACATAGAGACATTCAATTTCATCTGCCGCTGGAAGCCCTGCCGGAAAAATCCATACTTACCTCCATCAAACTCCAGAAAGCCAAACTAGAGACTTCAATCTATCCAGAGCAGAGACCAGACCAGAGAGAAAGCAGTGCTGTGCCTAGCAGAGACCAGACCAGAGAGAAAGCAGTGCTGTGCCTAGCCGAGACCAGACCAGGCGCTGTGAGCAGAATCCGGAAAGACCTGACCAGACTGAAGATCGTGACCAAGTCGCTTTCCTGTTCAAAATCTCTTGTGAGTACTTAGCAAAACTCAGAACACATCTCTTAGTTTAAATTCATCTAATTCAATCTATTTAACCTAAGTAGAACTGCCTCCTATCTGTCACCTGTCATTTCTAGTAAAATTTGTCATGTTGAAAAAGTGTGCGTTTAAAATTTACAAAACCAAAAACGACCTTTACTAAATTACTCATATCTCCGCAACCGTTTGGCTTTCCTAGGACCCCGAAACGGTAGAGATAGTCCTTGCGGTTCCTTTGTAATAGCGCTCGGCGCATCCGCGAATTTTGCCGCGATTTGCAATTTCTTCACATGTAAAAAAACTGCTGCTGCCTGATTTCATTTGCCAGAAATTCGTTTAACCTGCTAACTATCCCTGCATCATTGCTAGTGTGAGCCTGGACTAATATTAACTAGATACCACTCATCCTGAACCTCTAAAAGGGAATTAAGAGCGTTTCCAGCATATTTCTCATTCATTGCTAGCACCTATCAAAGCATTTGCCTGTGTTTTCAAACTTCTGTTTAAGCTTGCTGGATTGAACTGAATTACAGTTGATTGCATTTCTGAGAACTGTGTGTTTTCCTTCCATTTCCTTGCCTTGCATCAAGGGGGGAGGGGAGTAGCCAGAGAAAAGTGATTACATTGTTTGGTTGAAATCATATTGCGTATTTTCTGTACTGCATTCATTGAATATTGCATCCACCTGAGCCTACATAAAGCATCCTCTACCACATTATACTTTTGTTCCTATTTACCAGTGTGCTACCTTATCCATTTCATGTCAACTCATTAGTGATTAAAGAAGTGTGCTAGTGCCAGATTCTCCGTTGTTAATATTTACCATATCAGATTAAGTGTGATATTCAATTATTAATTTATTAAAAAGTGTGATATATATTTTAATTTATCAAATAAACCTTTTAAACTTGCAAAACAGAATTACTTCTTGGCTCAGTGGGGTCA